>NC_085846.1:70700399-71011232 GCF_035594765.1 Anolis carolinensis
CGTCCATGTCCATTGTAATCCAGATCAGGGTATTGTCCAAAGTGATGGGATTATGGAATCTGGGAAAGGGGAAATTTATTTATTTATTTATTTATTTACAGTATTTATATTCCGCCCTTCTCACCCCGAAGGGGACACAGGGCGGCTCACATTGTACACATATAAGGCAAACATTCAATGCCATATAACATAGAACAGAGACAGACACAGACACAGAGGCAATTTAAACCTTCTCCAGCTTCCTGAGGGTATGCTTGATTCTGGCCACAGGGGGAGCTGTTGCTTTGTCATCCACTGCAACGGCACTTCCTCATTCCAACGGCAGCTGAATGATTTTTATGGTGTTGTAAATTAGCCTCCCCACATATAAGTGGTACCTAAATTTCCTACTTTATAGATGCAACTATCTTTCAGGTTGCATAGGTCAGCAATGAGCAGGGGCTATATATATTTTTTATTTTTAATTGTTGGGCGTTCACCCCAACATGGGCTGGCCTCGAACTCATGACTTCTTGGTCAGAGTGATTTATTGCAGCTGGCTGCTAACCAGCTTGTGCCACAGCCCTTGGCATCTTGGAAAGTGGGGCAGGACTTTCCAGTATCAGGGAAGGAATATCAGGTGATTGATGTTCTTTTTGTGACCATGTGGCTGCACAAAGGAAGGGTGGCCCAATGAATTTGATACCACTTTACCTACCGTGGACAAATGCTATGGAATCATAGAAGATGTAGTTTGGTGAGGCACCAGCTCTCTTTGGCAGAGAGGGCTAAAGACCCTGTAAAACTACAACTCTCAGAATTCCATAACATTTAGTAATGGCAGTGGTGTTAAATTGCAGCAATTCTCCTCAGGTGAAAGCCCTTTTAACATACCTACCTAAAGCAGAACATAACCGATGGTAATGGGTAGCAGATGAATTAAGAACAAAGAGTAGGGAGATAAGAGAAAAGCAGAGAATGAGAGAGATGGAATCAGTCTAATTCTAAGTATTTCTGTTATCTATCTATACAAAATAAAATATCATTGAATGCCTGACTGCCACCCATCACTCCAAGACCCTGCAGCTTAGACACCTGGAACATGGCATGTTTTGCCAAAGGATATGCATCTCAAGTTTTTTATTGTTGTTTAATATGTTAATTAATATGTTAATTTGATGTTAATTAATTTTAATCACTTTAAACACATCTGCAGCTTGCAGTACTCTTTCCTTGTATTTATGCCATCACAAGGTAACCATGGAATGAATAATATTGAGGACAATGACCTCTTTTAAAATCCTGGCATATTTGCACAAAGGTAACTTTAGAAAGATTGGATATTGGTGTTTCTATATATTCTTTACTTTTAAAAAAAAACAGAAATGCAAACATCAACAACTACATACAACAACACAATATTCATTGTTGTTGCTGTCTAATAGAATAGAAGAGTAAATGCACTTAGTCTCAAGGAACAAAAGATCAATAAATAATTGATAAAATTATATTGAAAAATTGTGATAGATGAAAGACACATTTACACATAGCATAGATTGACTTTGAAAAGTATTTGATTCTTTAGAAGTCTTGAAGTAATAATTTTTAATAACAGTAAATAGATAAGGACTTGACATAGTTAATATTAAGCATTGAATGGTTCATGATCATTCCTTATCTCTTTTATTAATTTACAATAATGACACTTTCAGTAATATTACAGAAAACACTTCTGAGGCGTGAAATAACAAAGCAAGTTGGGAAAATAAACCATTTCTTCTCTGAGTTAAAACTATATGGAAAGTTACCATTGGGAATTTAACCCTCACAGAATAATGTATAAAAATATATATAGTCAAGATAGCACAATGGAATTCGGAACAGATAAATGTACATACTACAGCAGCTACACTATCAATAAATAAAGGGGAAAATATTGAATCAGAGGGATGGGAAAGAGAAATTTCATTTAAAACTTCACACACGATAGAAAATACAAGTATTTGAGAATATTACAAGGGATGGATAGCTGATCTGAGAAAGTGAAAGGAAACACTATGGCTGAGCACACAAAGTGTACAGAAAGTCATAGAATCAAAACTTAACAGTAGAAATGCAACACAGGCAATAAAGCCCTGGGATTTATTCAAAGTGGTGTTGCCCACTTTATTTGAAAAAGTCATTTTAATTGTACAAAATGCATAAGGTTGTGGGTAAACTACAACTCACATCATGCCAGGTTAACCCCCTGACACTCCACCAGTACTTAGTTTGTCATGTTGGGCAAGTTTGCTCTCTAGATGCATCATCTGTGGGATCTGTGTGGGATCTGGCTGGAGGGTGAACTACAACTCCCACCATGGTTGGTCAGTTTGCTTCAAACCCCTCCAGTAGATTCAGTTGGTCATGGTGGTTCTATGTGCCAAGTTTGGTCCCGATTTATTGTCAATGGTAGTTACAGTGTCTCTGGATGTAGGTGAACTACAATTCCCAGAAATGAAAGTCAGTTCCCCCCCCCCCCCCCCAAAAAAAAAACCATCCAGTATGTTCACTTGGTCATGGGTGTTGCGTGTGCCAAGTTTGGTCCCAGTCTATTGTCAGTGGTGGTCACGGTGTCTCTAGATGTAGGTGAACTACAACTCCCAGAAATGAAGGTCAACCCCATCCCCCCAACCCCTCCAGGATAATCAGTTGCTCATGGGGGTTCTGTGTGCCAAGTTTGATCCAGGTCCATTGTCAGTGGAGTCCAGAGTACTTTTTGATTGCAGGTGAACTATAAATCCCAGTACCTACAATGGCTATTAATCAAGGTGAATCCCCCCCCCAAACCTCTCCAGTATTTTTCTTTGATCATGGGAGTTCTGTGTGCCAAATGTGGTCCAGGTCCATTGTCAATGGGGGTCACAGTGCTGTGTCTTGATGCAGGGTGAACTACAACTTCCATCATGTGGAGTCAGCCCCCCAAACCCCTCCAGTATGTTTAGTTGCCGCTCAGTTCTGCTCTGTTTCTTATGCAGACAGAATTTAAAAGAGTAGGAAATAGGTACAGTAGAGTTCCAGTTATTCGACATAAACGGGCAGGCCGAATGTCGAATAACTGGATCTGACGGATAATAGGGAGGCCCTATTATCCAGCAAGCCAGTTGAAGGATGTGCCCTGAGCACGTTGATAGGTAGATAGCAAGCTACCTAGCAACGCGCAGGGGCGCTTCTGCCCCGCCTCTTGGGAGGTGCCTGTGCGCGTTGCTAGGTAGATAACAAGCTACCTAACAACGCTCAGGGGTGCTTCCTAAGCCGAGTGCTCTCCGCTCCGCCCCTTGGGAAGCGCCTGTGCGCGTTGCTAGGTAGATAACAAGCTACCTAACAACGCTCAGGGGTGCTTCCTAAGCCGAGTGCTCTCCGCTCCGCCCCTTGGGAAGCGCCTGTGCGTGTTGCTAGGTAGATAGCAAGCTACCTAGCAACGTGCACAGGAGCCTCCTAAGGGGCAGAGCAGCGAGCACTCGGCTTAGCGAAGCGCCCGTGCGTGTTGCTAGGTAGCTTGCTATCTACCTAGCAACGCGCACGGGTGCTTCTCTGCTCACCGCCCTGCCTCTTGGGAAGTGCCTGTGCGCATTGCTAGGTAGATAGCAAGCTACCTAGCAACGTGCATGAGCGCCTCCCAAGGGGCCTGGGACGTCGGATAATACGGAGTGTCGGTTAACCGGAAGTCGGTTAACAGGAACTCTACTGTATGTCCGATCGATGAAAAAAATGTTTCAATTCTCGTTTCTAAAGTAGGGGGCACCGGCGCTTCGATATAGAAACTATTTCTGATTTTTTTCCCTCAAAAATTTTGGATATTTCTGAAAATTCGTAATGTTTCTAAATGTTTCTAAAATGGCGGACGCGCATGCGCAATCGCCCAAAAAAAAGCACCCGGGGGGACTTTTACAGGGCTCTCCCACCCTCATTTCTTGAGCTATCCTGATCAAATTTGGTACAGTGGGAGAACACATTCAACCCTCCTAGCTCACCAAATTGCAGAACATTTCCTGTATCCTCCAATTTTTGGCAAATTTTCATAGCTTTTATAATAAACTATTTTTAATAATTGAAGAAACCTGTTCCTGGTTTGAAAGTTTTATTTCCGGTTAAATTGTGTTTTTTTCAATGTGAAAGGCCTTCTTTGTTTCTGTGTCCGATTTTCCCTTTGTAATATTTTTAAGGAAAAAGGACACTGGAAATCAATGCTATGTCTTGCTATGCGCTCCCAGAAGCCCCAAACCCAATGCTGTCGTTAGGAAATGTACCTGTGACCAAGCCAGGCAATGCTCAGGCACTGTGTGCAAAGGAACTTTGGAAACTAGAGATTCCCTTTGTAATATTTTTTAGGAAAAAGGACACTGGAATTCAATGCTATGTCTTGCTATGTGCTCCCACAAGCCCCAAACTCAATGCCTTCCTTTGTTAATGTACCAGTGACCAACCTGGTCAATACTCTGGCAAGGTGTGCAAAGAAACTTAGAAAACTAGAAATTCCCTTGTTATATTTTTAAGCAAGAAGGACACTGGAAATCAATGGTGTGTCTTGCTATGTGATCATATGTGATGGGTGGGACCATGCAAATTCCACACCAATGGAGAGAGACAGGAAACCTGGGATGTGGCACTCACTATAACCTGCAATGTCACTGGAGGAAGGGCTATTGGTGTCTCGTGCGTAGTGGAAACTATAGCTGTTTTTGGAGGCAGGAGTCCGTCAGTGTAAGTTGACACGCCACCACATACACACATACATATTTTCACTTTTATAATGTTTGTAGATAGAGCTGAACTGTTGTTTGGACTCAAGCAGAACCTAGAAAATTGCAACAGCAAGCCACACCTTGCTGCTTGAAATGAAATTAATTGACTATATCTACCATGTTATTGGTTGCTGGAGGTTACTACAAATGAAGCACACTGCTTGAGAAAAAAACTTTTGGGTAATCACATCAAAGAAAGCCAAGAAAATAAATGTTGCTAGAATTATATGGAACACTGAAAAAGTATGGCATGTATGAAAGGAAAATCATGAAAATTTCCTTGAAGCCTGACCAAACAAACCACTACATGATCAGTAAATTTGCAGCATTATTTTAAATAGTTTGAACTGTTTTTAAAACATCTGGTTTTAAGTGATTAATTCTTTTGTATATTTTAGTCTTTGAATATTATTGTTATTGGGCTGGTATTCACTACTGCAGTTACGGACAGGTAACCTTGAGGTATACATCTGTAGCTTATTAATATCCAACACACTTATATTCATGATTAATATGGCACTGTTGCCACAATAATAAAAGTTCTACAGACCTGCTTTTCTAGGTAGCAACTATTATGAGTAGTTCCTGCTTCTCATCGTCACACCGAAGATTGCTGAAGAGAAGACAGGCAAGAATGTCAATGTGCTACATCCTAATCAACAGGAGCACAGACCTCTGTTGCTTGCAGGAACTGCTGCTTGGTAAAGCAGGGGGGAGACAAGCAGATATGACTTAGTTAAGTGTAGTTAATTAAGTAACTGATCTAGGATCTTGGCCATTGTTATTGATCAGCCTAAATTGATTCTATTGTACACCATTCTGAGATCTTAATATACATCTCTTAACTGGAATTCTAATTTCCAAAATCCTAAAGTGTCCAGATGGGTGGATAAGATACTGGCACTTCTTTCATGCACAAAATTATGTAAATGCATATTGCATAAAATTACGCTCAGGATATGCGTATAAGGTATATAGGAAACATAATTTTGCTTTTATGCTTCGGTCTTGTCTCTTAGATATTTCATCATGTATGTATATTAAAAGGTGGGCATTCCAACATCTTCCCAAAAATTATATCGACAAAAGTGAAGATTTTCGCTTGACACTAAGTCTAGTCGTGTCCGGCTCTGGAGGTTGGTGCTCATCTCCATTTCTAAGTGAAAGAGCCAGCATTGTCTGTAGACACCTCCAAGGTAATGTGGCTTGCATGGCTGCATGGAGCACCGTTACTTTCCCACCAGAGCAGTACCTATTGATCTACTCACATTAGTATATTTTTGAACTGCTAAGTTAGCAGAAGCTGGAGCTAACAACAGGAGCTCACCCTGCTCTTCAAATTCGAACTGGCAACCTTTCGGTCAGCAAGTTCAGCAGCTCAGTGGTTTAACCCAATGCGCCACTGGGGGTTGCATATACACACATACTAAAATATACCATACCAGAAATACAGGATATGTGTATATGTGTATGTGTGTGTGCGTATACACACACGCACATGTCCTGCTCACTCCAAAGGATCAGTCTGAACGCAGATCAAAGATAGCTGCTCTCAAACACAATCTTTATTGAAGAATACATGACTTTGGAAAAGTCAAGAATGACTTAATGTTTACATACAACTATTTTTATAACTTTTGATGCTACGTAACACCACACGTAAATATCATCATCAAGCCCCACCTCCAATATCACATTACTACCATTTTCACACATTTTCACACACTAAACCAATTATAATTGTTTACACTTTCGGTTCCCAGTTCCCAGGCGTATTCTATCTTCTTCTGCCAGGTGCTTGTTTATGTTATGACTCCCAGTTGCAGGGCTGAATTACCAAAGCCCTGTAACTGGGTTCCATGACATGGTGCCCTCCTTTTCTTCGCCCTCCTCTTCGGTTCTTTCTTCGTCACAAATCTGAAATAAAACAATAATTCTATGTGTCCATTTTGTCCAAAGTACCCATATATTTTTTCAGTAAGCTACGATGGAAAACAGGGTGTATTTTCCCTAAACTTTTTGGCAATGCCAACTGGAAAGTCACTTCATTGATAACACCCTGTATTCTAAATGGTCCAATATATTTAGGGCCCAATTTTTTCGAAGGTAGCCCCAGTTTGATGTTTTGGGTACTTAACCACACTAAATCTCCTTTCTCCAATTTATCACCTTCCACCCTCTTCCTATCTGCGAACACTTTATACTTTTTATGTGCTTCCTTTAAGGATGCAGTCACTTGACTCCAGCATTCCATCATTTGTGTTTTCCATTTCCCCCCTTCTGTTCCCTCATTCTCTGCCCATCTTGGCAGCTGGGGCAGAGGCTGTATTTCATATCCGTAAACTACTTCAAAGGGGGTTTTGTTTGTTGCTGAATGTATAGTCGAATTAAAAGCTAGTTCTGCAAAAGCCAACCACCGAGACCAGTCATTTTGTCTCATGTTAGAGTACATTCGAAGGAACTGCCCAAGTGTCTGCTGAGTACGTTCTACCGCCCCATTTGTCATGGGGTGAAAAGCAGAACTCAAACTCCTTTCTGCTCCTAGCATTTCCAAGAATTTTTCCCAAAATTTCGCTGTGAATTGTACTCCTCTGTCACTGACTACTCTACTGGGACATCCATGCAGTTTGTAAATGTGGTTTATGTACAATTCAGCTAGTTTCTCGGCTGATGGTAGTTTCGGCAGTGCTATAAAGTGGGCCTGTTTAGAAAACAGGTCTAATACCGTCCAAATATAACGATGTCCTTTGCTAACTGGTAGTTCCCCCACAAAGTCCATAGCTACACATTCCCAAGGTCTGGTAGGCTCTGCTACTGTTTGTAATAATCCCATTGGTTTCCCTCCTCTCGATTTATTTCTGGCACAATCATCACATTGAACCACATGGTTCTTTATGTCCTTCCTCATCCCTGGCCACCAGCAATGTTTTGCTATTGCTTTTGTTGTTTTTGTAATTCCTGTATGACCAGCGCTCTGGTTGTTGTGAAAACGATGCAAAATCTTGATCCTTAATGTTGCTGGGATATACAGTTTCTTGTTCACAAACCAAAATCCTCCCTTTTGCTCCCCCTGTTCTGCATTGGATGTGATCCACTGGTCTCCTTCATAAGACTGTTTCAGTTCGTTTCCCCAATTATCTTCCCCGCCGAGTTCAACCATAGCAGTGTTCTCTTTTTGGGTTTGTGCTCTGGTCCTGACAGCTAAGCCCCATTGTTTATCAGAGAATATTGTTCCCTCTTTTGCTGCGGTTATTCCTTCGTGTTGAGGCATGCGTGAAAGGGCATCTGCCAAGACATTCTGCTTCCCTTGAAAAAACTTTAATTGGAAATCGAACCTGCTGAAGTATTGTGCCCATCTAATCTGTTTGGGGGACAATTTTCGAGGAGACTTTAGATACTGGAGGTTCTTATGGTCAGACCAAATTTCAAATGGGATTCCGCTTCCTTCGAGAAAGTGCCGCCAGCATTCTAAGGCTTTTAGTATGGCTAGTGCCTCTTTTTCCCATATCGGCCAACATTTTTCAGCTTCGCTGAACTTCCGGGACAAATATCCACAGGGTTTTAAGTTCCCATTTTGATCCTTTTGCAATAGTACTGCCCCATACGCACAGTCTGATGCATCGCAATGGATTATGAACGGGCTCTTGATATCGGGGTGTTTTAGAATGGGTCCCTCTGTGAAGCATTCTTTTAGGGTTTCAAATGCCTTTTGGCATTCTGGCGTCCAACTTAGTTTGGCGCCCGGAGCTTTTACTTTTGCTGTCTCTCCTTTCCCTTTTGTTTTTAACAGTTCAGTAAGGGGTGCAGTTATTTGTGCGAAGCCTTTTATGAAGGATCTGTAAAAATTTGCAAAACCCAGAAACGATTGCAATTGCCTCCTTGTTTGTGGCACTCCCCATTCTTTTACATCTGATACTTTAGCTGGATCCATAGCTAACCCTTCTGGAGATATCCGATACCCCAGAAAGTCAATTTGAGTTTTATTAAATTCACATTTGGACAGTTTTGCGTACAGCTTTGCTTCTCTTAGTTTCTGCAACACTTCCCGGACCAATTTTACGTGCTTTTCCTTATCTTCAGATACAATCAAGATATCATCAAGGAATATGAATACCCCTCTGTACAATAACGGGTGTAGTATTTCATTTATAAGCTGCATAAAGCAGCTGCCTCCATTTTTTAAACCGAAAGGCAAAATTTTATATTCAAAATGGCCGAATGCGCAGGAAAATGCAGTTTTCCAAGTATCCTCCGGTTTGATCCGTAATTTATGATATGCTTCAATTAAATCAAGTTTAGTAAATATGCTCCCTTTCTTCAATACGGTGATTAAATCCTTTACTAAGGGCATAGGGTATTTATTGTCCTTAGTAATTGCATTTAAATTTCGATAATCAATGCACAATCTTAGGGAGTTGTCTTTCTTTCTCCTGAATAACACTGGGGCCCCGAGAGGGGAATTGGATGGCTTAATGAAGCCTCGCGCCAGGTTTTTATCAATGTATTTCCTCAATTCCTCCTTTTCCTGCACAGACATGGGATACACTTTTGGCTTTGGTAAGTTTGCTCCTGGGGTTATTTCAATTTCTACTTCTACATTCCTTTTGGGGGGTAATTTACTTGCCTCTTTCTGATTGAACACATCCACAAAGTCTCTGTATTCAGGTGGCAACAGCTGTGGGTCTATTTCCCCTTCTTCATCTCCCTCGTCCTCCTCTTCTGCAATCTTGCTTATCTCCCATTGTGTCTGCTGTTCTTTAAATGCTAGACTCTTTCCTCTCCAATCTACTTCAGGATTTGCTTGCTCAAGCCATGGTATCCCTAATATTACATGGTATGTGGCAATAGGGGCTATCACAAAGGATATTCTTCCTTCCCATTTGCCTATCTTACAGGGGACCTCCTGTATTTCCTTGGTAGATACTTCCCCAGTTGCAACTGAGCCGTCTAGCTGAGAAAACGCAATTGGGGATTCAAGCGCCATCTGCTGGCATTTCAACGCTCCTGCTAATTCCGGAGTTATAATATTCCTGGAACAACCACAATCCACAAATGCCTTGCAGGTGGCCCGATTCTCCAGCCCCGAGAGGCAAATTGGCACTACTATCATGCGTTTGTCCCGACTCACCAATTTTTCTGAGGGTTCTGGGGTTCGCACCTCCTCCTCCGCACGCCTCCCGGTTGCAGGTTTGGGCTTTGAGGGTTTTGGCGGCTCCCCCTTCCGGGCCCAGCATTCTGCCGCTCGATGGCCCGTCTTCCCACACACAAAGCATCCCAGTTTAGGTTTGTTGTCATCTCCTCTGGAGGGAATCCCCGGCCTCCCTCCGGGTCTTTCCTGCTTCCTCGTCTCTCCTCGACCTCTCGCCACCGGTCTTTGCTGGCCGCCGCTGCTCCTGAAGCGCTTTACTTGGGCCAGGGTGGATTCAACGCGCCCCGCTAGTTGAATCCATCCCTGTAGCGTTTCGGGGTCGTCTCTGTGCGCTGCCCAGCTGAAAATCTCGGGGCGTAGTCCCTCTTTAAATAATTCCACTTTGGTCACTTCAGACCACTCCGGGACCCTTTCCGCGAGGTGGAGGAATTCCTCTGCGTACTCGGGCACCGTTTTGTCCCTCTGTTTTATTCCTTTCAGCTGGTCTCGAGCCCTCAATTGCTCTAGCCGGTCTCTGAACCGGTTTTCCAGTGCGGCGAGGAAGCGGGGCACCGACCTCAGGCATGGGTCGCGTCTGGCATGTAATTGCACATACCAGCTGGCCGCTCCTCGCTTTAGTGTGTTGCCGATGGCTCGAACCCTGCTTGCTTCGGAGGGGAATGTGTGTGCGTTGTCTTCCATGTATCCTCTGATGCTAATTAGAAAAAAGTTCAGTCCATCTGATTCCCCTCCGTATTCTAGCTTGAGATCTTCCCTTCTTGGCATCCATTCAGCGGCCCGTTGGTGTTGTCTGGGAGGCATGGGGAAGGGTTGCATCGGGTTTCCTTGGATGGCCCCTTGAAATACGCCGCGCCCCACTCCGGTGGTCATTCCGCGCGGCTCCCGAAATCCTGCCGCCGCTGTCGGCCCTTCACCCCATCCGCATATTGGCCTCGTTGTAGCCCCCGCATCTCGCCTTTCCTCGTAGTATGGCACATCCTCCTCCTCTTCCTGGATCTCCTGCTGCTCTCCGCATTCATCTGCTAATCCACTGGACCCGATCCCTGGCCCCAGTGGTCTTTCTACTCCGATTCCCATTCGGAGGGTTGGGAGTTCTGTTGGGGTTGGCGGCCTCAGACTTCCCAGAGTTTGCTGGCGCTCCACTTCGCGCGCCATTCTGTCCCGGAACTCAAGCTCTTGCCAATATTCCTCGTCCCTTGCCACCGCGGGACTCTGCGTTGAAGCTCGCTGTCCCCTCTGGCTCCAATCATCTCCTTTGCTTGGCTCTCTCTCGGTGCCATACCGGATGTGCTCTTTTTGGAGATTCTCTTCCAATATTGGCACTATTCTCCCCACGGTATCCGACAGCCTGGATAAATGAGCTTCCAGGATGGATAGCCGCAGGGCCACGGTCTCCGGCATGCTTCCTCCAGATCCCCAACTGGTTTCTGCCGCCGCCGGAGCGCCTCTTCCCCCTCTGGGAATCCTCTGAGTCACGCCGTCCGGCTTGGGGTACCCCGTAGAGGAAGCTATGGCTTGCAATGTCTCTCCCGCCAACGGCTGAGCTCCCAGCGGGGGCCCCTTTGCTCCGTCATGGCTTTGATCTCCTTCCCTGCTCATTTTCACTTCACTGCAAAATTGCAGGAGGGTGAGAACTGGATTCTTGACTTAATTGTCCTGCTCACTCCAAAGGATCAGTCTGAACGCAGATCAAAGATAGCTGCTCTCAAACACAATCTTTATTGAAGAATACATGACTTTGGAAAAGTCAAGAATGACTTAATGTTTACATACAACTATTTTTATAACTTTTGATGCTACGTAACACCACACGTAAATATCATCATCAAGCCCCACCTCCAATATCACATTACTACCATTTTCACACATTTTCACACACTAAACCAATTATAATTGTTTACACTTTCGGTTCCCAGTTCCCAGGCGTATTCTATCTTCTTCTGCCAGGTGCTTGTTTATGTTATGACTCCCAGTTGCAGGGCTGAATTACCAAAGCCCTGTAACTGGGTTCCATGACACGCACATATACACACACACACAGAGATACTGAAATACACCCTGTATTTCTGGTCCAGAGCATTTCAAGTAAGGGATGCTCAACCTGTATATGGTTGAATATAAATATTTGATTAAAAATAGTTTAAATAAATATAATTACAGTAGAATCTCACTTATCCAAGCTAAACGGGCCAGCAGAAGCTTGGATAAGCGAATATCTTGGATAATAAGGAGGGATTAAGGAAAAGCCTATTAAACATCAAATTAGGTTATGATTTTACAAATAAAGCACCAAAACATCATGTTATACAACAAATTTGACAGAAAACGTAGTTCAATACGCAGTAATGTTATGTAGTAATTACTGTATTTACACATTTAGCACCAAAATATCATGATATATTGAAAACATTGACTACAAAAATGGCTTGGATAATCCAGAGGCTTGGATAAGCGAGGCTTGGATAAGTGAGACTATACTGTATAAACATTGGAGAATGGAACCCATATCATTTAACACATCTACATTGAAACACTAATGTTAAACATGTGGCCCTCCCAGTGTTTTGGTCTTCAACTCCCAGAATTCCTGGCCATTGGGCAAGCTGGCTAAGGCTTCTGGGAGTTGGAGGCCCAAACATCTGGAGGGCCACAGGTTTGACACCTCTGCATTAAAAGAAGAGGATAAAAGGGTATAATTAAACAACTATGTAAGTAAACAACTGATGGGACTGAACCCTCTTAATTACTATTGATTTCAGGCACAAGTATTTCAGAAACTAGGTCAATCAACTGGCTACTGTAAAGACATAATTACAATAAACTGTTTGAATGGAGCTAAAATAGTTTTAGGTAAGGATAGTTGAGAAAGTGGGTCAATCAAATTACTGCTATCAAGGTATTATTATGATCACTGTTAGAATAAAGCTGTAAAAATCTGTAATGAACCAGCCACGCCACTTAACATTCTCTGGCAACTTGATAGAACTATGGGGAATAATTCAAAAGAATTGCTCTTAATTTTACACTTTCTCTTCAAGTATTGCTACAAATCAGACAGAGAAAATCATTACCACTTCGGGTAATGAGAAGAAAATGTCCATGCCATTGGATATATTTGATAATGACATGTGTTCAGTACAATGCTCAGCTTAAATCTGAAATCACTTCTATATTGATCTGTGATCCATAATGCAACAATAGTGGGATAAGACAATGATTCTCTCCAGCAGCTGACTATTGCCAATCTCGCTGTCCTTGTATGAACATCAATCCAAGTTCTATTCAACTTCTTCATCCTGGAAAGAAGTGACAAGTGGAGTGCTGGAGGGTTCTGTCTTGGGCCCGGTTCTGTTTAACATCTTTATTAAATGACTTAGATGAAGGGTTAGAAAGCATGATCATCAGGTTTGCAGATTACACCAAATTACGAGGGATAGCTAATAGTCCAGAAGATAGGAGCAGAATTCAAAACGATCTTAACAGACTGGAGAGATGGGCCAAAACTAACAAAGTGAAGTTCAACAGGGACAAATGCAAGATACTCCACTTAGGCAGAAAAAAATAAAACACAAAGATACAGAATGGGGAACACCTGGATCGACAGCAGTATGTGTGAAAAAGATCTTGGAGTCCTCGCGGACAACAAGTTAAACATGAGCCAACAATGTGATGCGGCAGCTAAAAAAGCCAACGGGATTTTGTCCTGCATTGATAGGAGTACAGTGTATAGATCCGATCAGATCTGATAATCTGGAATATATGGGGCCTAAGCCATGGCAGTTAAAACAGTATCAAACTTCATTAATTCAACAGTGCAAAGGCACCCTTAGAGATAATACATCCTTTTGAAAACAATCCCCACAGTTTCTTGCTTGGAAACTGTGATAACTAAAGGGCTTGAAGCAGACTGAAATTAGTATCACAAACATGTCCTGAGAGAGGACAAAATAGTTTTCTCTAAGGCCCTTCCACACAGCTGAATAAAATCCCACATTTTCTACTTTGAACTGAAATATACGGCAATGTGGACTCAGATAACTCAGTTAAAAGCAGCTATTGTGGGATTTCTGCCTTGATATTCTGAGTTTTATGGCTGCATGGAAGGGACCTAAGCCAAAGTAAGCAGTTTCACTTACCTTCCCAATTGTCTGGATTGATATAACACCAAGAAGAAGAGCATGGTTTCAGTTTTAGCTCAGCTGTCACAGATCAAAAGCCTTCTTAATTAAGGAACCTAGCTTCTTGGGAAGAACTCCCCAAAGGATTTCCTCAAGCAATAGTCACATGTGAAGTTTAATCATTTTCCCCCTTTTGTTTTGCATTCCCTGAAAGATTATTGAAAGGTAAGACTCAAAGTTTACTAAAATGCACAACTGATTTTTTAAATTACTAGCTGTGCCCAGCCACGCGTTGCTGTGGCATTTTCTGATGGTTTTGGTGAGAAATTGTTGAGGTAGTGCTAGTATTGAATGTCTGTTGTATGTTTAGCATGCACACTGAAGTGGATTATATGGCAGCGTGGAGTCAAGATAATCCAGTTCAAAGCAGATAATATAAGATTCTAAATGGGTTATATAGCTGTGTGGAAGGGCCTTGAGTCTACACTGCCATATAAACCAGTTAAAATCTGATAATCTGTGGAAGAGGCCTAAGTGAGGCCTAACTGTGCCTGTCCCCTGGGCTGAGTAGGTTGCTAGGCGACCAAGTGGGCAGAGCTTAGCCTTCTAACTGGCAGCAATTGGATAAAAACTATTATTCCTCTCCCTGTAATTAGGACTTTATTTTTCTTTTCTTTTTTGTTGTATCAACCTAGAGCCGTGAATGATGGGTTGTGTTGTCAAATTTCGAGGTTGGGGGGGCTGTAGTTTTGTTGTTTTGTCCGCTGCCCTGATGCCATCACTCTTTTATATATATAGATTTCCTTCATCCACTCCAGAATTTGGAAATGTTAGTTTTGAGACTACAAAACACAGAATCCTCTGGCCAGTATGGCTTCTAACTGGAGGATGCAGAGAATTTTGATTAAAAAATAACTCCTTCCAAGCTAAGTTTAGGTCGAACACAAGCAAAACTTGTGTGATGTGTTCCATATGTGAAAATAATTAAGGTTTCTCAAACCTTGTTATTGTTATTGCTGTTATTTAAAAGGTAAAGGTTTTCCCCTGACGTTAAGTCCAGTCGTGTCAGACTCTGGGGGTTGGTGCTAAGCTGATGAGCCGGCGTTGTGCATAGACACCTCCAAGGTCATGTGGCCGGCATGACTGCATGGAGCGCCATTACCTTCCCGCCGGAGCGGTACCTATTGATCTACTCACATTTGCATGTTTTCGAACTGCTAGGTTGGCAGGAGCTGGGGCTAACAGTGGGCGCTCATTCCGCTCCCGGGATTTGAACCTGGGATCTTTTGATCCGCAAGTTCAGCAGCTCAGTGCTTTAACACACTGTGCCACCAGGGGCCCCCTGGTGTTATTGCTGTTATTACTGTTATTACCACTACTATAAAAGCAAGATCTCCCAACATTTTGCTTTAAATATTTTTTCTCTCTCTAAAACAAACATCCTACTTCTTGTTGGCAGGTGGTAGCTAAGGACTAGAAGGCATAACTTTCAAGTAGCTAAAGACTTAATCTTTGCCAGCGATAAATATAGAGCTGGAGACTGAACAGAAACTAATTTGACAGATTACAGTGATACTGCAAGAAAACATATACAGGGAACGCTTACCCAACTGCCATTCCCCATGTCATCTCTCATTTGACGGATATTGTCAAATGAAATGAGGGCTGCTAATTCAAATCTTTAACTAGTTTCACAATCTGCTCAAGAGACAAATTTAGGTCAAAACAGTGTATATCCGTTTAGAGATGGCTAAGTTGTTTCAAAACTAAAATACCCTATATACCAGTTATGGGCAAACTTGGACCCTCCAGATGTTTTGGACTTCAACTCCCACAATTCCTAACAGCCTACCAGCTGTTAGGAATTGTGGGAGTTGAAATCCAAAACATCTGGAGGGTCCAAGTTTTCCCATGCCTGCTATATACTCATGTATATATACTCATATAAGTCTTGAAATTTTTGTAAATAAAATCAACCCCCAAAATCTGGATCAATGTATCCAGGGGTCAATCTGAGTACTGTACCTTAACCCTTATTTTTTTAAAGGAAACATCCCTTTTTCTGAGTAGATTGGCAAAAGCCAAGAGCTTAGTTTATTCCAGGATGACCTAAAAGAAGCACCGATCCTCTCAGCACTCTGCTATGACTCCTCTCCTGGCCTTTTAAAATGCCTAGGTGAGACAATGGTAGTGACGCCCGGGGACAATTGTTTTCCCATCTCTACAGAATCAGACTCACTTATCCACAGGTATTATCAATATCTATCTTTTTGGCTGCAAAACCTGCCCTCTAAATATACGTGAGGTTGACTTCTACATGAAAATATAAGGTGATTTAAAATATACAACTCAATGTGCCAGACATCCAGCCTTACCTATAAGGCCCCTTCCACACTACCCTTATATCCCAGGATCCAATCCCAGATTATCTGGCAATGTAGACTCATATAATCCAGTTCAAAGCAGATAATCTGGGATCAGATTCTGGGATATAGAGTAGTGTAGATCCAGCCTAAATTGAACCCAGCCCTTGACTAAAGTAACTCCATACATATCTAGAGCTTTGGAAATTACGTTTATGGACCACAACTCCCAGAATTGGGCCTGCCTCCGCAAGGTATTGAATTGCTTTTTCTGTTGATTTGTTGTAAAACATGATGTTTTAGTGCTTAATTTGTAAAATATTAATGTAATTTGATGTTTAATAGGCTTTTCCTTAATCCCTCCTTATTATCAAACATTTTCGCTTATCCAACGCTTTTATTTTTCAGTGATTGGTTGAGGGGGGGCAAAATTCTGTTCACGTACACTTGAAAAATACCTAGAGCCGGCTCTGGTTGTGCGGGTTGAGAACTGCAGGAACTACCAGTGAAAAAGGTAGCTTGTCTGAGTTTTATCTTGATATAAAGAGCACCCGGTGACACAGTGGGTTAAACCCTTGTGCCAGCAGGACTGCTGACTTGAAGGTTGGGTTGCTGACTTGAAGGTTGCTGGTTTAAATCCAACCTGGAGAGAGCATGGATGAGCTCCCTCTATCAGCTCTAGTTCCATGCGGGGACAAGAGAAAAGCCTCCCACAAGGATGGTAAAAACATCAAAACATCCGGATGTCTCTTGGGCAACGTCATTGTAGACATCCAATTCTCTCACACCAGAAACAGGAGCCTCCGGTGGCCTAGGGGATAAAAGCCTTGTGACTTGAAGGTTGGGTTGCTGACCTGAAAGCTGCCAGGTTCGAATCCCACCCGGGGAGAGCGCGGATAAGCTCCCTCTATTAGCTCCAGCTCCATGCGGGAACATGAGAGAAGCCTCTCACAAGGATGGTAAAACATCAAAACATCCAGGTGTCCCCTGGGCAACGTCCTTGCAGACGGCCAATTCTCTCACTCCAGAAGCAACTCCGGTTGCTCCTAACACGAAAAAAACCACCAGAAACGACTTGCAGTTTCTTAAGTCACTTCTGACACACACAAAAAAAGTCTTTAGGAGTTGTTGGTTATTTATTCGTTCAGTCACTTCTGATCTCATGGACCAGCCCACATCAGAGCTCCCTGTCGGCCGTCGCCACCCTTGCTCCTTCAAGGTCAAGCCAGTCACTTCAAGGATACCATCCATCCATCTTGCCCTTGGTCGGCCCCTCTTCCTTTTTCTTTCCATAGGAGTTGTAGCAATAGCCTGGAATATATGGCAGTGTGGACTCAGATAACCCAGTTCAAAGCAGATATTGTGGGATTTTTTGCCTTGATATTCTGGGTTATATGGCTGTGTGAAAGGGCCCCGAGAGACTTCAGAGCTTACAAAGGCTATTAAGTTGTAAAACTGGAACAATCGAAGGCACACACACACCTTCCAGTCGTCAAGCTTCAGGATATACCCTCAAGCTCTCCCTGGGTGTGTCTGTGAAGAATCCTTCTCTCTCTCTCTCTCTCTATCTCTCTCTCTCTCTCTCACTTTAGAAGCAACCCAGAAAGTACTACGCAATGTGCAAATATATTACTGAAAGTTGGTTAATTCAAAGAGGGACACCCACTTTGCTAGTTTCAGCCTACCCCACTCTACAGTTGGGCAAGGCCATAGGTTGGAAACAAACATAGTGTTCTAGAATGAGTCCTTGGTCGTTTTGCAATGAAAGCTCCATGAAACTATACTTCAAAGCAAAATTCCAAGTGTATTTGAAGTTATTTTAATAATGAAGTGAATACTGGCCAAGATTGTGTATCATCAGACATAAATAGAGTGGGCCCTTAATATCCACTGGGGATTTTGTTCCATCACACACTCCATCAATACCAAAATCCATAATTGCTCAAGTCCAATTAAATAAAACAGTGTAGTAAAATAAAAGGTAAAGGTTTCCCCTGACGTTAAGTCCAGTCATGTCTGACTCTGGGGGTTGGTGCTCATCTCCATTTCTAAGCCGAAGAGCCAGCGTTGTCTGTAGACACCTCCAAAGTCATGTGGCCGGCATGACTGCATGGAGCGCCGTTACCTTCCTGCCGGAGCAGTACCTATTGATCTACTCACATTTGCATGTTTTCGAACTGCTAGGTTGGCAGGAGCTGGGGCTAACAGCGGGCACTCATTCCGCTCCCAGGATTTGAACCTGGGACCTTTTGGTTCAGCATCTCAGCGTTTTAACACGCTTCACCACCGGGGCTCCTGTGTAGTAAAATAGTCTCCCTTATTTAAAAATGGCAAAATCAAGGTTTGATTTTTGGAATTTTAAAAAATATTTCAAAGCCGTGGATGATTGAATCAGTGGATACAGAATCTGTGGGTCATCTTTGACTATTAACAAGTATAAATGTCAATCCTCAGCATTTAGATCTTAAGTACAGCTTGCGATCTCCTAACTTCTAAATAAATTCCAGTCACCCTATTTTTAAGTTTCATTCCATTTGTCTATCAGATCTAGAATCACTCACCGCACAAAAAGTAGCGAGAAAAAAATGGGTAATAAAATAGTAAAAAGATAAAGGTTTCCCTTTGACATTAAGTCTAGTCGAGTCCAACTCTGATAGTTGGTACTCATCTCCATTTCTAAGTCAAAGAGCTGGCATTGTCCGTAGACGCCTCCAAGGTCATGTGTCCAGCATGACTGCATGAAGCGCCGCTACCTTCCAGCCTGAGCAGTACCTATTGATCTACTCACATTTGCATGTTTTCAAACTGCTAGGTTGGCAGAAGCTGGGGCTGACAGTGGGACCTCACACTGTTCCCCAGATTCAATCGCTGATTTTTCAGTCAGCAAGTTCAGCAGCTCAGTGGTTTAACCCCCTGCACCATCGGGGGGTTCATATTTATTAGGTATGTACATGTATGTACGAGGGTTATCCAGAAAGTAGATTACGTTTCGGAGTAGATTACGTTTGGGACAAAACCATGGCTGTATTGAAAACCATTCCCAGCACCATGGCCTCAACACATTGAAGTTCTATGACACCACAAGTCAAGAGAACTATAACCCAAGGACTACCTAGCTACCTAAAGAAAGAAAACTGTGAAGCAGCAAGATGGATGGTACACCAATATACCTCCTATCTTGTCCTGGCCACCTAGCTTCACTTTGAACCCTTTGGACCATAAGATAGGGTCAAAGAATTGAATCACAATATGATACAGCAACTCTACTCCCCCTTCTCCACTTTGCTGCATGAAGATAACTGGTGGGCAACGCTGAATGAGATTAAATCCCCACCCAGTCTCTCTTGACTCTTTTGGAATAGTTGGCATTCTTATCTACAATCAACTCCAAATCCAAATTATTTTCCTGCTCACCGACCTACCATTGAGCAGAAGCATTTACATCCCAATAAATCACAACCAGCAGTGAATTCTGCACATCGATCTATATGTGGAATGGAAGTGGGGAGCCTTTTAGTCCTTAGGATGGCATTACTTGCATTTTTTTTGTGTGACCAAGCAGATTTGCATATATCTTCATGCAGTGACATGAAGAATGTGTAATGGTTACTGTGCCCCATAAGAGTTTGATAAGAAGTGCTGCCGGAGCTTCTTATCAAAGGTCTTATGCCCTCTCAGGAACGATCAGGAGTTTAGAGGTTGCAAGCAACAAATGTAATAGTACACACAGACATTTTTGAATCAATTCCAGCTTTACTCAGCACAGGATTAGATACATGCTTTACCATTACAGCAGCAACAACAATCTCGGAGACACTGGCTCCCTCTGTTTCATGCACCAACAAAGGTGCCAAGTTCAGTCTCTTATCCGTTTTGCCTCTTTGGGCAATCAGCAGGAAGCTGGAACAAATGTCTAATAGGAATGCAACCCTCAGAGCACAAAGCAGACCTAATCCATCATCAGCTTGACTGCCAACAGCACATGTCTCTTTGACTCTGGCATTAAACCACACTGTCCAGGCCTCACAAACAGTCAATTAAAGTTCTCCTTTGGCCTCTCTGTTGTATGAGTTCTCAGAGTCTTAAGTGTTTGTATACATGTATGGTTTTGTGTGTATGCGTATCACATGCATTTCATGACTTATCCCATGGACAGGAGGAAAGGGCGGGAAGCAAAAGAAAGCAGGGGACATGATGTACCCCGGCAAGATCCGTCTTTGGGGATGGTCGATCATCCCATGACATTTCCTCGCTTTCCTCCACTTCTGTATGCTGTCTTTAATCAGGATTTGGGGAAACACCTGACTCCTGACTCCTCTCTGTCATGCTGGAGAGATGGATTTGCACGCACAGTCACCGGAAGTGTCTGTGCATCGTGAGAAGACCTCCATTGGGTTCTATTGTGCCAGCGTTAGAAAATGGTGAGAAAACAGTGGAAATTTAGAGTGGCATAAGGTCCTAAGTCTTGTTGGCTGTAAACTATTTTAACCAAAAATGGAATCTACAGAAAAGAATTTTGCCAGCCTCAAGTGGGAAAAAGGAAAATATACATAGGCACAGTTTTGATTTTACCCGTATTTATTAGTAAGGTAACGGTAAAGACATTAAGTCTAGTAGTGTCTGACTCTGGGGGTTGGTGCTCATCTCCATTTCTAAGCTGAAGAGCTTAGACACCTCCAAGGTCATGTGGCCGGCATGACTGCATGGAGCGCCATTACCTTCCCACTGGAGCGGTACCTGTAGATCTACTCACATTTGCATGTTTTTGAACTGCTAGGTTGGCAGAAGCTGGGGCTAACAGTGGGAGCTCACCCCGCTCTCTGAATTCGAACCACCGACCTTTTGATCAGCAAGTTCAGCAGCTCAGTGGTTTAACCCCCTGCACCATCCATATTTATTAGGTATGTATGTACGAGGGTTATCCAGAAAGTAGATTACATTTCGGAATTAAAAATAAACAAAGTATAGGAGAAAACATTTACCATATGCAGTTGAAAGCCACACCCAAATACCACTTCTCAACATAGTCGCCATTCAAATCTAGGCACTTATCATAGTGATGAATGAGCTTGGCAACTCCTTCCCCACAAAACTCTGCCGCTTGTGTCCTCAAATCAGTGTTTTGGTGAAGATGTGCAGCTGTGGAAAGGGTTGACTGGCTGGTTGAGGATGCAAGCAGCAGACTTTGGTGGGGAAGGAGTTGCCAAGCTCATTCATCGCTATGATAAGTGCCTAGATTTGAATGACGACTATGTTGAGAAGTGGTATTTGGGTCTGGCTTTCAACTGCATATGGTAAATGTTTTCTCCTATACTTTGTTCATTTTTAATTCCAAAACGTAATCTACTTTCTGGATAACCCTCATATGTTATATATGGGGGAGAGGAGAGGGAAGAGAGAGATATTAGCCAGTAACACCAAAACCCCATTTGGCCTAATGCAAATATTCTAAATATTCATTTCAGATAAAGCTTTGTTGTGTTATCTTGAACTGTAGTTCCCTGAATTCACAGTTATAAAGATTCAAATCAACCAGATGATTCTGGCAGCTTTCATCTTCACAAGCAACAGGTTCTTTGTAAAGTTGATGGGCCTTAATTGCCAACCAAGCTTCTGCAGAATAATAACAGGGATAACTCACAGAAATCTGACATATCTGAGCCTATTTGCTTCGAGCAGATAGAGTGGAGGGAAGTTTTCTAAGTATTTTGTCTAATGTTCAAGCTTTGAAACTGCTTACTTTTTAAAACCTGTAACTGCCCATGGCTGTGCTATCTGGCGGATTCTGGAAAACGCTGTCCAAAATAGTCCCTTTGTGACATGTTCTCCCCTTTGCAAATGGCAGCGTGGATGTGTGGAGATACAAGCCGTGAGCATGGTCCGAACCCCCTCCCGTCTGTGCATTCATAACTGTAGAGAAATGAATGACTGAACAGGGATAATGATTCCTAGCTCAAAGTGTTAAATATAGACTGTACTGCTGAATTAGATATAAGCCACCATTTTTCATATCTGTCCTTTAAAATTCAGCTTTCCCGAGATAATATCTCATTCTGTCGTTTTTTTAAAAAAAATTATCAGAATTCTAAATCTAGCTACATTATAAATGGCTACAGAAGCAAAGGTAGATAACACTATGTAACACAATTTTTGTTCCTGGGTTATAAATGTCATTTCCTAATTGGTTCTATCATAAAAACATGGGAAAAGTTTATTAAACTACAAAAACTTTTTTTTTTTTTTTGCAGGATATCCTGCAGCACATTTTGCTATAGTTTTTCAATGAATATCTCACAGAGTCTCAACCAATTCAACATACAGTAGAGCCTCACTTATCCAACACTTGCTTATCCAAGGTTCTGGATTATCCAATGCATTTTTGTAGTCAATGTTTTCAATATATCGTGATATTTTGGTGCTAAATTCGTAAATACGTAAATAAATGTATTTATATTTGTTGTATAACATGATGTTTAGGTGCTTAATTTGTAAAATCATAACCTAATTTGATGTTTAATAGGCTTTTCCTTAACCCCTCCTTATTATCCAACATATTCGCTTATCCAACGTTCTGCTGGCCCGTTTACATTGGATAAGCGAGACTCTACTGTATTATTATATTACAGTAGAGTCTCACTTATCCAACACTTGCTTATCCAACGTTCTGGATTATCCAACGCATTTTTGTAGTCAGTGTTTTCAATACATCGTGATATTTTGGTGCTAAATTTGTAAATACAGTAATTACTACATAGCATTACTGCGTATTGAACTACTTTTTCTGTCAAATTTGTTGTATAAAATGATGTTTTGGTGCTTAATTTGTAAAATCATAACCTAATTTGATGTTTAATAGGTTTTTCCTTAATCCCTCCTTATTATCCAACATATTCGCTTATCCAACATTCTGCCGGCCCGTTTATGTTGAATAAGTGAGACTCTACTGTAGTTTGTGGCAATTGTTTGGCAGAATGTTCTGGAAAAGTCCCAGTGCAAAACCCTAGAGGGCCTCTATCAGTTTGATTTAATCATATTGGGTTGGGTAAGTCAGTATTCTCAGCCTTATCACACCAGAGCATAGATCCGTTTTAAATCCGATTTCTGCCTCCTGCAGAATTCTGGAGTTTGTAGTTTAGTAAGGCCCAGAATCTGCCTGGCTGAGCAGTTTAAAGGCCCCTCCCCTAAACTACAAACTCCAGAATTTTGCAGGAGTCAGAAACTGGATTTAAAGTGGATCCATGTTCTAATGTGATGAGGTCTCTTTCATTCAGAATATCAGGGATTTGGTGACTTGGTCCAGGAATTTAAGGAATGCAAATTGTTCCCTGCAACTGATAGGTAGCTTCAAACTCGGCTTTCAGCCATTGGTCCACAAAGACATCATCATCATCATCATCATCATCATCATCATCATCATCATCATCATCATCATCATCATCATCATCTTTATTTATAATCCACTCTATCTCCCTGAGAGGACTCAGAGTGGATTACAGATGCATATACAGCAAACATTCAATGCTGTTATATAATTGACAAAGACAGACAGTACATAAACAGAGGCAAGGCTTCCCTCTTTTCAGCTCCAGCATCTGGTTGGGCTCGACTTGGCCATGGGAAGGTGCTGTTGTTTCATTTTCCATGCCAAGGAGCCTGTCATCCATGGATGCCTTTCCTGGTCAGACTTTTGCTGGCATGTTTTTCAGGGTGCCTTTTGCTGTGGTAATCTCTGAGCGGTTAGACTCAATTTCACCCTCTCTGGGGGAGATTCCACCAAAATCAACAGAGTAGCAAAAGCAAAGCTTTCAAATGCAGCAGTTACTTACACAGGGTGAGCAAAGAGAAGCCTTTGACCGTTTAGGATTGCAATGGACTGCAGAGTCTCAATGAAAGTTCAAAAAGTATTTATTCAGGTAAAAAGAACTCCATTGTAGATAGAAAGGCTTGGGAGCTGTCTAGTCTACTCTAGACTGATTTCTAAGGAAAAATAACAAACATCTAAATAGTTACATCTTGCCAGGAGAGATGGCGAGAAGCTTCTTGTTAGCTAGAAGAACAAAGGGAGAAGAGAGAACCAAAATGGTTCCAACCTCATGGTCCAGTTTATTGGGGCCATAAAAGACATTCTGACCAATGGGAAGTTAGTGTCCCTGGAGAGTCACATTTCTGCTAACTTCAAAGTAAGGGATGTGACGTAAACAGGATAGAGTGAAACACAGTAAAGCCTGTCTAAGCATGCTTTGGAAACAGGGAAAGGATTCCCTCAATCTAACTATCATCTATCTAACTACATCTAGACTTGAGTAGTCCAGGATGATTCCCAACACCTTTTACCTCCCTGACAAAGCAGTACCTATTTATCTACTTTCATTGTTGTTTTTGAACTGTTAGGTTAGCAGAAGCCGGGCTGACAGCGGGAGCTCACCCCGACCCGGGCTTGAACTGCTGACCTTCTAGTCAGCAGGATCTTCTATAGCTGACAATTTAACTGCTGTGCTAGCCCAGTCCTACAAAAAGACATGCTGTTTGTTTTCTTCACCTTTCAGCTTTGAGCATGCAAAAAATTATAAACACCCTATACATAAATAACTAGCCTCTTATTGGTATGCCTTCTCTTTATGCAGAGAGAGAAGTTATTGCCACAAAAAGGGACATTATACAGTTAAGAGATTGAGCATCCCTTAACCAAAATGCTTGGGATTAGAAGCCTTTTGGCTTTTATTAGGATTTTGGAACATTTGATATTGCATTATATGTACAAAATGAGATATCTTGGGGATGGAATTCAAGTCTAATCACAAAATTCCTTCATATTTCATATACAACTTGAAAATAATTGTATGCAAAATGCAGTAGAGTCTCACTTATCCAACATAAATGGGCCTGCCGAATGTTGGATAAGCGAAAATGTTGGATAATAAGAAGGGATTAAGGAAAAGCCTATTAAATGTCAAATTATGTTATGATTTTACAAATTAAGCACCAAATCATAGAATCATAGAATCATAGAATCATAGAATCATAGAATAGTAGAGTTGGAAGAGACCACATGGGCCATCTAGTCCAACCCCCTGCTAAGAAGCAGGAAATCGCATTCAAAGCACCCCCGACAGATGGCCATCCAGCCTCTGCTTAAAAGCCTCCAAGGAAGGAGCCTCCACCACGGCCCCGGGGAGAGAGTTCCACTGTCGAACAGCTCTCACAGTGAGGAAGTTCTTCCTGATGTTCAAGTGGAATCTCCTTTCCTGTAGTTTGAAGCCATTGTTCCGTGTCCTAGTCTCCAGGGCAGCAGAAAACAAGCTTGCTCCCTCTTCCCTATGACTTCCCTTCACGTATTTGTACATGGCTATCATGTCTCCTCTCAGCCTTCTCTTCTGCAGGCTAAACATGCCCAGCTCTTTAAGCCGCTCCTCATAGGGCTTGTTCTCCAGACCCTTAATCATTTTAGTCGCCCTCCTCTGGACGCTTTCCAGTTTGTCAACATCTCCCTTCAACTGTGGTGCCCAAAATTGGACACAGTATTCCAGGTGTGGTCTGACCAAGGCAGAATAGAGGGGGAGCATAACTTCCCTGGATCTAGACGCTATTCCCCTATTGATGCAGGCCAGAATCCCATTGGCTTTTTTAGCAGCCGCATCACATTGTTGGCTCATGTTAAACTTGTTGTCCACGAGGACTCCAAGGTCTTTTTCGCACACACTGCTGTCAAGCCAGGCGTCCCCCATTCTGTATCTTTGATTTCCATTTTTTCTGCCGAAGTGAAGTATCTTGCATTTGTCCCTGTTGAACTTCATTTTGTTAGTTTTGGCCCATCTCTCTAGTCTGTCAAGATCGTTTTGAATTCTGCTCCTGTCTTCTGGAGTGTTAGCTATCCCTCCCAGTTTTGTGTCGTCTGCAAACTTGATGATCGTGCCTTCTAACCCTTCGTCTAAGTCGTTAATAAAGATGTTGAACAGAACCGGGCCCAGGACGGAGCCCTGCGGCACTCCACTTGTCACTTCTTTCCATGATGAAGACGACGCATTGGTGAGCACCCTTTGGGTTCGTTCGCTTAGCCAATTACAGATCCACCTAACCGTAGTTTTGTCTAGCCCACATTTTACTAGTTTGTTTGCCAGAAGGTCGTGGGGGACTTTGTCGAAGGCCTTACTGAAATCCAGGTACGCTACATCCACAGCATTCCCTGTATCGACCCAACTCGTAACTCTATCGAAAAAAGAGATCAGATTAGTCTGGCATCATCATGCTTTACAACAAATTGACAGAAAAAGCAGTTTGAATACACGGTAACATTGTGTAGTAATTAGTTACTGTATTTACGAATTTAGCACCAAAACATAGCAACGTATTGAAAGCATTGACTACAAAAACATTTACTACTAAAAGGCAGACTGCATTGGGTAATACAGAACGTTGGATAAGTGAAGGTTGGATAAGCAAGATTCTTATTTTGTGCATGAAACAAAGTGTGTGTACACTGAACCATCAGAAAGCAAGGGTGTCACAATCTCAGCAATCCATGTAGAAGGTTTGGGATTTTTGAGTATTTTGGTTAAGGAATGTTCGATCTGCATACCTCGGTTTAATGTGTTCTTGGGTATTAATTCTTTAAAAGAAAATTTGGTACCCAAGGCAGAAGTAACATGGAAACAATAGGAATAGGTTTCTGCACCACAAAAAAAATCAGTTCAACATGTACACTATTCAAAACTAAAAAAAAAAAATCACATATGAAATATCAGTTATACTATGGATAAGTCAGCAAAAACATTTTGGAACTTTTAGAGACCACTTGAAAGCTTCTTTCAAAATGAATCTAATAATGATTTTTTTTTCACCAATGTCCTTATGACTTTTGGTAGCCAACCTTATAGATTTATGCCGTTTTACATGCTGGGTGGAGCTTGTAAAGCAGGTTCATGTGCTCCCTTCCTTCTGCTTTGCTACTCACACATGCTCAGTAAGGGATTCTGGAGGCAGCGGGTATATCCTGTCAGAAATATTAAAAATTAGCTAGGTATTTTTAATTACGTAAGTGAAGCATTGAAAGGGTTAAATAGGCTAGCGTTGCTGTGCTGGTACACCTGTACCAGAAGCTCCGATTTTATTTTCTTCTTGTTAATGTTTGCAATCATAGGACAGGCCACCTGTCAATCATCATTAAGTTTGGTTCCACCCCTTGTTCAGGGCTCTGGGAGGGAAGGAGCCATTTTTAAGTCAGTCTCACTTAGGAAGCTAAGCTATAGGACGTAGACCAGCTCGTCCCATAGAAAAGCTTCATATCTCAAGCACATCCAGGGATATAGAACATCCGAGAAACCAGAAACAGAAATTCCAGGGGAAAAGTCTCAAAAGCTCTGGCTGAGAGCTCACAGCCTCTCAGCCTCACAGTTCCTGAGAGAAACAGCCCTGAAGTTTCCAAAGAAACCTCGGAGAGGGAACAGCATCACAGATCCACGGAACCCCAGCTGAAACATCTGCAAGCCTTGGTTGGTAGGTCCACTCGATACCCAGACGCTTTTGGAATCGGTAGTGGGTCCCACATCAGCTAAGCCCATATAATAGATAGCCTGGGAGAGGTTATAAGAGGGTTTTCACAGCTATCCAAAGCCAATTGCCTGTGCCCTTGGGACAAGACTGAAAGGGCCAACAGTTTATTAAGGAAACTTTGAAGTGTTATTTGACTCCTTGAAGATTTATTATTTGTTCATCAATAAAGGCTTTGTTACCTTATTAAAGACCCAAAGGACTATCCTTGTTCAGGAAAATTCTCAACAACCTCTCTTTTGAGGCGTCCTGGCTTACTGCTGGGCATAAAGTATATGTCCAAGACAATATTACAGGTCCAGCGCATGCAGGGCCGGCCGGAGATATTTTTTGATGTGAAGCGGGGGTGCTGAAAAGCGCCCCCGCCACCGGCGCCATGGCCCCGCCCAGCGTGCCCTGGCCCCGCCTCCCACGCTGTGTGGGAGGCGGGGCCAGGGCGAATAGTGAGGGGGGCGGGGCCAGAGTTGGCCCCGCCCCCGCCCAGCGTGCCCTGGCCCCGCCTCCCACGCAGCGTGGGAGGCGGGGCCAGGGCACGCTGGGCGGGGGGGCGGGGCCAGAGTTGGCCCCGCCTCCCACGCTACCCCCGCTCGCCCGTCTGGCCTTTTGTAGCAGGCCAGACTTCAGCGGAGGTTCCTCCAGGCCGCAATCGCGGCCTGGAGAAACCTCCGCTCAAGTCTGGCCTGCTAGAAATGGCCAGACGGGCGAGCGGGGGTAGCGTGGGAGGCGGGGCCAGCTCTGACGCCGCTCCCCCCCGCCCAGCGTGCCTTGGCCCTGCCTCCCACGCAACGTGGGAGGCGGGGCCAGGGCACGCTGGGCGGGGGGCGGGGCCAGAGCTGGCCCCGCCTCCCACGCTACCCCCGCTCGCCCGTCTGGCCTTTTGTAGCAGGCCAGACTTCAGCGGAGGTTCCTCCAGGCCGCAATTGCGGCCTGGAGAAACCTCCGCTCAAGTCTGGCCTGCTAGAAATGGCCAGACGGGCGAGCGGGGGTAGCGTGGGAGGCGGGGCCAGCTCTGACGCCGCTCCCCCCCCCGCCCAGCGTGCCTTGGCCCTGCCTCCCACGCAACGTGGGAGGCGGGGCCAGGGCACGCTGGGCGGGGGGCGGGGCCAGAGCTGGCCCCGCCTCCCACGCTACCCCCCGCTCGCCCGTCTGGCCTTTTGTAGCAGGCCAGACTTCAGCGGAGGTTCCTCCAGGCCGCAATCGCGGCCTGGAGAAACCTCCGCTCAAGTCTGGCCTGCTAGAAATGGCCAGACGGGCGAGCGGGGGTAGCGTGGGAGGCGGGGCCAGCTCTGACGCCGCTCCCCCCCCCCCGCCCAGCGTGCCTTGGCCCTGCCTCCCACGCAACGTGGGAGGCGGGGCCAGGGCACGCTGGGCGGGGGGCGGGGCCAGAGCTGGCCCCGCCTCCCACGCTACCCCCGCTCGCCCGTCTGGCCTTTTGTAGCAGGCCAGACTTCAGCGGAGGTTCCTCCAGGCCGCGATTGCGGCCTGGAGGAACCTCCGCTGAAGTCTGGCCTGCTACAAAAGGCCAGACGGGCGAGCGGGGGTAGCGTGGGAGGCGGGGCCAGCTCTGAGGCCGCTCCCCCCCCGCCCAGCGTGCCTTGGCCCCGCCTCCCACGCTGCGTGGGAGGCAGGGCCAAGGCACGCTGGGCGGGGGGGGGGGAGCGGCGTCAGAGCTGGCCCCGCCTCCCACGCTACTCCCGCTCGCCCGTCTGGCCTTTTGTAGCAGGCCAGACTTCAGCGGAGGTCCCTGCAGGCCGCGATTGCGGCCTGCAGGGACCTCCGCTGCAGTCTGGCCAGCTAGGAAAGGCCAGACGGGCCAGGGCGCACTGGGCGGGAGGCGGGGCACCGTCAGGGCGGTGCCCCGCCTCCCGCCCAGCCTGACGGCGCCCCCCCCGGGCCTGCGCCCGAGGCGGCGGCGTCAGGGGCCTCAATCGTGGGGCCGGCCCTGAGCGCATGATAGAACAGTTGCCCTGAGGAGAGTGAGTAGACGGAAGCCTGTTAGAGTTAGTGAGCCAAAGTTAGTGTCCTCCTGAGGAGTGTGAGAATGCCTCAGTATGAAGAACGCCTAGTGTGAAGAAGCCTCAGTGTGAGAAGGCCTGGTGTGTGAAGCCCCAGTGTGAAGGCTGCTGTGTGTAAAGCTACTGTGTGAAACTTCTGTGTTAAGTGTGATGTGAGAGGAAGCACTGTGAAACCGAAGCTGTTTATTTGCATGAGAAAGAAGCCCAGCGTGGAAGCAAAGAAGGAAGTATAAAGACCTTTATTTGTATTATGGAAATCTTGTTTGTGTAAATAGTACAACCATATCATTTTTCTCCTAAGCCTCCTAAGGAAGATATAACACTAGTCTATGTGTTTTTGTTCTTTTTATCAATTTTTGGCTACTGGTGCTGGGTCACGCTGCTGCTGATGAGTTACTCTGCTGTGCATTTATGGGGAGGGTCACCCAATGTATCCTTTGCCTATTTATTTATTTACAGCATTTATATTCCACCCTTCTCACCCCGAAGGGGACTCAGGGCGGATCACATTACACATATAGGCAAACATTCAATGCCTTTTAATATAGAACAAAGACAAGACAAACATAGGCTCCGAGCGGGCCTCGAACTCATGACCTCCTGGTCAGAGTGATTCGTTGCAGCTGGCTTGCTCTCCCGCCTGCGCCACAGCCCGGGCCTATTGTAGGAAGATACACAGAATTACTATAGGGTTGCCTAAAGCAAAATCCCATTCTATTCCAGCTGAAGCTTCATTGCATTGTTTGCTGAAGAAATGCTTCTGCAACTTAACACTGAAAGTCAGCTTCCAGCTGGAGGGAGGATGAGAAGGAAATGTGGGGCTGGTCAGGTGTAAAAGGGCTTCATAAAAAGGCTCTTCTTTGTTAAATGAGGTATGCTTTCAAATAATCCAGCAAAAGTTACTCTAATTTTTAAAAAGAGCATGAAGTATTTCTCCTTCTGCACTTAGCTCCTAACAAAAATGTTTCCTATAATGCACAATGGCAGGCTTTGAAACAAATATTATTTTGCTTGTTCAGTCCTTTCAGAGTTCCTAATATATCAGAAGAACTAGATGGGGAAGTAACACACTGTTCTTTTAATGGAACTGTACCAAATTAGCATCAAAGTGCAACCTAAGTCAGCCTTGAATTTTATCAGTTCCCCGAAACGCTACCACTTTAATCCGGATCTTAATAAAAGCGTGGAAAATAAATAGTTCTAAAAGTCCCAGATCAAGATATTTTTATCTTGGAATGCTCTAGGCCCTGTGAAGATTGAATAAACTCTCCCTTGCCGTCTTGGCAGACGTACAGAATCAACAGTTCCATTCTCAGGAAATGCATCTAAACTTCTGCAACCAAAGAAAAGAACTTGGCACAGGGTAGTTGTTCCAAGGCCTAGCTTTAACTCCCTTACAGAAAGAACAAATTAATTCCACCGCAGCCACTTGCCAAAGCGCATCTGACTTCAAAGGGGCCCACATTTTACCTTTTTTGTGTGGAATTTTAAAACCGCTTCACTCATCCAAAGCTTGCAGCTGTTCCATTCAGTCACCTTTCTGTGGCCCTGACCAGTTTCCCACCACTTCTACTGTATCATAAAAGTTATCCTCAGACTTTCAGTGAACAGCAATGGCACCCCACCTTCCGAAGAAGAAAGCAGCCCCACTTGTTCCACTGGTGAAAGGGTCTTTCTCAGCTTTGAGTAGTTCCTAATGGATGACTCCTTTCCACTTGATTTGGAATCAGGTTGGTATGCTATGAGAAATCTCAGAAAATATTAGTGAGGCAGGGAACTTTATCTGTTTTTTGAGATATTTCTATTTTCATCTCAGCTTGTAACATTGTTACATGTCCGCACTGATGGCCAGAGGTTGGAAATTTGCTTATTTTAGTGACAGCTTACATCAGGGATGTAAAAACTCATTTTCATAGATGGCCACATCAGCTTTATGGTCCCCTTCAAATGACTGTTGAACCCATCGATGGAAAATCCATGGATACAGAGGACCAACAACATATATGTGTGTGTGTGTGTGTGTGTGTGTGTGTGTGTGTGTATATATATAGGAGCCCTGGTGCATTAAAGTGCTGAGCTGCTGAACTTGCAGACCGAAAGGTCCCAGGTTCAAATCCCAGGAGCGGCTTGAGCGCCCGCTGTTAGCTCCGGCTCCTGCCAACCTAGCAGTTCGAAAGCATGCCAATGTGAGTAGATCAATAGGTACCGCTCCGGCGGGAAGGTAACGGTGCTCCATGCAGTTATGCACATGACCTTGGAAGTGTCTGTGGACAACACTGGCTCTTCAGCTTAGAAATGGAGATGAGCACCAACCCCCAGAGTCAGACATGACTGGACTTAACGTCACGGAAAACCTTTACCTTACTATATACCATATCGGTCAGTACTCTAGTTTTTACCCAGTATGGATCTCCAGATGCTATTGAACGACAACTCCCACCAATTTTCATTATCCATCATTGGACTTGGAATCGTAACCCAGCAGCAATAATAATAATAACAACAATACTTTATTTTTCTATCCCGCCTCTATCTCCCTGAAGGGACTCGGGACAGCTAACAGAAACAAAATGTGACAAGTTAAAACCAGTATAAATAACTAAAAACAGTATCAACACAACAATCAAATAAAATGAACAATTAAAACACAGAATACGATAACGCCATAGTGACCAGATTAAAAATAAGGTAATAAAACAGACATCACCACTAATGGATAAGATGGGGGTGGTCAAGTCAAAAGTGCATAATTTAAAGACCTTTTCATAAAGTGCCTGGACAAGTGTCAAAGAGTAGTCTGAGATAGTTTGGGGTAAGATGGCTAGGAAGAAAAATAAAGTGCGAGGAAGCAGTATGTCAACGAAAGGGATCTATCATGGTTGTTTGAATGCACATTGGAAGAACCATGTTTTTAGCTGTTTAATAAAGGCAGACAGGGTTGGGGCCAGTCTAATCTCCCTAGGGAGGGAATTCCAAAGCCGAGGGGCCACCACAAAGAAGGCCCGCTCCCTCGTTCCAAAAATCCAAGCCTGTGATAGTGGTGGGAATGAGAGGAGAGCCTCCCCAGAAGATCATAGAGCACTTGTGGCTCTGAAGTTGGGCAAAGGTTAAAGTCGGACATCATATCCACAAGCCTTGTATCTAAATTCAAAACCCATTAGTTTGACTAAACAGAACAAACTGCAGCCTTCCAGATGTTACTGTATCACAACTCCCATCAGCTCTAGTCATGATGTCTAATGATGAGGAATACATGAGTTGTAGTTCAGCATCTAGAATGCTACATGAAATGATATGGGCCAGATTCGGCCCACGGGCTTTGAGTTTGACAGATGTGGCTTACACCATTATAATTAGCAGAACTAATTGGCAGAGTCTGAAACTGATAATCCAGAAGATTTATTTTTGACGCTCTGCTTGTGGAACTATGCATATGCACATAATACACCATCCAAATGTTCTGATTTGGAAGGGACAGCCTTGATTAATCCTCTGACATCTGACTTTTCAACTGTTTTTTAAATGTCCCATTTTCTCCGTCCGTTTTCCCTCTTCATCCTTAGTTTGTTTCGGCTCCTGCAAACTGAGAACTTTATCACATGGGGCTATTGAAGAAGAATTACATCAGGATGAAAGTGCCTTTGGATGCAGCTTACTGCACAACATTATAGTCACATTGAATCATGATTGGATCGTCCCTTTCCATTAATAGGAAAAAGCCGCCAATGAATCCAACATAGCTGTTCTTCTATCACGCTTTCTTGTATGATGATATCTTACATTGCAATCACAATATTGGAAAATGGAGAAATATCTTGTAATAATATTGAAGCTGTGTGGCTTTGCAGTTGCAACAAAATATGGTGCACCACAGCTGGGCCGGGCTGTGGCGCAACTGGCTAGTAACCAGCTGCAATAAATCACTACTGACCAAGAGGTCATGAGTTCGAAGCCCGGGTCAGGTTAAGCCCCTGACCATTAAATAGCCCACCTTGCTGTTGACCTATGCAGCCCCAAAAGACAGTTGCATCTGTCAGTTAGGGAAATTTAGGTACGCTTTATCATAAAACTGCCAGAAAAACATGAGGAAAGGAATGAGGAAGTACAGCCACTAGTGGACAGTGAAGCAACAGCTCCCCCTGTGGCCGGAATCGTGAAGCTGGAAAAAATGTTAAATGCCTCTGTGTCTGTCTATATATGTTGTTTGTCTGTTGGCATTGAATGTTTGCCATATATGTGTTCATTATAATCAGCCCTGAGTCCCCTTCGGGGTGAGAAGGGCGGAATATAAATACTGTAAATTAAATAAATAAAATAATAGGGGGGAAAGCAGTGTACATGTGCTATATAGGGCTAACATAGGTAGGAAGCTGGATGGACAGCTATGGGGAGTGCTTTGCTTGTATTTCCCTGCATGGCAGGAGGTTGGACAGGATCATCCCTGTGGTCTTTTCCAACTCTATGACTCCATGATTTTAGGAATTTGTGCATTGTGCAATTGTGGCAAGATGCAAAAGTGATCATTCCAATAATGGCATGTTGTGTGATTGCAATGAGACAACATGCTGGTGTGCTAAAGTCCTGAATTTAATGTACAAAAGTAGTTTGCATCCAACTAATGCAGCAGGGGATAGAGGAGATGAAGGGGCAAAATCTGCACTCCCCAGTTGGCCTATATAACCCGGAATAATGTAAAAGATCAGTTAAAATGGGAGAAAATTAGTTTCATAAATGTTGCATGACTGAATGTGACACATCATCAATGGATAGTGGGAAAGATATTAAACTCGGGGAGTGAAACCCAACCTATTTCAAGAATATGCAGGTACAATCCAACAAAAATAATTGGAAACACTATGTACTTCTAAAGTCTTTTCCCCCGTCTCGATGTGCTATTGCTCTCATCTCTTGCTAACTATTGTATTTTGATTGCCATCACCAAATCTTTTGCATTATAATGAAAACTCACAACAAATTTTGCATTATTGCCAACCCTCTCCCCCTAAAGCTCAGAGAAGACAGGGGAGTGACAGATAATAGCATTATTCTTGCTACCAAAAAATCTCGATGCTCTGACCTTGAAAGTCCTCATATTCATGTGAACCAGCTCTCTGAGTTTCCAATTCAAAAGATAAAAATAACCCAAAAAATGGAGAAGGTTTTCATGTCATGCTTCTGCGCTTCCAGATGCATTTGTCCATTGTTGGAAATAATGTAAAAGGGCTATTTGAGTCTTTGCTTTGACCGAGCAAAACCACGTGTATGTTCTTGTTATTGTCATGTTTTGGGTCATCAATGGAAGCAGCAGCTGGCCGATCAAGAAATTAATTTGTCAGTCAAGCACCAGAAGGGACTTAATGAATGTTTGTGAAATGTGAGTTTTGGTTTGGTGCACGGAAAATATATTCTATTATCAGGTCTCTTTGCTGAATAGATTATTCAAGTGAAATGTATTGCTCTGAAAGCAGCTATTATGAAGCAGAGATATTTCTCATTATCTCATTACTGTAAATTCATTCTACAATTCATCAGTCACTGCCTTAAAATCCACCTTAGTCTGTCCAATTTTTGAAGGTTAGCAACCATTAAAAACTGCATGGTTAAAAAAAGGCCACTAATTTAAGAGTTTCATTTTATATATATATATTTCTGAATATATTGTTTTTCCCAAAGGAAAAAAAATCTTCTACTTAGTTCTCCTGTGCTGTAAACCTAAACATCCTGACAATTTGGAAAAGTTACTTTTTTGGTGTGCAGTTACAATAGAGTCTCACTTATCCAACCTTCACTTATCCAACGTTATGTATTATCCAATGCAGTATGCCTTTTAGTAATAGTGTTTTTATAGTCAATTTTTCAATACATTGTGAAGTTTTGGTGCTAAATTTGTAAATACAGCTATTACTATGTAACGTTACCATGTACTGAACTGCTTTTTCTTCGATTTGTTGTAAAACATGATGTTTTGGTGCTTAATTTGTAAAATCAAATTTTAGGCTTTTCCTGAATCCCTCATTATTATCTAACATTTTTGCTTATCCAATGTTCTGCCAGCCCGTTTATGTTGGATAAGTGAGACTCTACTGTACCAGAAAATTCAAGACAGCATATCCAGTGGAATATGAATAGAAGAGTTATACTCTACTCCAAAAATGTAATGTATCTTCGTTAGAATGAAAGACACACAATAATAACAAATTGATAGGGAAAAAGCATGAGCGGGGATGGGCAAACTTCGGAAAATGTTGGGACTTTATTGCATGCTGCCCTTAAGTTATTAGTAGCACAAAGAGAGGACGGAAGGGAACATATTTTTTTAAGTCCCTGCATGTATTGTTGCATGTCATCCCTCAATTGTCCATCAATTTCCTGCCAGCCATTTCACTTCCTTACAATCTTCCTACCTCTTACTGTCAGCCAAATGTCATTTCTTTACATTCTGCTGACAAGGAGTTACGCAAAACTGACAAAACAACGAGAACAGAACAAAACACCGTACCGTAGCGCAACAAAAGAAAAGTAAAGCATTTCGGTTGCTTAGCCAAATGCAAAATATTTGTGATGTCCCATCAGGAAAATGTCACTTTTTCAGCCGTCTCTCTTTCTTCAGCCACTTCCGTGAAATTTATCTTGAAAGCCTGCATCTCAGCCCAAATTGTTTTTGAGTCATGAGATGAGATGACGACAGGGTAAAGTGCGCAAGCAAACTTCACAACAGAGAAAGCCATACATGAACTTTGCAGAAGTAAGGAGACTTCAGTAGAATTATTTTTGAAATGTGAATAAACATTGTATGTGCCACAAAGCTAAATCTTCCCATTCTTGGTGGTGGTGATGCTAAGTCATTCTGACTAGACACGCAGTGGTGTCTCTGAGTCGGATCAGACAGTGATTAATAGGGTATGCAGAGAAATGGTAGACAAATAGTTTCGACAAAAACCACAAATCAGGCAAATCCAGTTGTGTTCATGCCAGTAAGATATTTGCCATTGATATCAATAGCTTACCAATTTAATTTAAAGACACTCTATGCTCTTACTTTTAAAAATAGAATTAAAGGCTTTTTGGATAATACTTTGCTCTGAAAGTATTAGGTAAAATTACTAGATTGGGCTGAAAACAGAGTTTGGAAAAGTTACCCTTTGAACTTCAGCTCCCAGACTCCCTCTGCCAGTATAGTTATTGGGAGTTGTAATCTCAAACAAAGATGCTTTTCCCAAGCTCTGCCTGAACATGTATAAATTATGCTCTATAAACATATAAATTGATGAGGTAGGCAAACTTTGGGAGATTCCCAGCATCCATATCATTCGCTATGCTGGCAAGGGCTGATGAGACTAGCAGTCCAAGGACTTCATCCCACGGGGCTGGGAGGACTGAGGGAAATTGTCTTCTTAGCATTGTGTTTTGTGTTGCTTCATCTGCAAAGGATCTGGAGAACTTTCTTACCCCCATCACACGTGTTTTCCTTCTTCTGTTTCTACAGGAATAATTAATTTGCTTTGCCATCACACAAGAGAACGAAAGCTCCTAACTTTCAAAACTTATCAATAGCTCAATAGCAGAAGTATATGCATTTATAAAGATCAAAATAAGTTATCCAAACCAAAAATAACACCCCTGAGCAACTTACAATACAATTCTTTATTGATTAGTCACTTTTGACCATATCAAAACATGTAAAACATACAATACATACACACTTAAGCATACATACAATAAAACCATGTAAAGATACAAAACATCCTGACCTGCGGCCTAATAACCCGCTCCTAGATAAGTGTACAAATACAGAGTAAACTTGAACTAAAGGTTTCCTGGGAAAAAGAAATTTTACAATATGGAAAATTGCCCTTCAGCATTGCGAACAGAAGTTAATTTTTTTAACTTAATAATAAAAGTGTTTATTGGTATCTGCTGTCCTTAGAGTAATGGCGATAACTGCGTCTTTGGGATAATGTTGCAAAACAGAAAGAATACGGGAAAAGAAAATAATTCCCATCACACCTAAATTTTGCCATTTTAAACCATTTTTATGTGGAAGGAACCATTGGTGAGATCAATTGTATATTAACGTAAATATTGTTCAGGTAGACATCATTGTTTTCTTTATTTGTATTTTTTCCTCTGAAAAGAATTGATTTTTTTAAAATGGGAAAAATAATGCTTTTAAGGAATGGTAAAACACTCACTGAAGATATCCAATAAATATTTCCATGTGGTATTTCAAATTATTATTTAAGGTTTTTTTTTCATCTTATCCATGCATAAGATATCTTTCATAATCCATACCAGATGCAAGAAAAGGGGGGAGAAATGACATTCACATGTGATGGGATTGTGACACGGCAAAGACATATTGGCTGAAAAGTAGCATTAAAGATCTAATAAGGTATAGAAACTTGAGATAGATGCTTTATTGTTTTATTGAAAGGAAAGCTTTATTATTTGGTTATTGTTATTCAAAGAATGTACATATGTGCATATTAGCTGCTGCTGCTGCAACAGTACCTAAGTATCTCAGTATCTATAAAATACAGAACAATGTCAGTTGGGGCCTTGGCACAGCCTAGCAGATTAACTGCCAGCTACAGAAGATCTTGCCGACCAAAAGGTTGGCAGTTCAAGCCGGGGGGGGGGGTGAGCTCCCATCGTCAGCCTAGCTTCTGACTACCTAGCTGTTCAAAACCAGCAGTGTTAGTAGATAAATAAGCAGAGGCGGTCCAACAGCGAGGCCAAGTAGGTGGCCGCTGTTGGCGCACACCAAGGGGGGGCGCACTCGAGGCGCCCCTGTTAAAAATTGGTGCCGCCATGGCCCTGCCGTCGCCCACCGCCACCTCTATTAGATTTTTCCACGGCAGAACCCGCTGCGCATAAGAGTCCCATCGCCCAAAATGGCCGATGGGACCGTTCCGCGCATGCGCAGGGGGTCGCTCACTCATTTGCGTGGTGACATAAGGCATGCTGCGTGCCTTACGTCAACTCGCAAACGAGCGACCCTCTGCACATGCGCAGAAGGGTCCCATCGTCTATTTTGGGCGATGGGACCCTACTGCGCATGCGCAGAGGGTCTCTCGCTCGCGCAGCACAGGTAAGGCACCCAAACCACCCATCCGCGCAAGCGATAGAAGCCCTGTACACAGGAGCCCCATCGGAGGTTTGCTCGTGCGGTGACGTAAGGCACGCAGCATGCATTACGTCACCGTGCAAGCGAATCCCTGCGCATGCGCAGAAGAGTCCCATCGGCCATTTTGGCTGACGGGACTCATGCGCATGCGCAGAGCTTTGCTCGCCTCAGTTGAGGCCTTCTGTTTTCGGCGGGGCGGGAGCCGATGTTTCCCACCGCCGCTGCTGCCGGTAAGTGCGGGGACTTCGCGGGGGGGGGGCGCGGCCACTAGGTTCACCTACATGGCGAAATTATCTAGGGCCGCTTCTGTAAATAAGTATCATTTTTAGCTAGAAGGAAAAAGGCGCCCCTGAAAAACATGGCAGCAGTCCGATCAGGAAGGCATCTGTAAACGACAAAGCTCCTTGGCGTGGAAGAATGGAGCAACAGCACCTTTCCATGGCCAAGTCAAGCACGGCCTCCAGATGCCGGAGATGGAAAAAAGATGGAAGCCTGCCTCTGTTTATGTACTCTTTTGTCTTTGTCAATTGTATAATGGCATTGAACGTGTGCCATATATGTACCTGTAATCCTCTCTGAGTCCCCTCGGGGAGAGTGGAGTATAAAGTATATTATTATATTATTATTATTATTATTATTATTAATAATAATAATAATAATAATAATAATAATACAATGGTGTTGAGGAACCTCTACACGCCCTTTATAATTATGATTACAAATCTAAACATTCTGGGGCACTCTAGTTTTCTATGGGAATTAGGCAGCTCCTTCATTGGCACCAATTCCTCTTTGCTGAATAGAGCTATTATCTTCCGAAAGAAAAATATATTTCCACCTTTCCCAACCTTGGGTTGCCATTATCTATTACCATTGTCACAGCTGGCAGGAAATTACGGAAACTGTAGTCCAACATGACAAGAGGTTATGGAAATAGAAGTGTCACAACTAGAAAAAAATGTTATTTATATTGGGATTCTGGGAACTGCAGTCCCAAAAGAGTAATTTGTCCAGGCTTTGGAAATATTGTTAGAATAATTTCTATGATCTTTTTTATTTATGCAGATCCCAAAGTAGTCTGCAATAATATCATTAAATAATAACATAATCCCAGTGTAAGCATAACAGTACAATGTTATCCTAACAGTACTATTTTTGAAGATGAGCAATTGTTAAGTCCTAATTACTGACTATACACAGCACTGAAATATCAGACGTTGAGCAGACCTTCCTTATTAATCAAGTTGACTTCCTGATATTCTTTTATTTTGTATTGTTTGGCAAGAGATACTGGAGAATAACATTACTCCGGCATCATCTTTATATCAATCTAGCATTACAGTATCCCTCACTGAAAATAAACCTTCCAGTAACATCTGTTTGATTTATAACTACCGTATATACTCGAGTATAAGCCGACCCGAATATAAGCCGAGGCACCTAATTTTACCACAAAAAAACTGGGAAAACATTCTCTATTATAAGACAAAGGGCGGTAAATTTCAAAAATAAAAATAGATACCACTAAAATTACATTAATTGAGGCATCAGTAGGTTAAATGTTTTTGAATATTTACATAAAGCTCAAATTTAAGAGAAGACTGTCCAACTCTGATCAAATCATTATTCTCATTTTCTTCAATGTAAATGTGCTTATGTATCCTTTTAATAATAATAGAGTAAAATAATACATATAATAATAATAATAATAATAATAATAATAATAATAATAATAATGGAAAATAATACAAGTAATAATAGAGTAAAATATAATAATAATAATAATAATAATAATAATAATAATAATAATAACTACTTTATTCTTATCTCCCCGAAGGGACTCGGGGTGGCTTACATGGGGCCAAGCCCGGACACAACAATGTAAAAGCAAAACAATAAAACAGATCAAACAGCAATAAAACATCAGAAATGATAAAAACAGTCATAAAAAATCACGTACAAAATAAAATGATAAAATCACGAATTAAATTCAAGGATCTGGGCCAAGGTGCAAAATATGTGGAAGTCATATAATAAAATAAAATAATAAATGCAATAATAATAATAATAAGATCAGAGTGAAATAATAAATGCATTAATAATAAAAAATAGAGTAAAATAAATGTAATAGTAGCAACAATAATAGAGAAAAATAATAAATGTAATAATACCAATAATAATAGAGAAAAATAATAAATGTACCATATATTCTCAAGTATAAGCTGACCCAAATATAAGCCAACCAGGACCCTCATCCGAGTATAAGCCGAGGGGGGCTTTTTCAGTCTTAAAAAAAAGGGCTGAAACACTAGGCTTATACTCGAGTATATACAGTAATTCTATTTTTGTCAAGTAATATTAGTAGATATGTTGAATGCAAGCATGAAAAAATGGTTTTGATAAAAGGCTAAGAAGAATTCTAAAAAGACTATAATGATGAAAGCTTTCTCTTCAGTGGAACCAAGAGAAAAGACAATATACAGGAAATTACTATAAAAACACCATGCAAGTCTACATTTAGTTGCATGCACTCAGTTGTGTAATGTCAAATGTCGGAAGTGTGGAAACTCACTATGACAACTCCCAGAAATGAGAAGCAGAGCTGGGAAATACTACTTTTTGGACTACAGTTCCCCATTTTGTTTGCTCTTTTAAACTTGGTTGGCACTAATAGTAGTAAGCCAGGAAAGTGAGAAAAAGAGAGACGTGGGATATTTTAAATGCAGCTGAATAAACAGGATTCTGGAGGTGGTCCCTATAATTCAGGACAGTTGGAGGATATGGGATTAGTGTGACTACAGAAAATTTTATGCAGGGAAACAACTGCATTTGGATATTCAACATTCAACACAATAGAATGAATGCAGTTTAGACATTAATTACTATGACTAAATGCTATGGAAAATATAGTTTTACAAAGTGCCTCACCAAACTACTGTGCCCATTGAGCTATAGGAAACTCCATTGAAATACACACTGCACATAACTTATTTGTAAGGCAAAAAAACCATGAAAGAAAAATACGAGATTTAAAATGAAGAACAATTTTCACCAACATAAATTTACCAGTACAGTAGAGTCTCACTTATCCAAGCCTCGCTTATCCAAGCCTCTGGATTATCCAAGCCATTTTTGTAGTCAATGTTTTCAAGATATCATGATATTTTGGTGCTAAATTCGTAAATACAGTAATTACTACATAACATTACTGCGTATTGAACTACTTTTTCTGTCAAATTTGTTGTATAACATGATGTTTTGGTGCTTTATATGTAAAATCATAACCTAATTTGATGTTTAATAGGCTTTTCCTTAATCCCTCCTTATTATCCAAGATATTTGCTTATCCAAGCTTCTGCTGGCCCGTTTAGCTTGGATAAGTGAGACTCTATTGTATTTCAATGGGAAATATAAGCCTGCTTTTGGTTGATGAGCTAGTCAAGTTATTTAGGATTGCTGTTGTTGTGTGCCTTCAAGTCGTTTCGAACTTAAAAAGATAAAGGTTTCCCCTGACATTAAGTCCAGTCGTGACCGACTCTGGGGGTTGGTGCTCATCTCCATTTCTAAGCCGAAGAGCCGGCGTTGTCGGTAGACACCTCCAAGGTCATGTGGCTGGCATAACTGCATGGAGCGCCGTTACCTTCCTGCCGGAGCGGTACCTATTGATCTACTCACATTTGCATGTTTTCGGACTGCTAGGTTGGGAGGAGCTGGGGCTAACAGTGGGCGCTCATGCCGCTCCCGGGATTTGAAACTGGCACCTTTCAAACTTAGGATGAACCTAAATCTAATGTTCAGGGCAGGAGCTGGGTAAATGACCTTAGAGGACCGCATCTGGCCTTAGTTTGGGAACTAGTATAAGGTAATATGTCAAAACCAGAATGATGATATCATGGTTTGGAACTATGTGAGCTTGTAACTATGGATAGAAAGATATGGACACGTTAAAAAGCACCCCTTGTTGTTATTGTTATTAGATTTATATGTATCCCTCTTTTCTCCAAGGAGTGGAACCCAAAGCAGCTCACAGTCTTAAACTCTATACCAGTGGTTCTCAACATTCCCAATGCCGCAACCCCTTAATACAGTTCCTCATGTTGTGGTGACCCCCAACCATAATGTTATTTTCATTGCTACTTCATAACTGTAATTTGGCTACTGTTATGAATGGTAATGTAAATACCTGATATGCAGGCTGTATTTCCATTCACTGGACCAAATTTGGCACAAATACCCAATACGCTCAAATTTGAATACTGGTGGGGTTGGGGTATTGATTTTGTCATTTGGGAGTTGGAGTTGCTGGGATTTATAGTTCACCTGCAATCAAAGAATATTCTGAATTCCACCACTGATGGAAATGAATCAAACTTGGCACACAGAACTCTCATGACCAACAGAAAATACTGGAAGGGTTTGGTGGCATTGATCTTGAGTTTTGAAGTTGTAGTTCATCTTCATTCAGAGAGCACTGTGGACTCAAACAGTTTTTTTTTTCGTGTCAGGAGCAACCGGAGTTGCTTCTAGAGTGAGAGAATTGGCCGTCTGCAAGGACGTTGCCCAGGGGACGCCCGGATGTTTTGATGTTTTACCATCCTTGTGGGAGGCTTCTCTCATGTCCCCACATGGAGCTGGAGCTGATAGAGGGAGCTCATCCGCGCTCTCCCCGGGTGGGATTCGAACCTGGCAGCTTTCAGGTCAACCTTCAAGTCACGAGGCTTTTATCCCCTTGGCCACCGGAGGCTCCTGACTCAAACAATGATGGATCTGGACCAAACTTGGCACCAATACTCAATATGCCCAAATGTGAACACTGGTGGAGTTTGGGGGAAATAGACCTTGACATTTGGGAGTTGTAGTTGCTGGGATGTTTAGTTCACCTACAATCAAAGAGCTCCTTTAACCCTACCAACGATAAAACTGGGCCAAACTTCCCACACAGAACTCCTATGACCAACTGAAAATACTGGAGGGATTTGGGAGGAATTGATAGTGATTTAAGGGAGATGTAGTTCACTTACATCTGGAGAGCCATGTGAATTAATATGTTTTCTGATGGTCTTTGGTGAACCCCTATGACACCCACTCGTGACCCCCTAAGGTAGTGATGGGCAAGCTTTTGCACTTGGTGTGTCAAAATTCGCCAAAAAACTTAGCATGACTTGGGTGGTGTGTCACTTTGAGAGAAAAAAACATAATTTCGCAATATGTATAGTTTCAATAACATAAAATGTATAAGTGTAATATATAACTGTATTTAATAAATCAAAAACTATTTACTACCGTTATTTCCATGTACAACAATCTATGGTACTTCTTGCAGTTTAAGCTTCACAAAGTTTCCACACTGATTTCTCTCTATTCTAGTTTCAATATAGTCATGAATAATGAATAATAATAATATAATAGTAATAATATGATAATATACTACAATAATAGAATAATAATAGAATGAATGATATAATAATAATAGAATACAAAAATAATATAATATAATGATATAAAATATATTAATAGGATAATATAATAATAGGATATAATAATAATCTATATATATATATATATATAAAATGGTTATGGAATTTCGGACTAGGACAAAACAACAAAACTACACATCCCAGAAACACTAAACTTGGCAGCACAACCCCTCATCCATGCCTAGAAGGAGAGGAATAATTGTTTTTATCCAATTGCTGCCAGTTAGAAGGCTAAGTTCCGCCCACTTGGTCTCCTAGCAACCCACTCAGCCCAAGGGATAGGCAGAGTTAGGCCTCACTTAGGCCTCTTCCACACTGCCTATAAAATACAGATTATCTGATTTTAACTGGATTATATGGCAGTGTAGACTCAAGGCCCTTCCACACAGCTATATAACCCATTTATAATGGACTTAATGTAAGGTAAAACCTTTACCCTTTACCTTAACTACCACCAATTCCTCAATACTTTATTTCCCATACCACCATACTTCGCCACAGCAACGTGTGGCTGGGCACAGCTAGTATGTGTGTGTGTGTGTGTGTGTGTATAAAAGAGTGATGGAATCCTGGCGACCTACAAAACAACAAAACTAAACACCCCACAACCTCAAAAATTGACAGCTCAACCCCTCATCCATGCCTCTAGGTTGATACAACAAAAAGAAAAATAAAGTCCTAATTAGAGGGAGAGGAATAATTATTTTTATCCAATTGCTGCCAGTTAGAAGGCTAAGCTCTGCCCACTAAGCTCCTAGCAACCCACTCAGCCCAGGGGACAGGCAAAGTTAGGAATCACTTAGGCCTCTTCCACACTGCCTATAAAATACAGACACCACCAGACAACGCCACAGCAACGCGTGGCTGGGCACAGCTAGTATATATATAAATGTACTGTTCATTTGTAGGACGGAGTAAACAAAAAAAAAACAACTGGATGAAATGACACCAAGTTTGGCCACAAAACACTTAACAACCCAAGAGGTGACCACCGCGTGTCAGCAAAATTGGCTAGACGTGTCAGTGCTGACACGCGTGTCATAGGTTCGCCATCACTGCCCTAAGGGGTCCAGACCCCCAGATTGTGAAACGCTGCACTATACCATTTAAAAACTTACATGATATAAACATTAAAATAGAATTAAGTATTACAATAATTAAAACAAGGATTAAAAACAAGTTAAAAGGCATTTTTAAAATTCTCTGGTTTTACAGGAAGCTCCCGCCCCCAGGTTAATAAGTTACCAGGAAAGCAGGCTACTTAAAAACTGAACAAATCCAAATGAATTGTGCAAAGCTGAGCCACCAATAAAGACTCACCCATAAGGGCATGTATCTGTTTTTTAGGACTTCACTTCACAAGCAAACAAGATGTCTTTCTTCTGCAAAGTCTTGTTCCAGTAAGCAGTTTCACTCCACAGGAGCCTGAAACTAACACAACAATGCACATGGCTTCAGATTGCTCAAGGACTGGTTTGCAGCCCTCTGCCGATAAATCATAAGCTCCTTACTCACAAAATCGGCCTTCTAGAGGTCAGCTCTCTGCCACCACACAGCAAAGCAAGGAGCACTGTAATAAATGTTCATTAAGATAGATATATTGGTAATAATAACAACTGCTCAAACATCCAGGCAGCCGTCCTCAAATCCATATAAATTACTCTTCCTTATGGTGCACAGATTTTCGCGGATTTACATTTCTGAACAGAACAGGACGGAGTCTGTTCTTAGCATCTGGAGCCCAGTGAAAAATTGCCTTTCGAAAATACCCCAGATTTGATACGTAGGAATTATTAACCATGTGAAATTCAGCTACAATGATATGTGCATTTATATAACACAGAAAAGCAAGCAAGAAGTCCTTTATTTTTTATTATCATGCGAGGGTTTGGGGTCCAAATGTCATCTCCTCTTCTGTTTTCCTTTCCTTTTCTGTTTTTCTTTTCAGTTCCATCTATCTCTTTCAATACCACAAGGAAATTATTCTTGAAGCGCCAGGCAAACAAAACCCTCTCTCTGTGTTTAAAATATTTCAGATTCATCATCATGAAAGCTAAACGGTAGGATCTTGGAAAATTAGAACCATGCGGAGTGAGGATAATTTTTTTGGATATTCATCTTGAAACTAACCTAGTCTTAATGGTGTTTTTTCTTTCGCAGATGCATTCTCAGCCCAAACCCGTAACATGCAATACTTAGATTGCAATCTGATACACGGTCGCACACGAGTAAGTCTTGTTGAACTCAGTGATGCTTACTTCTGAGGAAAGATATATAGCGTTGCGCTGTCAGTCACTGAAATGAGATGCTAATGCACACATTTGGGTGTGTTAATCTGTGCCTAGATGTGCTGATGTGGACAGAGTGAATATACATCTGTCATCCCGTATTGTTTAATTAAGTCACCCCCAGCCGAAAGAAAATAGCTTTCTTTAATAGCAGCATTTTTCATCCAGCAGGGGTACAGTTTCAAAGTGAGATTCGGAAAGGCTTCCTTCTGTAAATGTACACCCTGCAAACATAAATCATTTCCCATTACAGTTGGCGACCGTGATCACAATCATTTATACACATACTGGCTTTTGACTGTATTTTTAATACTGTATTCTAGGCTATTCTTCTCCCTTCAAAAATGGGAGGGGGGATATTCAGCAACTAAGAGCAGCCAGGTGACTTTTTTGATGAATTTTGGCTTTAGTTTTTTTTTTAAATGAGATCGCTGAAGGTTTCTCTCCCTGTTCAATTTCACACCTTCATAAGAAAAAGGATACAAAGGTTAACACTTGAATTAGGCTGTTATTTGGGTGCTTTCAGTTTCCTTGCTATGTTTCCAGGTAAAAATAGCCAAAGGGTTCTTGTCAAAGGCAGAGAAAGAATCAAATGATATATCCCACCTCATCCCACCTAATAATAATAATAATAATAATAATAATAATAATAATAATAATAATAATAATAATACATCATTCATTATTATAACCATTCATCATTCATTGTACCCTCGCAGTGATGTTGGCCGGCTATATCTGCCTCGAAGATCAGGTGGCAGAGGACTCTTACAAGTAAAACAAGCAGTCAAAGAAGAAGAACATGCCCTGGCAGAGTATGTAAAGCAAAGTGAAGAACCTGCTTTGATTGAAGTCAAAAATCAGAAACTCCTCAAAGCACAGCAGACAAAAAACCAGTACAAGAAATCCGCACTACAAGCTAGAGCTGACAGCTGGCACAACAAAACATTGCATGGAAAGTTCCTTGACAAAACTGAAGGAAAAGCTGATAAGGAGAAGACCTGGCTATGGCTCACAAATGGGACCCTGAAGAAGGAGACAGAAGGCCTGATCCTTACAGCCCAGGAGCAAGCCATCAGGACAAATGCAATTAAGGCCAAGATCGAAAAAATCAGCTGATGACCTCAAGTCGAGCACTTCCCAAGCATTTAGGACTGTGTGATGTATTTTCGGATGATGCGCACAGATCCCAGCAGGGTGGCCTTTTGCAGTTGGCAGATCGTAATTTTGTCAATGTCTATTGTTTCCAAATGCCAGCTGAGATCTTTTGGCACGGCACCCAGTGTACCCATCACCACCGGGACCACCTGTACTGATTTCTGCCAGAGTCTTTGAAGTGCAATCTTGAGGTCCTGATAGCAGCTGAGTTTTTCCTGTTGTTTTTGTCAATTTGACTGTCACCTGGTATGGCGACATAAATAATCCAAACCTTTTTCTTTTCCACAACTGTGATGTCTGGTGAGTTGTGTTCCAGAACTTTGTCAGTCTGGATTCGGAAGTCCCACAGTATCTTTGCGTGCTCATTTTCCAATACTTTTGCAGGTTTGTGATCCCACCAGTTCTTTGCTGCTAGGAGGTGGTACTTAAGGCATAAATTCCAATGAATCATTTGGGCCACATAGTTGTGCCTCTGTTTGTAGTCTGTCTGTGCGATTTTCTTACAGCAGCTGAGGATATGATCAATGGTTTCATCAGTTTCCTTGCAGAGTCTGCATTTTGGGTCATCAGCTGATTTTTCAGTCTTGGCCTCGATTGCATTTGTCCTGATGGCTTGCTCCTGGGCTGCAAGGATCAGGCCTTCTGTCTCCTTCTTCAGGGTCACATTTGTGAGCCAGAGCCAGGTCTTCTCCTTATCAGCTTTTCCTTCAATTTTGTCAAAGAACTTTCCATGCAATGTTTTGTTGTGCCAGCTGTCAGCTCTAGTTTGTAATGCGGTTTTCTTGTACTGGCTTTTTGTCTGCTGTGCTTTGAGGAGTTTCTGATTTTTGACTTCAATCAAAGCAGGTTCTTCACTTTGCTTTACATATTCTGCCAGGGCATGTTCTTCTTCTTTGACTGCTTGTTTTACTTGTAAGAGTCCTCTGCCCCTTGATCTTCTAGGCAGATATAGCCAGTCAACATCACTAATAAATAATAATAATAATAATAATAATTATTATTATTATTATTGAATATCTCCTCCTGCCATGACTACACAATGTGAAGACATATGCAAGCATGAATTTGACTTACCTCTAAATATGCCACCAGCAGGATGCCAGCCAGAATACTATGAGATTGAGAACAGAGCCTGAAAAAAATGTTGCATTTTATTTTTATACTAACTCCCAGAATCCAGGGTTGATGTTGTCTGGCCAATTTCAGAAATTGCTGGTGGCTCCCCTGTCTGTGAAGCAGTAAAATCACTCCAGATTTTAGCCAGGAGCTATCTAGGGTACTGAAACTAGTTTAGAGATAGGGTTCAACACTTTCGATATTGTCTTTAAAAATAAAAATCCCTGTGCAGATTCACTGCCCCAATGACACAAGAGCCACCAGGCACCACTGGAATTTGGAGTCTTGCTAAGCACCTTTTTCCAAGCTCTGGTGGAGAACAACTAAGCCACTTCTTGAAGCATAACAAAGGCTTTGTGTGTGTTCCTTGTTTGATAATTTTTCTTTAAAAGAAAGGAGAAGAAGGAGGGGGAGGAAGAGGAGGAGAAAGAGGAAGAAACTCTTGGCCATGTCATATTTGAAACTATGTCAGAAATTCCTAAAATATGCCCCACAACCTATGCAAAGTAATCCAATCTTTGGGAAGCATTTTCACCTAACCCCACCCCTCTTGAGACTGGTGACAAGTTCTGGGCCAAACACCACAGCTAAAGGTTGGATTTAAATGGGACTTTAAAAAATGCAGCTTAATCTAATCTTAAAAGGTACACAATGTTCTCTCCTTTCAGGGGAGCACTATTTTTTTCACATGTTAAGAGCTATAAGTAGCTCACTTTTAACCCAACAACAAAAGATCTGGAGCTGCTGCCGATCATACTCCTTGTGATCTGGCATATCTCATATTCAATTTAATATCATTCAATTATAATATAAACCAAGCCTCCACCACAGTGTAATGGGTATGCTCTGTTGAAGTGAATTTACTCCGGAATGGAGGCCTGTGGCACTGCAGTCACTCCAAACTACAGTCAGTCCTTATAATTCTAAGGATGGAAAATTGGTTCAGAAATACATCAGATTAGCTCTGGGACAAGGCTCTGGTATAGTCTAGGAAAGGCCTGCACATGGCAGTAGGTAGAGGCCAAAATTAAAATATGCTGCAGATAGGTTTTTAATACCTCACTTTCCAAGGCGGGTTAAACAAAGCAGCACCCAGTAATGCCAGACACAATTTATTCAGAGACAAAGCACTCATTACATCTTACTTTCTTTTACATCCTCTACATCTTTTGTGGGCTGCCTGAAATCCTTTGGTGGGCAGCATGCGCTCCATATGTTGTGCAGGTCTGCTCTAGATATTGTTTAAATCAAGCTTATGTTAATCATACTGCACATGGTTCATGACAGAAGAGTAACCTACTATCAGGCAGTTGTTTCCATCCTAAGGCCCTCCTACACAGCCATATAACCCAGAATACCAAGGCAGGAAATCCCACAATATCTGTGGCGCAGGCTGGTGAGCAGCTTGCTGCAATAAATCACTCTGACCATGAGGTCATGAGTTCGAGGCCAGCCCGTGGCGGGGTGAGCACCCGTCAATTAAAAATAAAAAATAGCCCCTGCTCGTTGCTGACCTAGCAACCTGAAAGATAGTAGTATCTATCAAGTAGGAAATAAGGTACCACTTATAAAAGTGGGGAGGCAAATTTAACTAATTTACGACTTTGGAATGAGGAAGTGCGGTCAGAGTGGATGATGAAGCAGCTGCTCCCCCCTGTGGCCAGAATCGAACATCCCATCAGGAGAAGGTTAAATTGCCTCTGCATCTGTCTGTCTCTGTCTCGGTTCTATGTGTATATGGGCATTGAATGTTTGCCCTATATGTATATAATGTGATCCGCCCTGAGTCCCCTTCGGGGTGAGAAGGGCGGGATATAAATACTGTAAATAAATAAATAAATAAATATCTGCTTCGAACTGGGTTATCTGATATTCCAGATCAAAGCAGATATTGTGGGATTTCCTGCCTTGATATTCTGGGTTATATGGCTGTGTGGAAGGGCCCCTAGATAGTTTACAAGTGACAAATGGTACACACGATTTGGGCAGCTATACCACAACACTTAAATTGGTACTTTGTATGTTTGTTCTTCATATGTGCCTTCAACTCAAGCCAAAGTTAGATTGATCCTATCCTAGGGTTTTCTTGAAAAAGTTTTATCCAGAGGAGCTTTGCCTTTACCTTTCCCTAAAGATGAAGGAATGTGGCTTGCTCAAGATCATACAGTGGTACTCCAGATAAGCATGCATTCAAATCCTAGTCTATCACTCAAACTATTACACAACACTGGCTCTCTGAATGATGGTGATGGTGATGCTGCTACTGCTGATGTTTATACATATCTTTAACCTGTTGATTTATGACACCCCATGAATTTCATAGAGTTTTCCAAGACAAGGAATCCTCAGAGATGGTTTTGCCAGTTCCTCTGAAATATAGCTTACACTATCTGGAATTCCTTGGTGATCCCCCATCTAGATACAAACCAGAGCTGTTTCCAAGATCAGACAGAATCTGATGCCTTTAGGGTATTTAAGCTGGGATGATATTGATGTATTGTTGTTTATTCATTCTGTCGCTTCTGACTCTTCGTGACCTCATGGACCAGCCGATGTCAGAGCTCTCTGTTGGCCATCGCCACCCTCAGCTCCTTCAAGGACAAGGTAGTCACTTCAAGAATACCATACATACATATTGCCCTTGGTCGGCCCCTCTTCCTTTTTCCTTCCATTTTCCCCAGCATCATGATCTTCTCCAAGCTTTCCTGTCTTCTCCATATGGGGCCAAATTACTTCATCTTTGCCTCTAACATCCTTCCCTCCAGTGAGCAGTTGGGCATTATTTCCTGGAGTATGGACTGGTTGGATCTTCTTGCGGTCCAAGGCACTCTCAGTATTTTTCTCCAACACCACAGTTCAAAAGTGTCTATCTTCCTTCGCTCAGCCTTCCTTATGGTCCAGCTCTCACATCCAGGCCTGTAGCGAGGGGGTGGTTTTAGGGGTTCAACCCCCCCCCCCCCCGAAATGTTTCAGGTTATAAAAAAAATCTGGTTTACTCATGAATTTTAACTGGTTAACGAAATCCCCACGAGATGAAAAACATTAAGAGTCCCTCCAGGCACTATCTCAAGCAGATATTGACAGGTTTGTAGCGGGGAGGGGTGCGTGCTAGGGGTTCAACCCCCCCCCCCCCCGAAATTTTCAAAACCCCTCCCGAAATTTTTTTCTGGCCACGGCCCTGCTCACATCCATAGGTTACTATGGGAAATACCATTGTTTTAACTATGCGGACCTTCGTTGCCAGTGTGATGCCTCTACTCTTCACTATTTTATTGAGGTTGGTCATTGCTCTCCTCCCAGGAAGTAAAAGTCTTCTGATTTCCTAGCTGCAGTCTGCGTCTGCAGTAATCTTTGCACCTAGAAATACAAAGTCTGTCACTAACTCCTTGTTTTCTCCCTCTATTTGCCAGTTATCAGTTTGGTTGCCATCATCTTGGTTTTCTTGATGTTTAACTGCAACACAGCATATTGATGTATCTGTCCACAAATCCTTCCACAAACATGACTGAAACATCAGGGGAGAATACTTCTGGAACATGGCCATACAGCCCGGAAAACATACAACAACCCTATGACTGAAACCGTATGCATTTGTTAAGTTTGTTTGTGGATAGCATCTCTGTAGCCAGTCCCCCGTTTCAATAGCTACCTGGATGGAAAGTAGTCCAGGATACTCTCCTTTAAAAAAAACACACATACAGATCTGTTCAGCCCCAACCGTGAAGCAGTTGTCCATGTTGCTCTCTAATAAGCCCCTTCAGTTGATGAACGACACAATACTGACAGGCTCCAGATGGTGCCACTGCCTTCGCCAACTCTCCTCTTCTCCAGCCAGCATGAAGTGAATGGAAACCCCGGCTTTAATATTAATGCAGTGAGTTGAGGGGTGTTTGAGAATTGGAGCCTCAGAGAGTGTTGCAATGTTGTGAAAGCTACTTGGAGAACCAGTGGAGTGAGAATGAGACAAACTGAAATATCTCAAAGGCTTCCTTCCAAAGGAAGCCCTTTCTCTGTGACTCTCTTAGCGGCAGCAAATACAGACCCAAGGACTAGGCCATCACAGAGATTTTCGAAAACTGTACTGCTTTGGAGCATCTTATACCTGGTTCAAAAATATAGAAAGTTAAATGAAAGTATAGCCCTGGTGGCGAAGTGTGTTAAAGCACTGAGCTGCTGAACTTGCAGACCGAAAGGTCCCAGGTTCAAATCCCAGGAGCGGCATGAGCGGCCACTGTTAGCTCCAGCTTCTGCCAACCCAGCAGTTCGAAAACATGCCAATTTGAATAGATCAATAGGTATCGCTCCGGCGGGAAGATAACGGTGCTCCATGCAGTCATGCCGGCCACATGACCTTGGAGGTGTCTACGGACAACGCCGGCTCTTTGGCTTAGAAATGGAGATGAGCACCAACTCCCAGAGTCAGACATGACTGGACTTAACGTCAGGGGAAACCTTTACCTTTACCTATAGATATTCCATAAATCAAGACTAACGTTTTTATAGAAAGCTGGGAAATCTTGTCAACCTAAACTTTGGCCTTCAATTCCCATCAACCCCACCTAGAATGCCCAGTACTAAGGATTTGTAGGAGTTGGAGCCCAAACAACTAGAAGGCCAAGAGATCTTCAACCTCAGTGTACTAATCTCTTAAGCAATACCAACCAATGCCAGGGGCAGAATTAAGACATACACATAGGTGTCTTCCACACAACTGCATAAAATCCACATTGAACTAGATTATATGGCAGTGTGGACTCAGATAGCCCAGTTCAAGGCAGTTATTGTGGATTACCTACCTTGATATTCTGGGTTATATGGCTGTGTGGAAAGGCCCTTAGAATCAAACAATTCAGAATTCGGGGACTTCAGCCAGTAATCCTACATATTCAAACAGTTCTCTCTTGTCTCTTTTGCTATACTATGTGCTGCTTCAGGGCACATAGTAAGCAATTAATTATTAATTACTTGTACTTTATGAATTAATCAATTAATTAATTTAATATTGAATCATGAATTATTTACAGCTTAATAAATAACCAGAGAAATCCTCTGCTTCTGCTGGAAATAGGGTCATGGCACCACCATTTGGTTATGTCATCCATAAAAATGCTTTTTCATTCTTCCTTTCTCTTCTGATGCAAAGGAGACAGTTTGCATTGCCAGCTGACAGGACTTGAGAGCCACTGCAAATAAAAGTGAGTTTTTTTAGGAGAAAGGCCTCTCTTAAGAATATAAGGGGCCCAAGCAAGAGGCATCTACCATGTGGCGGCAATTACAACAGCGGCAGGAAACTTGATAGCGACTCCAAGATTTGCGCAGGAGCAGTTGAGTAGGTTGCAGAAGAGACAATCCCATGCAATCCCATTTTGATCATAATCTCAACATAAGCCAGCAGTGTGATGCTGCAAAAAAAAAACTCTTAGCTTATATGAATTGAAGCATAGTTACCAAGTTGTAGGGAGCAATAGTCCGCTACATGTGCACTAGTCAGGCCTTATCTGGAGAGCTGTGTTCAGTTCTGTGTGTCTCCTTTTGAGAAGAATATAACAGGTTGTTGCAGATTCAGAGAAGGGCAATGAGGATGGAAAATGGCATGGAGAACAAAACATACGAGAAAAGGTTGGTGAAGACAAGACTGAGGAGTGACATCCATGCACTCTTTAAATACCTCAAGGGTTGTTGTGATGGAGTCTTCAAGTAGAGATACTACTAGTTGTATTAGAAGAGGCAGGAAGACGACTCGTGAGCAAGACTGATGAGGAGCAACAAAGGAAGAGAATCTGGGAAATACTTATGGAACCTACTGATGATAATACCTTTGAGGGTTTTGAAGGGAATTGTGGGGCTGGGAGTCAGGAGGATGGAATGTCAGACTCTGGGAGTGAGGAGATGGATTTGACAAGGGTTCAGGAGATCCGGGAGATTCTTGAGGAACCCACAAGCAGTGGTACATTTGAGGGATAGCACAGAGAAGATACAGATGGGTCCTGGGGAGTTATGGGTTTGGATAGAAGGTGGTCTGGCTGGAGAGATCGTAGAAGGGCTGCAGCTGGAGGTGGGGCGTTGGGCGACTCCAGCTCTGATGAGGATTTGCAGCAACCAGCTGTGGATGGGGCGTTGGCTGGCTCCAGTTCGGAGGAAGACTTGTAGATAAAAGTAAGTTTGTTGCTAATGTAACTTTGCAATCGGCAAGGTGTTTTGTTGGGTGCTTTTCAGGTTCTCTGTTTCAGAAGACGTGTTTGGAAGACTGCTTTGGGACCTGCCGGCTTGCCTCTGTCGCTTTGGCTCTTTGTGTTTACCTTGGACTGGAATTCGGTGACTCTGACTTCTCCCAGACGATTTGGACTGGAATTTGGTGACTGACTGCTCCCTGATGACTTGGACTGGAACTCGATGCCCGTGACTCTCCCTAACGACGCAGACCGGATGTGGCGGCTGTGACTTCTCCTTTACGACGCGGTTTAGCTTTAACAACGTTTTGGGGCATTTTGTGGCCGTTGGTCACTGTGGGTAACTACTGGTAGCTTTCCTGTGTTTGTTTAGCTTCAACCAACAGGTGGAGCGAGTTTCCAGCTTTTTCAACTAAGTTTGTTTTAATCTGAATTATTTCCTAGGATAATCCAGATTATATCCTGAGTTTGGATTTTTCGAGTTCTTTTTGGACATTATCATCTCACACTGAAGAGAAAGTGTTTTTGAGCCTCTTTTGGTTGTTTCTTAGGCTCCTTTGTGTTGTTTTTGCTATAAACTGATTTGTTTATATTGGCTGGTGTCTGACTCGTAACAAAGGTGGGCACAAAGAGGAGGAGGAAAAACTTGGCCTAATGGTTTGAGTTTACAGGAGAATAGATTTCAACTAAACTTTATAAGGAACTTGTTGACAGAAAGAATGGCTCAACAATGAAACAAATTGCCTAGAGATATGGTGGGGTCTCCTTCTCTGAATATCTTTAAACAGATGCTGGACAGCTATTGCTGGAGATCCTGGACTGAGCAAGTGGTTGGGCTTGATGGTCCATAGAAACCTTTCCAACTGTTTGATTTTATAATTCTTCTATGCCCCTATCTTTCAACTGTCCTGATATGGCAGGGACAGTCTGGATTAAACCTTTGAAACAGAAACTTTTTGAGCTGCTTGTAAACTGTCTCAGTTTCTCTCTCTTTCTTCCATTGTTGTCCTCTCTCTTTATGTTTTGCAAACTGAGTTCAAAATGAAAAAAGATTTTGCATCAACCCAGGAGCAGGGTTATGAGAGAAGCGGTCAGAATCTTGCCCTTCCCTGTAGACTCGGGCAAAGCCAATTGTTGACGCTTCTCTTGTCTTATGTGTTCTTCCTTGGTAATAATGTTTACCATATTGACCACCCACTGATGTTCCTTGGTCAGACATGTCTTTGTTTTCATCTGTGAAATGTTGGAAGGTTTGTAATCCCACTCTTGACAGCCATAGATAGTTCCCACCTTTCCCCAAAGCCAGCAGTTCTCAACCTGTGGGACTCGAGGTGTTTTGGCCTACAATTCCTGGAAATCCCAGCCAGTTTACCAGCTGTTGGGATTTCTGGGAGTTGAAGGCCAAAACATCTGATGACCCACAGGTTGAGAACCACTGACCTAAGTAAAGTATATCATGAGGCCAAATGTTTTGCAGCAATTCTGAGACTTTCCTTTTTTTAGTTCCTCTAGCAATGCCAGGCCCTTGAGATAGATATGACAGCAACAGTAATCTCATTTGCCTTTTCAGATCAGAAGAGAAGCATAATCATTCAATTTGGGACTAAGCGTGACAACCCTCTCTCTCTCTCTCATCTAGAGTTCAAGAAACTTCTAAAAAGCAGTCACATCTGTCAAATGTGATTCAATTCCATTGTGTCCTATGTGTCCTTGTTATTTTTCTTCCCCACTATGCTGTCCTTGTCCAAATGGTGCATAATTGCTTCCATGTCATTTAGCCACAATACGTGATGCTATCCATGCAATTCTCCCCAGAGATTCATCTACGAAGAAGCAAAGGGAGGTTCTGTAGAGGGAAAAACTCCATGAGTTTGTGGTGCTACTTGCATGAATTCTCAGCGTTTGCTCTAGTGGAAGCGAAAACATTCAGGAACATGGTGTTTTTCGAACATAGGGAAATGACAAAAACAGACACAGTGCTGCTGATGGATTTAAATGTGTTGAGCACAAACTGGCCAAAGAGAACCATTTGAATATTCAGCATTGTGACTGGCTTCAGCAACACAACAACCATTCCCACTTTGGGGACTAGGGTCCTGGGGACAGTGCTGTCGAAGGTGACGGCAGCCATTTGGGACATGACCAAGAGCTTAGTTGTGAGCCCAGAGCCCCAGCCTGAATAATTGAACACTGAATAATTAGATTTAAAGAGGATTATATCCTGCAGGCAAACAGAAGAAAGCTGCCTCCAGGTATTGGCACAATGGCTCTCTTGTTGCTGTTTTTCTGCTGAACTCAGCAGCATGGGGTTATGAAGATCTTTGGAGAATATTAATAAAAATTGCCTGCTTTTTCTTATTTTTGAAACTGGGTAGGAGTTGGAGGGAGCATTGGGAAAGGAAAAACGGTTGGTAATAAAATGTGTTATCTTATTTAAGAATAGTACAAGTCAGTCAATGTGATAGGGACCTATAACAAAACGTATATAACACTACTGTCACGAGTGCCAGCCCTGGCTTTTTCTAGGATGCTCCATTTTCAGAGGTTTAGCTATTACAGTAGTCTCTCGCTTATCCAATGTTCTGGATTATCCAACGCAGTCTGCCTCCCACCAGGATCCACAGCTGTTTCTCTAGGCAGTTAGGACTGAACTTTTTATGGATTTAACCTCTGACAACGTATTACTGTAAGTTCGTTTTATGCAGTTCTATCTTTTTTGTAGTCAATTTTTTTAGTAGTCAATGTTTTTGTAGTCAATGTTTTTGTAGCATGCTGATATTTGTCCACCTGTCTTCCCATGAGATTTGCAGGATTTTTCAGAGGCAACGTTGATGGAATCGTTTGAGGAGTCGAGTGTGATGTCTGTAGATGGTTTCACAGGCTTATAACAGGGAAAAGTTGACCATTTCTGCTGCCTTGGCAGCTACCTCTCCACAAAAGTCAACATTGACACTGAAAATGCTCTGTGAGTGCAACATTTTTCCAAATGAAGCAGAGAATGTTTGAGGATCGGGACATCCATAGGGATACCAAGGTGCTTGTTTATAAAGCTATTGTCCTCCCAATGCTATATATTGGCTAGATGACCCATGTGTCTGCTCAACTGATAATTGTGGTGCTGAAGGCTGAACATCAAGGCAACTGGTCTCCCTTCTTAGTGTTGTTTAATCTTACATCCTCCAAAAGTCCAAGTTTGGCAGGGACAGTCTTGATTACTTATCATTTGTCCCAGTTCCCAACTGCTTTTTAAAAAATGGTCCTCTTTCTCTTCAAACTTTCCCCCTTTGTTCTCCCCTTTCTTCAGTTGCTCCAAATTGAGTTCATCAAACTAACTAAGCAAGGAGAGGAATGGGCAACATTTTGTCCCTCCCATTAGGATCATGCAAAAGCACATTAATGCCTCCTCTCCAAGATTGTCTGTTTTTCCTCATTAATGGTTTTTGCCATCTTGACCATGCTTTGATGTTGCTTGGCCACCCGTGTCCCAGTTTTCATCTGTGAAATGTTGGAGGGTATGTCATCTTTAAGCTGAACTCAGACTGGACAACCCAAGTGGGCAACTAAGAGTACATCCAAGAGTACTGAAGGAACCAGCGGAAGTTATCTCAGAACCACTGGCAATCATATTTGAGAGTTCTTGGAGAACGGGAGAAGTCCCAGCAGATTGGAGGAGGGCGAATGTGGTCCCTAACTTCAAGAAGGTAAAAAAGAACAACCCAAACAATTACGTCAATACCAGGCAAGATTCTGGAAAACATCATTAAGGAAGTGGTCTGCAAACACTTAGAAACAAATGCAGTCATCGCTAATAGTCAACACGGATTTACCAAAAACAAGTCATGTCAGACTAATCTGATCTCTTTTTTCGATAGAGTTACAAGTTGGGTCGATACAGGGAATGCCGTGGATGTAGCGTACCTAGATTTCAGTAAGGCCTTCGACAAAGTCCCCCACAACCTTCTGGCAAACAAACTAGTAAAATGTGGGCTAGACAAAACTACGGTTAGGTGGATCTGTAATTGGCTAAGCGAACGAACCCAAAGGGTGCTCACCAATGCATCGTCTTCATCTTGGAAAGAAGTCACGAGTGGAGTGCCGCAGGGTTCCATCCTGTTCAATATCTTTATTAACGACTTAGACGAAGGGTTAGAAGGCACGATCATCAAGTTTGCAGACGACACCAAACTGGGAGGGATAGCCAACACTCCAGAAGACAGGAGCAGAATTCAAAATGATCTTGACAGACTAGAGAGATGGGCCGAAACTAACAAAATGAAGTTCAACAGGGACAAATGCAAGATACTCCACTTCGGCAGAAAAAATGGAAATCAAAGATACAGAATGGGGGACGCCTGGCTTGACAGCAGTGTGTGCGAAAAAGACCTTGGAGTCCTCGTGGACAACAAGTTAAACATGAGCCAGCAATGTGATGCGGCTGCTAAGAAAGCCAACAGGATTTTGGCCTGCATCAATAGGGGTATAGCGTCTAGATCCAGGGAAGTCATGCTCCCCCTCTATTCTGCCTTTGTCAGACCACACCTGGAATACTGCGTCCAATTTTGGGCACTGCAGTTGAAGGGAGATGTTGACAAGCTGGAATGTGTCCAGAGGAGGGCAACTAAAATGATCAAGGGTCTGGAGAACAAGCTCTATGAGGAGCGGCTTAAAGAACTGGGCATGTTTAGCCTGCAGAAGAGAAGGCTGAGAGGAGACATGATAGCCATGTACAAATATGTGAGGGGAATTCATAGGGAGGAGGGAGCAAACTTTTTTCTGCTGCCCTGCAGACTAGGACACGGAACAATGGCTTCAAACTACAGGAAAGGAGATTCCACCTGAACATCAGGAAGAACTTCCTCACTGTGAGAGCTGTTCAGCAGTGGAACTCTCTCCCCCGGGCCGTGGTGGAGGCTCCTTCCTTGGAGGCTTTTAAGCAGAGGCTGGATGGCCATCTGTCGGGGGTGCTTTGAATGCGATTTCCTGCTTCTTGGCAGGGGGTTGGACTGGATGGCCCATGAGGTCTCTTCCAACTCTACTATTCTATGATTCTATGATTCTATGAGTTAGGACAATACATTATGGAGCCCCCGGTGGTGCAGTGAGTTAAACCCTTGTGCTGGCAGGATTGATGACTTGAAGATTGGGTTGCTGACCTGAAGGTTGCCAGTTCGAATCCAACTCAGGGAGAGCGCAGATGAGCTCCCTCTGTCACTCCAACTCCAGAGAATCCTCTCACAAGGATGGTAAAAACATCAAAACATCTGGTTGCCCAGGCATCCCCTGGGCAACGTCCTTGCAGACAGCCAATTCTCTCACACCAGAAGCGACTTGCAGTTTCTCAAGTCACTTCTGACACGAAAAAAAGGACAATACATTGCCTCTCTTGAGAACTTGGTGGCCCAGAGATGGCAGGAAGCAATTTATTTCACATCCAATTTCTTACACATTTGTGATGTTGGAACTATATTGTGTGCCAGCATTTCATTCTTGTCATCCTGTCAGAGCAGAAGTGCGCCCTGATACTGGTTTTGCAAAGGTGTGTCAGCAGCAAAAGCGGTACCAGCACTTGTGATTTAATCAGTTAATTGTGGAATTTGTGCAACACTTTTATTTTCTCTTCAAAGCTCTTTATCAGGAGGTCAAGGCCAAAGTCTACTTTCTTTTCCAGCCATGAATCAGCGTTCAATAAATAGAAATGGAAAAAGGGAAGCAAAGCAGATTCAGCCCATTGGTATCCCAAATGATATATCTGGAAAAACCTATTAAAAGAAGCAGTTGCATGCCAGTCCAACTGCCTTAATTTCTTTCAAGAGGCCGAAACACTAAAATGTCATAGAAATGCACTAGAGCTTCCCATGGCATGGGAACAAGTTGCTGGTGAGGGAGGAATTAGAAGTTAGAATCTACCTAATTTTTCAATGTGAATCAAATCTTGTCTCTCGGTACTCTCATTTTAAAAAAACAACTATGGTATATTTGTGCACCATTTTTTCATTTTGAAAAAACCATCTAAAGAAAAGACAAGGCCAGAAAAATGCAGAAGTACCATTATGTAAACATCTATACACAAACTTCAATGAAGATCCAGATTAATAGGCAAACAAAATTGACTCAAAGATTTGCTGTATATCCATGCAAACATTAAAAGAAGTCCTGAATCCACTAACAGGAAGTAAAATGTTTCTTCCCAATATTATAGTGGATGGTCAATTGCACCCACTCTCTGGGGCAATAACCTTTTGGAAATAAATGGCAATCACAACCCTACTGAAAAGGAAAAATGATGTCACATCCATTTGGTAAATGAGAATCCCCATGAACATATGAAGATCATCTTTTGAAAACCACTAGTCAATAAAAGTATGTTGTTAGAAGTTAACTCTTTTAACAAGTGATATTCACAAGCATTCATGTAATGGCACACAGGTAACTCGGCTGTTAAACTGAAGAACCATGTCTTTGGACTGCCAAGGACAAATACATGGCACTACAAAATATATTTGGTTAGCAGAGGATGGTTGTCTCTTTGTTATTGTAATTGCAATTGTAATTGCCCAAAAACATATATACTCCCTTAAAATAGTTTAGTTTAAAATATGCATTCAGAGATTAAAAAAACAAAATCTTCTTTAGCTGACATAATAACATATTTTGTTTATTCATAAACATCTTGTATTAGTTCACCATACAGGCATATCCCTTATTAAAGTTCAGTTATTGATAGGATGTTGCTTTTCTCTGTGTTGAGTACACAGGGTATCATTTTTAATCAATAGTCCATAGTCTTTAAGTATAGTTGTACTCACTGAAGTCCATAAACATAATTCTCTATTGAAGTCCTAACAGCAACATGCATCCACCTCCTCTGTAGTCTGATGCAAACTCAATAACAAAATGGAGTCCTGAGTCTGAACATGCTTAGTACAATGACATGTCTATAACCCTTCCCACACCAAAGAGGTGCAGTCAACCTTGCAAATCAACATACACATAGAATACAGGTTAGCAAATATATATATATGAATAAACAAATGGTGAGAAGCTTGGGAGGTTGGTATTTCCAACAGCGCCTGTAACCATCAAATGGAAGCAGCTAAATGGGAGGTTCTTACATGTTCATTTATAGTGAGTGCTGCTTCAAAAGACAAAACAAAAGGCCTAAAAGGGGAGTAATGCTACCAAAATACAATACAGAAAACTCCTATTATCAGAGCAAAGTCCTGGGATTTGCATCCCGACAACTGAGACCAAGTATGTGCTTGCTTCATAACTTGCTGTATGCAGTTATGACAAATAATTCTTTTCCACCTTTAAAGACTGCTTTTCTTCTCACAAATGTAGTGGTATAACAGAACCAGGGCTCACACAGTCAAAAACCTGGATTTCCCTTTTTATTTTCGGGAACAATTATGCCATCTGCTACCACCTTCAGTCTAAGGACAAAAATAGGTCTTGGTAGCAAGAGTTTCCTCAGTTGTAGCATAATTTACAGTATTTATATTCCGCCCTTCTCACCCCGAAGGGGACTCAGGGCAGATCACATTATATACATATAGGGCAAACATTCAATGCCCATATATACATAGGACAGAGACAGACGCAGAGGCAATTTAACCTTCTCATGAGGGGATGTTCGATTCTGGCCACAGGGGGGAGCAGCTGCTTCATCATCCACTGTGATGGTACTTCCTCATTCCAACGTTGTAAATTAGTTATAAGTGGTACCTTATTTCCTACTTGATAGATACAACTATCTTTTGGGTTGCTAGGTCAGCAACGAGCAGGGGCTATTTTTTTATTTTTATTTTATTGACGGGTGCTCACCCTGCCACGGGCTGGCCTCGAACTCATGACCTCATGGTCAAAGTGATTTATTGCAGCAGGCTGCTCACCAGCCTGCGCCACAGCCCGGCTGTGTATGGGAGTTAGCTTGATTTTGAATCGGCTGTTCAGATTCATTAGCTTTACAAAAGGTCTGTTTCTGGTGGAAACTGAAATGACTAGAACCGGTTTGTTGACCCAGATCAACATGTCCACCTGTATTTTGGATTCTCCTTAGAGGTGAGGCTATGAGCGCTGTCATTCTCGGCACCTGCTGTTCAAAACAATACCTCTGGCTTGCATTCAGAAGTTGTTTTGCTCTTCTGTAAACTCCTTTTATTTGAATAGATCTTATGTAGGAGACGTTCCCAGGAGATTTGGCCTGTCCTCTGTAATGGCCTGTCTTCAAGCCATGAAAAATAATGCATTTAAGCTGTGATCTAAAGCCACCGAAATCAGCGGATGCCTTCGAATGGGCTTGAGTTCGGGCCCGTTGGGATGACATTATCAGAGGCGAGATTTATCTTATGGATCAGAGAACAGCACTATTGCCCGAGATGCTAAAGTAATGCTTAGAGCTGATATGGAAAATAAATATTATCTGTCTACTATCGATTTTTCACTACAAATGACAACACCATTATAAGAAGACCTTGCATAGCCTCTCAAACGTTGACGATGTAATAAGTAAGGGGCACCTTACCATGGAAGAGCATTGCAGATAGATGGATGGATGGATAGATAGATAGGCAGGTGAAAGTGTATGGAAATATATGAAACAAGAGCTCACTGTTGCATTAAAACTGATATCATTTTCAAGTTATTTTCTGCTGTACATAGAAAAAAGCAGGCCTAAGTGGCTGATGAATTTGACAGATGATTTTCACTGGGGCCTCTGGATTTGCTGCCTCAGCAGATCTTGCATCCAAGCCTCGCATCTGTCACTCCCTCCTGTCAAGCCCTGGGATATTTAATTATATTAAAACCTCATTTCTCCAAATCTCCCAGCTCCATACCCACTCTGCCCCCTAAATTTGGACATGCTTTAAGCAAGGCTGTGTGCTATTTATTTGATTAATGAAACAAGCCCACATTCCATGCTGACAAGTGTGTGCATGCGTACAGCAGTGTTGCATATATTTTCCTTCGGCTTCCAACATTTGTATTCCCTCCTTTCTACTTTTCTTTCCCCCCCCCCCCCCTTTGGCTAGGATTTGACAGCATACGGCAATAAAAAATAAAACAGAAATAAACTCAGGAAAAAATGGACACCTTCATTGACACAGTCCCAGATAAGAACTGTTTGCTTTATTGTAGAAGGGGAAATGCTCTGGAGCATAAAAAGAAGCATTTCAATGCACTAATTCATGTACACCTTGAAACTTCCCACTCATGGTTCATACTCTGTGCGCTATTTTTAAAAAGGAACTTTTAATAGCGTGCAAAGGTCATATCATCATTTGTTCATTGTGGTTTGTAATCTATGTATAGGTAAAGGTTTTCCCCTGACGATAAGTCTGACTTTGGGGGTTGATGCTCATCTCCATTTCTAAGCCGAAGAGCCGGCGTTGTCCGTAGACACCTCCAAGGTCATGTGGCCGGCATGACTGCATGGAGTGCCATTACCATCCTGTCGGAGCGGTACCTATTGATCTACTCACATTGGCATGTTTTCGAACTGCTAGGTTGGCAGAAGCTGAACCTAACAGTGGCCGCTCACACCGCTCCCGGGGTTTGAACCTGGGACCTTTCGGTCTGCAAGTTCAGCAGCTCAGTGCTTTAACACACTTTGCCACCGGGGCTCCATAGGGTATACACATAATAAAAGTGAAAATGTGTATGTGTGTATGTGGCAGAGGTGTCCACTTACACAGACAGCCTCCCACCTCCACAAACAGCTATAGTTCCCACTGAGCAGGAGATCCCCATAGACCTCCCTCCACTGACATTGCGGGCTATAGTGAGCGCCATGAACATGTAGCCCAAACCCTGCCAGTATCCTCTACTAACACCATCCTGCCCCCCACCTAAGTAAGGGCTTTCATTCAGGGACAGTTTCCTCCTAGATGTTCTGTTTTTCCTTCAGAATGGACATCCCAGGGTTCCTTTCTCTCTCAATTGGTGTGGAATTTGCATGGCCTCGCCCACTGTCTCTCCCTTAACCCTTTCCTACTGTTCTGTCACACGCTGGGCCTATAGCTATTGCCTTTGTATAGGACGTATACTTTATGCCCAGCGGGAAGCCAGGGCGCCTCAAAGAGAGGCTCTTGAGGATTTTCCTGAAAAGGATAGTCCTTTGAGTCTTTAATGAGATAACAAAGTCTTTATTATTGAACAAATAATAAATCTTCAAGGAGTCAAATAACACTTCAAGGTTTCCTTAATAAACTGTTGGCCTTTTCGGTCTAGTCCCCAGGGGACAGACAATTGGCTTTAGATAACTGTGCTTTCTCTATAAGAAGAAACCCCCTTTATAACCTCTCCCAGGCTGTCTATTATATGGGCCTAGCTGATGTGGGACCCACTACTGATTCCAAATGTGTCTGGGTATCGAGTGGACCTACCAACCAAGGCTTGCAGATGTTTCAGCTGGGGTTGTGTGGATCTGTGGTGCTGTTCCTTCTCTGAGGTGTCTTTGGAAACTTTAGGGCTGTTTCCCTCAGGAACTGTGAGGCTAAGAGGCTGTGAGCTCTTAGCCAGAACCTTTGGGACTGTTCCCCTGGAATTTCTGTTTCTAATTCCTCAGATGTTCTATATCCCCGGATGTTCTTGAGATATGAAGCTTTTCTATGGGACGAGCTGGTCTACATCCTATAGCTTAGCTTCCTTAAGTGAGACTGACTTAAAAATGGCTCCTTCCCTCCCAGATCCCTGAACAAGGGGCGGAACCAAACTTAATGATGATGGACAGGCGGCCTGCCTTATGACTGCAAACATTAGCAGAAAGAAAATAAAGTTGGAGCTTCTGGTACAGCCGTACCAGCACACCTACCCTTTGCTATGGCATACAGCACACAGAGGAATTGATTAGCAACTGAACAAGAGGTTTGGGGAGAATTCACCATGATTTACAGGAGTTGTACTAGACCTACATCTAGAGAGCACTGTTAACCCAACCAACGATGAATCCCAACCAAACTTACCATGGATGATGAGACTTGCAGTACTTTCATTGATACTGTGACCCCCACCGACAATGGACCGGGACCAAACTCGGCACAGAGAAGCCCCACATCCTGCAGGGGTTAGTGGGAATGGATCTTGATTTTGGGAGTTATAGTTCACCTACATCCAGAGAAACTGTGACCCCTGCTAACAATGGAGTGGGACCAAGCTTGGCACAGATAAGCCCCATGGCCAACTGAACATACTGCAGGGGTTAGTGGGGATGGAGCTTGATTTTGGGAGCTGTAGTTCACCTACATCCAGAGAAACTGTGACCCTCACCGACAAGGGATCATGGCCACACTTGGATCAGAGAAGCCCCATGACCAATTGAACATACTGCAAAGATTAGTGTGAATGGACCTTGATTTGCATCCAGAAAGAACTGAACCCAGCCGATGTCAGATCTGGACCAAACTTGGTACACGGGCCCAATATGGCCAACTATGCATACAAGCCTGGTTTGACGATGATTGACCTCGAATCTGGGAGTTGTAGTCCACCCTTATCCAGAGGGCCCTGAACTCAACTGATGACGAATCTGGACCAAACTTGGCACACAAACCCAACATGGCCAACTGTGAATACTGTCAGGGTTTGGGGGTGATTACCCTGGGAATCTTGGAGTTGTAGTTCACCCTTATCCAGAGAGATCTGCCAATGACAGATCTGGACCACACTTAAGTGCTATTACCTAACATCCCAAAACAAACAATGCCTTCTTCTAATAACCAGGGCACCACCAGGTCCCCAAGCTAGTATCATATAAGAATAATTCGGCCAAACATGTACAAGATATTTAATTAATTTTCAATTTTATTTGACATCATTTATGCTCTGGGTGACTATTCACTCACTGACCAAAAGCTGCCCTGAGACTTCTAACTCTACTCAATACCCCATTGTGAACCAGGTTCATAAAAAGATATTTCTGGTTAGACCAAGTGAGTTTTACCTAGCAGTCCCTGTCAGCTTCTGTGAAAGGAACAAGGGTATTATTTTGTCCTTCACCACAGACAATGTTGGAAAAGTGCTTCATTTTGGCTTTGTCAATTCCTATAATTTGCTATTTTAATTCATTCTGGATTTTTTTTTTAAATCTCAATTTCAGAGTCTATTACAGAGCTTTCCAAACTGTGTGTCGTGACACATTAGCGTGTCGGCTACAGTGTGTAGGTGTGTCACGTGAACATAATGAGAAACCTCTGTGTCTATGTGAAATAACCAAGAAATCATACATTTTTAAAATATAAATGAAAGGTTTTCACGAAATATGTTGTGTCCCCATACATTTCATTATTACATTTTATATATATGTCTGTATCTCTAGGCCCGGGCTATGGCGCAGGCTGGTGAGCAGCCAGCCAGCTGCAGCCAGCTGCAACAAATTACTCTGACCAAGAGGTCATGAGTTCGAGGCCAGCCTAGTGTTTGTTTTATCTTTGTTCTATGTTAAAAGGCATTGAATGTTTGCCTTATATGTGTAATGTAATCCGCCCTAAGTCCCCTTCGGGGTGAGAAGGGCGGAATATAAATACTGTAAATAAATAAATATCTCTTACAAGGGGTTGGTTTAACCCCTGGTACACTAGTAAAACTGAATTACTGTGTTGTGACATGACGCATGTCTAAAAAGTTTATCACCAACATGAAATGTTTGGAAAGCTCTGGTCTATTAGGTTTTAGTTCTTGACTAGAGTTTTGAACCATCAGTGATTTGGATTCTATGCAAAAATCTAGGAATCTGATATCAAAAAATAATGTTGCATGTTCAAAGCACTGTCATTTTTTGTAATTGTGTTATTGTGATTTCTTTCAGATGTTTTGTCACTTAGTTCACTTAGAATTGCTTTCATATTATTACTGGAATTTCAGTTTGTATTATTTAGGTCTATGTTCCACAAGGGATCTGTTCCAACACACTTTGTGTAATAAGTACAATCTGGAACCCAATTTGTCTTACTACAAATCAATGAGGCAGCACACCATAGAATTGCACTGGAGGACTTACAGATGCCTAGAGGAGTATTCTCACTAGCTCTCCAGCACAATTCTATGGCCAGCTTTCAATGGAACTTCTGATGGAAGTTTACCATAGGCTTGTGCTAGGTCCTCTTGCACAATTGTTTGGTATTCAATGAGCTTTCATAATAAGCAGGCCTACTACATAGTGATGACGATGATGATGATGATGATGATGATGATGATGATGATGATGATGAACAATACTCAAGGCCACTAACATAGAAAATAAATACAATTAAAACTTAAAATAGATTAAAAGCAAAACTGAACAAATGAATCAATGAAAGAACAGCAGGTACTATGTAAAAAGTCCAATATACAGCTTCCTTCTCCCTTTGTGGCCCCATTTGACAACAATTGGGCAATAATATTGAAGGCCACCAGTGAGAGGGCCACCTACCAGCATCTGAAAAGCTTGCACAAGACTAATTTTGCCCTGAAGCCAAGTAGGATTCCATGTACTACTTGTGTGTCTAACAAATACATCATGTTCCGTCTAAAGCAGTGATTCCCAACCTTTGGGCCTCCAGGTGTTTTGGACTTCAACTCCCAGAAATCCTAGCCAGTTTACCAGCTGTTGGGAACTGCGGGAGCTGAAGTCCAAAACTTCTGGAGGCCCAAAGGTTGGAAACCACTGGTCTAAAGTTTAGCACTTTGAAGGCTGTAATCTGAGTGTACCTACTGAACCAGTTGGAGTTACATTTGTAAACATGCATTAGATTGGGCTGCACATTAGTGATGTGCACTTGTATGAAATCACTATCAGTTTTGTTTTATTTCATTTGTTTCGCTCCATTTTCATTTTCGTTTGCTGTTTCCGAAAACGAGACCCTATCCAAATGGGATTTTTGTCTCGTGTCTGAAGAAAAAAATTGTTCAGACCATTGGCGGCAATGGGAAGGCTTCCAAGGCTCGCCCTCCCCTCAGTTTTGGGGCTAGAGGGGTGAAAATCGCCATACATGGAGGGCACTGGAATACTGTGTCCGATTCTGGGCACCGCAGTTGAAGGGAGATGTTGACAAGCTGGAAAGCGTCCAGAGGAGGGCAACTAAAATGATCAAAGGTCTGGAGAACAAGCCCTATGAGGAGAGGCTTAAAGAACTGGGCATGTTTAGCCTGCAGAAGAGAAGGCGGAGAGGAGACATGATAGCCATGTACAAATATGTGAGGGGAAGTCATAGGGAGGAGGGAGCAAGCTTGTTTTCTGCTGCCCTGCAGACTAGGATGTGGAACAATGGCTTCAAACTACAGGAAAAGAGATTCCACCTGAACATCAGGAAGAACTTCCTCACTGTGAGGGCTGTTCGGCAGTGGAAATCTCTGCCCCAGACTGTGGTGGAGGCTCCTTCCTTGGAGGCTTTTAAGCAGAGGCTGGATGGCCATCTGTCAGGGGTGCTTTGAATGTGATTTCCTGCTTCTTGGCAGGGGGTTGGACTAGATGGCCCATGAGGTCCCTTCCAACTCTACTATTTTATGATTCTATGATTCTATGATATTGACCCCTTTTAGCCCACCAACCTTTAAAAAGTTTTCTAAGCGGAGACGGTTGAAGCCCAACAATTTCTTTCGTTTGAAAAATATATTTAAATAAGAAAATACAACCCAGGTGGAGGAAAAAGGGGGGGGTTAAAACAAAGAATTAAGATAAAAGATTTAAAGATTTAAAAGTACAGCAAATAGAAGCTACAGAGATCCCCTTCTTTCCCCCACCCCTGAAGCCCCACACGTACTCCCCAGCCAAACCCACCCCACCCCTTCAAAATTCCAAGCCCCCTTCCCTTCAAAGAAAGAATAAAAAATAGAAGCAAGGCAGCCAAGCTTGGGAAAACATTAAATACAAACAAATCTCTTTCCCCTGGTAACAAGGAAGGAAGACAAGGCAAGAGGCAAGGCAACAAGGCAGCAAGCAAGCACACTAGCACAGAGAGACTGAGTGAGCTGAGTGAGCAGCAGCAAGCCAGGCAGCCAGCCAGCACCAGCAAAGGACATATCCACAATGGGCACTTTGGGGATGGTTGCCCCATTAAATACCCTGGCAACATCACAGTTTCCTTGGCCACTAAATGGCCAAAAGATCCAGACATCACCTCCTTCTAATAGAAATATATATTCATAACCTGTTAAGATTATGATACCAATATGGCTAGATATTGGTGCAGAGCAGTAAAAACGCAGAAGACTAGGGGTTTATGTGAGCAGAGGCAAAAAGGAAATAAATAATAAGACAAAATAGCCAGCCTCCCTTTCCCTTTAAAAAGTCATGCGCATAAAATAAACATCAGAGACATCAAAATAAAATAGTAAAATATGTTTACTCACAATCTTGTATGATGATGGTCATACAGGTAAAAACATCTTAGTTCCAAAAGAAAAAACAGGTCAGGATACTATATATCTCTTAACAAACAGGAACATCAGCATGGCATGGCATGGTCAGGCAGGAGCGAAGAGAAAGAGACAGGAAGAGGCATATGTACATCACTTCCTGTGTGTCCCCAGAAAGGATACTCCCATTTCCCACATCACATGCAAAACCCCTAAATGGTGTCATCAACTTTGGAATGCAGCTTGGCTCAGGTTACTAAGCAACAAACATAACTAACTACATAAACCATCCCACATTGAAAATGCATGCATGATTGCTTAGATAACCCAAACCTTCTCTTCTAATGCATGCAGAAGAACTCCCTGGGCTACATGAGGAAAGCCATGTGGCCCAAACACCAAACAAAGAAACAGAAACCGTGCAACTTTCTCTTTCATTTCGCTTTTGGATTCATCCTAAAATGGGCTCTATCGTCCATCCGAATGGACGGTACGAAATAAATACCCGAATGAAACAAATGGAACAAATACCGTGCACACCTCTACTGCACATGTCTTTGATTTTAGTATTTTTAACATTTATACACCATTCTTCATTAAAAAAATAATAATTCCAAGATGGTTCACAGTAGCAGAGTGTGGATTTGTAATTTTTTTGTAAATCCATGCTGTGAACTGCATTCCCAAAGAGTACCATATCCAATATCTGGATGTGAAGCACATCCCCAAATTTGGCCTGCTAAAATATCCGAGACTTAAAGAGTCATCCAAGAGGTTATTATCATCATTACTGGGTAGCAGCAACGCTTAAGCTCAATCAAGAAGAACTGAGCATGCATTATTGGAGTCCTGGCTCCAGTGTGTCCTGAAGCCCATGCCTATATTCTTTTGATTACATTTCTGCTGCACAATGATCTATTGTCATAATGAGCCAGTTTGGCAAGGCAGGACCAAGGGAAGGGAAAAAAAATAGCAAAATGTTCATCACAGAAATCTTGAAGCTGCTTGCTTCTGAACTTACTAATGCTGCATTCTTGAAGCAATTAAGGTCTTCAACTCTACCGACTTAGCGAGAAGTCAGTCAGCAAATGTTAAACTAGCATGCATCTTACTCAAATTATTGTCCTACTCTATTTCAGTTGTATAATCATTTCTTCAGGGCAAGGAAAGCCACAGGCTCAATTAGCTAGATTAAGTTATAATTATTTTACAAAATCGTTCTCTCTCTGTTTTAATGACGTTGACTTACTAACCTACACAAGTCTTACATAGACAAAGGGAAAAGAAGATGATGCCTTCTATCAAGTTATTCTTGCTCCATCTAGTTTAGCACCATTGCACTAAGATGGGAGAGAATTTCATAGATGAAGTGGCAACCCCCACAGGATTTCTCTTGAAAACAAGGCTCCAATGAACATGCCCTAATATGTACAAAGGCAGACTCTCCTTTCTTGGGAGCACAGCCACGCTTTAAAACTAGAACCACACTTCTTGTTTTCAAAGAAAATTGTTTTTTCCACTAACCAAGCAAGGAGATGCAGTGAGTGGCAGAAACTTCGGCTGTTGGGTGAATGACAAGGATCAGAAAAATGTATGCAAACTGAACATTGCTCAATAATAATAAAATAATAATAATAATAATAATAATAATAATAATAATAATAATAATGCTGTGGTCAGCAAAGAATACACACAAAGGGTCAGAAAAATTCTCAAAAGCAAGCTCAATGGAGACAACACTATCAAGGCCATAAACACCTGGGCCATACCTGTCATAAGATATACTGCTGGCATCATAAACTGGACACAGGTGGAACTGGACAATTTGGACAGAAAAACAAGAAAACTCATGACCATTCATCATTTACTGCACCCCCGCAGTGATGTTGACCGGCTATATCTGCCTAGAAGATCAGGGGGCAGAGGACTCTTACATGTAAAACAAGCAGTCAAAGAAGAAGAACATGCCCTGGCAGAATATGTAAAGCAAAGTGAAGAACCTGCTTTGATTGAAGTCAAAAATCAGAAACTCCTCAAAGCACAGCAGACAAAGAATCAGTACAAGAAAACCACACTACAAACTAGCGCTGACAGCTGGCACAACAAAACATTGCATGGAAAGTTCCTTGACAAAATTGAAGGAAAAGCTGATAAGGAGAAGACCTGGCTCTGGCTCACGAATGGGACACTGAAGAAGGAGACAGAAGGCCTGATCCTTGCAGCCCAGGAGCAAGCCATCAGAACAAAGGCAATTAAGGCCAAGATAGAAAAATCAGCTGATGACCCAAAATGCAGACTGTGCAAGGAAACCAAGTAAACCATTGAGCATATCCTCAACTGCTGTAAGAAAATCACACAGACAGACTACAAACAGAGACACAACTATGTGAACCAAATGATTCATTGGAACTTATGCCTCAGGTACCACCTCCCAGCAGTAAAGAACTGGTGGGATCAGAAACCTGCAAAAGTATTGGAGAATGATCACGCAAAGATACTGTGGGACTTCCGAATCCAGACTGACAAAGTTCTGGAACACAACACACCAGACATCACAGTTGTAGAAAGTGTCTAGGACTGTGTGATGTATTTTCGGATGATGCGTGCAGATCTCAGTAGGGTGGCCTTTTGCAGTTGGCAGATCAAGATTTTGTTAATGTCTATTGTTTCCAAATGCCGGCTGAGATCTTTTGGCACGGCACCCAATGTGCCGATCACCACCAGGACCACCTGTACTGGTTTCTGCCAGAGTCTTTGCAGTTCAATCTTGAGGTCCTGATAGCGGCTGAGTTTTTCCTGTTGCGACTGTCACCTGGGATGGCAACATCAATGATCCAAACCTTTTTATTTTCCACAACTGTGATGTCTGGTGTGTTGTGTTCCAGAACTTTGTCAGTCTGGATTCGGACGTCCCACAGTATCTTTGCATGCTCATTTTCCAATACTTTTGCAGGTTTGTGATCCCACCAGTTTATTATTATTATTATTATTATTATTATTATTATTATTATTATTATTATTATTATATGTTAAATTGGGTTTTTTATGTTGGGATATGATGTTCAACTGATTTTGTATTGTGTACAGATGTATTTGTATTAGTTGTATATTTTGGAAGTTGCTTTGACCCATGGGAGAAAAGCAGGATATAAATGAATGAATGAATAAATAAATAAATAATTTTTGTAGGTATTTTGTGTTTGGTGGAAAAACCAAAGGTTTCCACCTCGTTCCTGGGTGAATCCTCGGATTCTAACTTTACCTTCCGGCTAACACAGAGTCATCTTTGGAGACATGTCAAATCTTGCAAATCATGAGTGCAAGAATCAGCACATCCTCACCAACTCTGTTATTTTCATTGCATAATGTATTGTATTGACACATTCCTCTAATACATGCATTTGGGGGAATTGCTGCAATAACTTTACATTATTATAGGAAAGACAGCAAGAGGGAATGGAATAGAATTGGTACAAGATTTTGACTGTGATTAAAGTTATATCTATGACCATATTCTTGCCAAGATTTGCTGTTTAGTAACCTGTTTTCAAGAGCAGTTCTGATTTCTCCCCTCCTCTGGCAGTTTCCATAGATCATTATGTAATTGTGCATGATTTTGTAATGACTACCTAAATGGTGGCCATCTAGCAATTTGGGAAATAAATGGAAAGTGTTCTTAGGGTTCTGTGGACTGTCATTATGGAGAGAGAAAGATGATTCATGAAATACCTCCAAAGTTGTAGAATGTTTAAAGAACACAAGAACAGACATTCTGGACCAGAATAACAACCCTGATGGTGCAGCGGGTTAAACTGTTGAGCTGCTGAACTAGCTGACCGAAAGGTCGGTGGTTCGAATCCAGGGAGTGGGGTGAGCTCCCGCTGTTAGCCCCAGCTTTTTCCAACCTAGCAGTCGAAAGCATGCAAATGTAAGTAGATGAATAGTACCGCTCCAGCAGGAAGGTAACAGCGCCCCATGCAGTTATGCTGGCCACATGACCTTTGAGGTGTCTATGGACAATGCCGGCTCTTCAGCTTAGAAAATAGAGATGAGCGCCAACCCCAAGTCAGACACAACTAGACTTAATTATTATTCGGGGAAAATCTTTACCTATAAGAAGCTGCTCTTTCACACTATACTATTTCATTGCTATGGTTCCTGTTATGGTTGAGCCTTATGGCTCCGATACTGGGAGACGAGGTCGTAAGACTCCTCGAGAGTCAGACTCTCTTGAGGAGCGCGAAAGGAAACGGCTCCGAGACTTATTTGCAGAACCAACAGACGAAGACTCCTTTGAGGGTTTTACCGAGAGAATGGAGGAAGAGATGGTTAGCTCAGAGGAGGATGACATGGAATGGACTCGTGTGAGGGAGGATTTGGGTGTCACCAGCAATGATAGCATGGGAGGCGACTGGCGGGTTGCAGGATCAGACCCGTGGACGGGCTGGAGGGATGGAACGGGATCCACAGCTGGGGATGCTGTGGGGCGTAGTCGAAGGTGTTTTAGCTCTGATGAGGATGATGATGATGAGGCACCTGGAATTAGGATAGCAGCTGATAGTGATGAGGAGTTATGAACTGGCATAAAATGGGGTTTAGAATCAATGGCTAATTGCGTTGGGCAAGGTAATCTGGACGAACGCTTGGGCTCTTGTTGGGGAAATTCCTGAAGACGGGTGTGATTCGTTTGCTGAATACGTAAGTTACCAAGGACACTGGGCATAGACGGCGGGAGGAACTGTGTGGGCTTTTGTTGTGCAACCTGTGTTTAATCTTGATAGCTTGGACCTCCGTCGTCTTTTTGACGGACATTAATTGCCTACTCTGGATTGACGCTGGACTGACTGACTGACTTCGACCTCGGACTATCCTTTCTGTGGCTATCGGTGGAACTGGTGAACTAAAGACGTCTGTACCTGGCTTTCGACCTTGGACCGGATTGGGACCCTGCTGACCGCTGCTATCCTGATTGATGTGTTTGGACCCGGAGTTCGCTCGTTGCACGGAGGAGTAACAACTTAGTTACTCAATCGTAGCTTTTGAGTAGCAGAGAGGAATCTGCTACCAGTTATTTGTGTTTCATTGAATCTTTGTTTATCAACTTTTGTTTGTTTAAAGTGCCAGGCTGAAGTAAGCATTTTTTGATTTAACCCGGATTAAACTCCTGTTTAATTCGGTTTATCTTTAGAACCGTTTTTTAGTTCCAGCAAAGTCTTTTTGTATCTTTTCACATCGAAGGCAAGTGTTTGCCTAGCCCTTTGTTTCTTACGGGCATTTTTGGTTCTGTAACTTTAATAAACTGTGTTGAACCTTATTTGGTGGCGTTCTGTCTGTGACAGTTCCCCTTTAATTGCTATGTTTTCATTCTATACTACCCTGGATTTGCAGTTTAAACCTAAACTGATGATCCCAGGAATATTAGTAGTTAAAGTGAAATTGTAACACTATAATTGTGTAGAAAAGAAAGGCACCAGCATACTGTTTTCCCACTGTAGTGATCCAGATGGCTATGAGTGGCCCACAAGAAGTATCCGGACTGCAATATGGCATCATTGCCATATATCCATGTTTAATGAGATAGAATTCCCTGTTCTAGTTCAAGAGCAAAGACTAGAATCCCGAACTTAAGTACTTCACCAACTACAAATCCTAGGATTTCATTGGACCAGCCATAGCAGGTAAAGTGTTATCAAACTGCTATAATTACATAGTATGAATGTTCCCCTGAATATGGACACAGTAACACTTGTGTTTCCAAACAACTTGACTTTGTTTCCTGTAATGATTTTGCTTATTGCATTATTCTATTTTATTTTGCTATCATATGACTTCTTTTCAGTCATGTCCATTGTATACTGCCCTGGTATTCAAGAAAGAGAAGTTTAAAAATATTTTTACTAACGTCAAACAAAATAAACAGTGTTGTGTTTTTTTGTAAATATACATTCAAAGCCTGTCCTTCCCAGTGTTATTTTCATGACTTGTGAGCTATGCTCAAAAACATAAAAATAGCATACCCTTTCTGTATTTTGAAATGCTACAGCTCAAGAAGGTTTCTGTGAAATGCTTTTCTTGGACACATGCATTGCCCTACATTACTTCTTGGTGCCTTGTTCCCAGCCCCATCTTTCCTCTCATGCACCTAGAACACAGCTTTCCACACTGTGTATCATGACACGTTAGTGTGTCGACTGCAGTGTGTAGGTGTGTCACACAAATGTAACACAAATGTAGTCAATCCACGTCATGTGAAGATTAGCTTTTCGGCTTTTACAATTCTCCAGAATCATTTTGTCAATTAATAACTCGTCTTTTGTGCCCCTGCTTTTCCGTTTGTTGCCTTTCTGTTCATCTGGCAAGATGTTTTTTTTTCTTCAAGATAGTTTTGAATTCTGTCAGCTATGATGCCAGTCAGTAGCTTAAACATAGTGGGCAGACACGTTATTGGCCTGTAGTTTCCTGGTGCTGCTCCTTTTGCTGGATCCTTTTGTATCAGGTATGTTCTTCCAGTTGTTAGCCATTCACTGATACTTCCTTTCTGCAGCATCTCATTGAATTGTTGGGCCATTTTTCCATGTAAACTAATCAGCTGTTTGAGCCAAAATCCATGAAGTTGATCACTACCAGGCGATGTCCAGTTTTTGACTTTTTGCGCTCATTTGCTGATCATTTCAGTTGTTATTTCCATCTGTTCCACTTTGTTCTGTGAGAATTTTCCTTCACACTCCTTTATCCACCCAGCGTTTTTGTTGTAGTTCTTATTATTTTCCCAAAGCTCTTTCCAGAACTTCGTTGTTGCAGTTTTCTCTGGGACTGTGTGATGTTTTCTCTAGGACTGTGTGATGTATTTTTGGATGATGCACGCAGATCCCAGCAGGGTGGCCTTTTGCAGTTGGCAAATTGTAATTTTGTCAATGTCTATTGTTTCCAAATGCCGGCTGAGATTTTTGGACCACCTGCACTGGTTTCTGCCAGAGTCTTTGAAGTTCAATCTTGAGGTCCTGATAGTGGCTGAGTTTTTCCTGTTGTTTTTCGTCAATGCGACTGTCACCTGGGATGGCAACATCAATGATCCAAACCTTTTTCTTTTCCACAACTGTGATGTCTGGTGTGTTGTGTTCCAGAACTTTGTCAGTCTGGATTCAGAAGTCCCACAGTATTTTTGCATGTTCATTTTCCAATACTTTTGCAGGTTTGTGATCCCACCAGTTCTTTGCTGCTGGAAGGTGGTACTTGAGGCATAAGTTCCAATGAATCATTTGGGCCACATAGTTGTGCCTCTGTTTGTAGTCTGTCTGTGCAATTTTCTTACAGCAGCTGAAGAGATGATCGGTTTCCTTGCACAGTCTGCATTTTGGGTCATCAGCTGATTTTTCAATCTTGGCCTTAATTGCATTTGTTCTGATGGCTTGCTCCTGGGCTGCAAGGATCAGGCATTATTATTATTATGATGATGATGATTATTATTCTAATTGAGCCATTGTGACATGTCACTTTCCTTATATAATAACAGAGTTCCAGCAACCATATCCCCTATCTATTTACCCCTAGCAAAATTAATGGCTGAATAAATACGATTGCTTCTGTCCCTCAGGTGGAGAAACGCCATCCAAGAAATATTACAAGTTAGTGTGTTATTAACCCAACTAAGAATTATCGCAGTGCTAAGTCATGTAAGCACTCATGTCAGAAATTCCTGTCAGTTCTCACATTTTCACCAACCAGGAGGATGTTATGATAGCAAAAAATCACAAAACTGTTTTGAGTGCAGGAGGTGTTCTGGTGCTCTTTTTCTTGTCAGCTGTGAAACATTCCAGGCCCATATCTATAACAAGCAGGTATGACACCACTTGGGATGCAGACCACTGCTGCCAGAATTCCTGTTCGAAGTGTTTACACAGCCATACCCTCTCAAATACCAAATTGCATAAACAAGATTGTGGAACGCTAGGGAGAAAGAAGTGCTTGGCTTGAGCAAAGACAGATGTCACATTCCTTGCTGGAGTCGCAGGGGATGCTTACTTTGCATTGTCAATCCAGCCAAAGATTCCTCAGTTCTTTTTGGCATTTGTGAATTTTTGCTCTGCTCTCCTTGAGAGCCATCTCTGCAGATATCTGGGATGACTACAAATAAGCAGCTTTACAATGGGTTTTGCAGCTATTACATTTTATACTATTGAGTGGGAGAAAAAGCCAGTTTGGTGTCTGAATATCCTTATCCAAATAATATGCCACCCTATTTTAATTGCTGGTCAGAGAGCCTGTGTTAATGAATAGAGGCTAATGGTAAGGGGTAATCAAGGAAAGAGGAAAAACTGACTCAAGTGAGATTTATTTATTTGCTTGCTTACTTTATTTGCTTTATTTATACCCTGTTTTTCCCACCATGGAGACTCAAGGTGATGAACAACCATACACCATTTAAAACAATTTTTTTAAATGAATAATACTATGTGGGTTAGGTTAAAATATAGTTAAAATATAATAGAGGTATCTGTCTTCATATAACCAAGCTTTTTCATGCATTTGAAGCGTGGAGCTTTGGAGTTCTTAATCTTTACTGATCTGCCCAACTTTTCCTCCTCTGTAAAACTTTGTAGATTTTTTTTAAAAAAAGCAATGGTTCCCAAACTGTTGGCCATGGCCCACTGGTGGACCACGAGACCTAAAATAAGGTCCGCAAGACATGCGGAGAAAATTGGTGCCAGAGCCTGTTTCTGGGGTTATTTGGGCACTGATTCAGAAAATGGCATTGGATAGACCACATCAGCTCTAAATTATTAAATATGGTTTTCTATGGGTGAACAGATGGCAACTACTGGATGACATATGTTCTGTATCAGAAACTAGAGCTGATGTGGTCTGTCCAATACAATTTTCTGAATCAGCACCTCAACTAACCAAACCAAATTTAAAGTTGACCAAAACCGGATTTGTAACCCTTTTGGTACTAATGTTGGAAAGTGGTCTTTGGTCAATGTCGTCCCCGGTCAAAGTGGTTCCTGGTCAAAAATAAAAGGTTAGGAACTACTGTTTTAAAGGAAGGTGACTATGTTGTTCTATAAAAACAATATGAACTTCCATTATTGTGGAACAGTAGTTGGTCATAATAGAGATATCACTTGCTTGTGAATTAGGTTGTGGGGGGTTCTTATTTCTGGGTTTCATGCACATGTTTTGGAAAATACCATGTTTGGGGCAGAATCTATTCCTGAAAAAATAAGGGTTTTTTTTTAAATGCCAAAGAAGATATTGTACTATATGTTACATAATTTTATCCTTTTGGGATTCTTTAATTCGGTCCCCCCCCCTGCAAAAATTAATTTGTAATTTTGCTTATTAAGGACTGTGTTATTTCTTTTCAAAGAGTTAGCCATGTTAATTTCTCACAGCATACGAAGGGAGAAGTGTGAAGGGGGGAAGAGGATTGTAGCAGCAACTTTGAATTTAACTGGATTTTATTTTAGGTGGACCTTTTATGGCTCTAAACCCACTTCTTCAGATGCAGTACAGTGATATTAAGGCCTCGGGTGTAACACATACTTATAAAGTTTTGGATTGGAACAGAGCGTAATAGCATCCAGAAAGATCCAAATCATATTCCTTGCCTTAAATTTTCTTTCTATTTCTGCTGTATCACATAACAGGACCACATGTTTCACTTGAGATAGTGGACAGTTTTCTGGGTTGCAACCAGCTTTATCTCAAACAGGCATCATCAGATGCAGTCCAAATCCTGCACTCTAACTAGTGATTCACCAAGCGTTCATTTTCTATCTTGGTTTGATCATGAACTCATGGCTAGCATCTCCTACCTGCACTCCCAATCTTTTTTATAGCTCACTAACCTAATGAAGGCTATTACAGGCAAAGATGAAGTACTCTGGCCACATAATGAAAAGACAGGAAATCTTGGAGAAGAGAATGATTCTGGGGAAAATAGAAGGAAAAAGGAAGAGGGGCCGACCAAGGGCAAGATGGATGGATGGTATCCTTGAAGTGACTAGCTTGACCTTGAAGGAGTTGGGGGTGGTGATGGCTGATAGGGAGCTCTGGCATGGGCTGATCCATGAGATCATGAAAAGTTAGAAGTGACTGAACGAATAAACAACAAACTAGCCTAATGAAGAATTCTGCATGATACTGCAGAAGTGTAGTAGGTCCTAAGGTACAGCACACCTATAGGTTGTATTAAGGCCCACGCTGCATGATAAAAATCCACAAAAGATCTTATGACACCTTCATCAAATGTATGTGATAGTAGCCTTAAGCTTTGTTCACTCATTGCTTCTCTCTTTCTTGTTTAATCGTAATTCTTACCTGGAGAGGGACAAGTCTGAACAGGAGAGCTTGCCCTAGAAGTGGATCCTCTCCACGCAATGAAGAACAACATCTTCGCATCCAGAGGAGGAGGGGAAGAAGAAGAGGAGAAGGAGGAGATCATACAGTGAAGAAACAATTTCAAGAGTAGTCATATTGGCCATGCAACATAATACAACAAAATCCACAAAAAAGTAATACAACAAAAATATGCAAAATACATCATGCAAGCAATTGAAGCTTCACTGGGAAAAGATACTAAAGTCTTACAGAAGACCAAAAATAGCATTCACAGATCTATATTTTTATTAGATGTTGAATTGCAGTCAGTTTGGAGGAGGGATTTCAATGCAGGCAGAGGCCACTCCTCTTCTGGGCCATGTGAGACCTGGGACAAAGGGCAGTCAAATTTAAATTCTATTAGCAGCAGTACAGTAAATTCTATTGGGATCCAGGATGTCTTTTTTCAAATTGAGCTAGGTACATCTGCCTGTTTATATGAGGGTGGGTCAAAAAGTTTTGTCTCCCATGTCATAAAAACATTATGAATGAACATATAACAGCAGAAGCTGCTACAGATCATAGCCTGAACTATCCTTACACAAAACTACCATTCAACATAGTCACCATCAGTTTGTACAAATTCATGCCATCATGTAACCTAGGCATCAAAACCTTTTTGGAAAAATTCAGGGTTTTGCTTCGTGATCCATGATTTTAAAGCTGTTTTGATGTCATTCAAGTCCTTGAATCTGAAATCACGTACGTTGTCTTTTTGGACCTCTGAAAGACAACCTAAACGGTTTCAGATTCAAGGACTTGAATGATGTTAAAACAGCTTTAAAATGATGGGTCACGAAGCAAAACCCTGAATTTTTCCAAAATGATTTTGATGCCCGGGTTAAACGATGGCACGGATGTGTACAAATTGACGGCTAGCATGTTGCACAGTAGTTTTGCGTAGAGCAATGTGGTCCAACCCACGGGCTGCGGGCCACATGCAGCCCACCAATTCATTTTTGTTGGCCCTTGCCCTTCTTACTGGAAAAATATTTTAATTTAACATTTGGAAAAAATAGTTTACCCTTCTTACTGCTTTAAGTTTTTAAGAAGCGGCCATATAACGGCCATATTAAAGCCTCACATTCCTATACCAAAGTTTGATTGGCCCTTGGGTAACTATGACTAAACAGTCCCCTAAATAACCTGGCCCCGATTAGAACTTGAAATCTGTCCTTACACTTTACTATTGCCCTCTATCCAAAGATATTATTCCCCATCTTATATTGCTCACCCCTACTCATCGAACTTACGCACTTTTTCCATTAGCCCTATTTTCAAAGGTGAGTTGCGCCAGCCCGCCCATCCGTGCCTAGAAATGGACTTTATCACAGGCTCATTGATTGTTGGTTCGAGATTGTTTTTATTCTATCACAACTGCTATGTTGCTATAATTGTTGTTTTATTCTCCTTTATGATACTATGTATGTATTTTAATGTGATTATATTTTATGATATTGACCGGGCTCGTCCCCATGTAAGCTGCTCCGAGTCCCCTGGGGATATGGAGACAGGGTACAAAAATTAAGTTATATTATTATTATTATTATTATTATTATTATTATTATTATTATTGTTATAGTTTGCTTAAGTAAGCTGTTCCATAGGTCAAATAAGCAGCTATCCACTGTGGAAACTGGATTATTATGACATAAAATTTTGTAAAGTTTTGTATATGCAAAACTCAGCACATTTGGAAAGATCCACAATTTGCTGTTCAGAAACATATGGTTCTTAGTAACAACTTTCAGGGAGGTTGTGGATTTTTCCTGAACATGGAATTCAAGATTTGGCCCAAGTGAGACTGGCACGAGTTGCTTTGCTCTCCAACATTGTCTATTAGGCATGTCCGATCGATGAAAAAAAGTTTCAGTTCTCGTTTCTAAAGTAGGGGGCGCTGGCGCTTCGATATAGAAAGTATTTCCAATTTTTTCACCCAAAAATTTCGGATATTTCTGAAAATTCGTAATGATTTTAAATGTTTCTAAAATGGCAGACGCGCATGCGCAATCGCCAAAAAAAAAAAGGAACCCGGGGGGGGGGGACTTTTACAAGGCTCTCCTGCGCTCATTTCTTGAGCTATCCTCATCAAATTTGCAATGCCCTTGCAAGTTGTGCAAAGATACTTTGAAAACTAGACATTCCCTTGCTATATTTGTAAGCAAGAAGGACACTAGAAATCAATGGTGTCTCTGGCTATATAATCCCACAAGCCTCAACCCAATGCCTTCAATTAGAAATTACATTGCTGGTTGCACTGTGAGACAATGTCTCGGAATGTGTATCAAAAAGCAAGAACAATCCGAAATAAATCCGATATACGATTCAAAACGATTTTTTGGACATGTCTATTGTCTATCTTTCCCTTTCCCTCCTTTCTCTTTCTTCTTCTGTACTATCTGTAGGATCTGTTGCCTTGAATCTACTCAGTTTTCTACTCCAGGGAAATCTATTTTACAAAGAAAGAAATACTATACCATAGGAGAGCATGATTTGTCATGCAATGAGTGGATTCCATTTAATGAAGGGTTAGTGAGCAAACTCAAACAGCAAGTCTGTCCTCATTATTTTTATGCAGCCGGTGTAAAATGTTTGGACCATATCTTGTATAACTAGGCTCGAGGATGGATTTGGCATCTTTCATGGCACAGCCCCCAAATGAGTGAGATGGTTTAGTTGGCACCGCTGCCAGCGCGTGTCTTGCAGTGCGGATAATGGTAGCAATTAACTTGGCAAGACAGAACAGAATTAAATTGGTAGCAAAACTGAATTGTCTCCTGGCCAAATATGGGGTGAGGAGTGACCTCACACTGTGATGTAAAACATCTGCCATAGAATTAGGTGATTATACGTGTTTTTCTTAGGAGGTGTATCCTTGCTTGGGGGAAAGAATGAAAATGCCCACTTATTGAAAACCAAATATTTCTTCTGCCACTCTGGGAGAGTGAAACTAATATTTATTTTGACATTGCCAGCCTTGTCATTTAAACAGTTTGGCGTTGATTTGTTAAAGGCAAAACTCACTTTTAGATGCTTAGCACTTACTAGATGCTAATGGAAGATAACTATAGACTCTTGCTATCAATCGAAATAGTTATTTGCCTTGTGTTATTTTAAAGACTATTAAATGTGCTGTTATAGGACCATTTCTGGAGCCCCCGATGGCGCAGTGGGTTAAACCGGTGAGCTGCTGAACTTGTTGACTGAAAGGTTGGTCGTTCCAATCCGGGGAACGGAGTGAGCTCCCGCTGTTAGCTCCACCTTCTGCCAACCTAGCAGTTCAAAAACGTGCAAATGTGAGTAGATCAATACGTACCGCTTCTGTGGGAAAGTAATGGCATTCCATGCAGTCATGCCAGCCACATGACCTAGGAGGTGTCTAAAGACAACTCTTCGACTTAGAAATAGAGATGAGCACTAACCCACAGAGTCGGACACAACTGGACTTAATGTCAGGGGAAACCTTGACCTTTACTAGGACCATTTCTAGTCTAAACTATGGATCTTCCATTGACTTTGACCCAGAGTTTGGAAAAGATACCATTCTGGATTACAATCCCAGAGCACTCTGGGACAAAAGATATCGAAGCACTGTCCTATTCAGCTCCACAGTTGCCTTACTGTATGTATCCAGATTTTTTTTTAATCAATGTTTTCTATGAAGTGGTACAGTAGTGTATTTTTAACTGCATGTGTTTCTGTAGTTATAACATCAAAATGCAGACAGCTGTGTTGACCTATATTAATAGATCAGTTCTGACAATTTTCATCTACACTTGAAGCAAATATTTTGTAAATTTAATGAATTTTAACTGCTGATCCAAGACTAAAATATCTCAAAATACATAGTATTACAATAGGGATTACTCAGTACAGTGTGCTGTTAATGGGGAAATCAGTTTTCCCTCCAGTTAATATGGGGATTTAGGGGGTGATGCAGCGGGTTAAACTGCTAAGCTGCAGATCTTGCTGACTGGAAGATTGGCAGTTCGAATCCACAGGACTGGGTGAGCTCCCTTTGTTAGCCTCAGCTTCTGCCAACATGCAAATGTGAGTAGATCAATAGGTACCACTTCAGCAGGAAGATAATGGTACTCCATGCAGTCATGCCGGCCACATGATCTTGGACAACGCCGGCTCTTTGACATAGAAATGGAGATGAGCACCAACCCCCAGAGTCAGACTCAACTAGACTTCATAGCAAGGGAAAACTCTTACCTTTACTAATGTGGAGATTGCAGCTAAAATCCAAGAGAACAGATAGCAAATGCTATCCTACGACCAGCTCACAGGCTCTACATAATTCTTAGTTAGCTATAGATGTTTTTTCCTTGCTTCACCAAAGCCACCCTGTGGAGATAACTACACATCCCCTTTTGTTATCTAGGCAGTTGTGCTGTTCAGAGTGTCTGTATCAATCAAACACATACAACCATGCCAAGGGCTTTTGCAAGGTTCCAAAAATAAGCAACGGATGCAACTGTTCTTCTTAATGGCAATGCATATTTTATCAACATATGGAATAGCAAACCCTCTTTACTTGGCAGAGGTAAATCACATTGGCCAGTAAATCTGGTGGATACGATCAGACTTTCTTCACTTGCAGTCTTGATAAGTGTCAACTTGACAATTTTGCATAGCCGGTGACACACACTAGACACTGAGGTGTTATTTTAAACCTTTCCAAGTTCTTGCCTGAACACAGATAAGGCTAAAGCTGGAAGTGAGCATGCCATGCGCTCAATGTCTCTAAAGATCTGGACAAAAGTTAAATCTTCACATCTTGTGTTCAAAGACCTTCCAGGGACTCTGTAACTTCATTCAGCTCAATGCATTCATCAAAGTCCCCATGAACATTGCTACGGCTGAGTTCCAACTCATAGAAATGTTATAACCATGTCCATCCAGATGCAATTAACAAAACTATCTCCAGATGTGTTGTTGAAGGCTTTCATGGTCAGAATCACTGGATTGCGGTGAGTTTTCCAGGCTCTATGGCCATATTCCAAAAGCATTCTCTCCTGACATTTCACCCACATCTATGCCAGGCATCCTCTGAGAGCAATAAACAAAGAACAACACTCTGAAAACAGGGGAATTCCAGACTGGAAACAATCAGGGCCAGCTAACAGGCTTTTCAATGCTAATCAAGGTGATTAATTGCAACATTCACACTTGCCCAACAGACAAGAATTCTTTCTCCCACCTCATTGACCTAGTTTCCAATATACCTCACAACCTCTGCCGTAGATGTGTGTGAAACATCCGGAGAGAATGCTTCTGGAACATGGCCATACAGCCTGGAAAAATCACAGCACCCATCTGTAGATCTTTGTGTTAAGTATATGAATATCTAAGTTGGTGTAGTGGTTTTCAGGGTTCAAATCCCTGTCTGGCCATGGAAACCTACTGAATCACAGTCTCTCAGCCTCAAAAAAAGGCAAAGGCAAACTCTCAGTGAACAAATCTCCGCCTCCCAAACCTCTATGATAGTGTCGTCATAGATAGAAAATGACTTGAAAGCACATAACAAAGTTACATCCAGGGGTAAAATTCATAGGGTTATCCTGTCCCTATCCCCAGTTTTAGCCCTATACATGTTCAGGTGAATGCTCAATATTTAAAAATTATCATTTGATATCGTTAATAGTACATCCACTTGAATGTAAGGAGTTATTTTAGGCCACTCCAGGCGTTTACAAGGCTAAAACTGGGGAAAACATGGGAAGATATCTTACTGAGGTCACAAATGCCCAAACAGGTCTCTATGAAATCATGACTAAGAAGTCTCTGGCTACTTCATTCACACTTGCTAGAAAGGCTGGAGGCCCTTGGATGTTGTCCTTGGCATTATAAGCCTTGACATGAGAAATCTGATCCATCTATTAAAAAGAAACTTGTAGGCAGAGGAAGCTCTGCAGTGAGGCGTGTTGCATGAATGGAAAACTATCACCAATGGTAGCATCTTGCTACCAATGGTAGCAAGCTGCAAGCCCCATATTAAATCTCCCTGGAGTCATTCTATGATGAAGCATAGCGAAAATCCCTCCCTTTGTGATCAACAGGTTCCACTGTCACAAATAGAAGTCAACAGAACCACAAAATTGTAACTTTAGAGGACCATTTGGGTTCATATTAAAACCAGAATTTGGAATGTTCCTTTTTGTGGAGGCAAGTGAAAGAATCTCCAAAATATCTCCCATGGCTGAAGAAATGCATCAAAATGGATCATTTTGCCCAGGTACACAAGCATGCTGAAAAATTGACAAGTCCCATCTGGGGAATGTGAAATGTGCTGATCTTTCTTTTTCTTAATGGGCAGCATCCTTGCAATGAAGAGGCTATCTTATATTAACAAAATCTGGGGCTGGGCAGGAAGAAAGGAGTTGTTGCCCTTGGATTTAATGGAGATGTTTATGCATACAGCTGTGTATTACTTCTGCAAATGACAAACAATGATGACAACAGAGATGTGAATGAGAGAGAAGGGAGAAGGGGGAAGAAGAATATTTTTGCATATATAAATGCAAATACATGGGTTCATGCTACCACAACTTGAGAGAGAGCTAGAGAGGGTTTTGTGTGTTATTTTCTGTCCAAAATCTGCTACTGGAGAGGACGAGAGTCTGGAAAGAGCACATGGTTTGATGAAATGTGGGGTGGATTATGCATGATTTGTACACCACTAGTACCATTCACCAAAGGTCATTTTCCTACATTTGACTGAAACACACCTTTAGGTCAATGTTTTCCTCTGACATTAAGTCCAGTCGTGTCCGAACTCTGGGGTTGGTGTTCATCTCCATTTCTAAGCCGAAGAGCCGGTATTGTCCATAGACACCTCCAAGGTCATGTGGCCGGCATGACTGCATGGAACGCCGTTACCTTCCCACCGTGTGGTACCTATTGATCTACTCACATTTTCATGTTTTCAAATTGCTAGGTTGGCAGAAGCTGGGGCTAACAGCGGGAGCTCACCCCACTCCCCAGATTCAAACCACCGACCTTTTGGTCAGCAAGTTCAGCAGCTCAGCAGTTTACCTCGCTGCACCACATCACTAGTACCAGTCAGCAAAGGTCATTTTCCTATATTCAACTGAAACACACCTTTGGGAGATTCTTAATTTAGAATGGGTCAAGCAACACCACTCAGTTTTCAATCTAAAAATCCAGGCAATTTATAGTTGCAAGTACATTACTAAGAGCTGGAAGATAAGTGGTGTCTCAAACTCACAAGATCTCTGCTTTGAAGAAAAAAAATCAAGGCAATGCCATCCCAGCCATTTGCGAAAGTTACCACCCCTTGATTTAGTTGCTTAACCTTGTGATGAGAATGAGACGTTTACAGAGCAGGAAGATTCCAGTCCCAGCTTCTGCATTTGAAGATGGATAGCTCATTGTTATTTCTAATCTGGAAAAGAACAAAAGCATGCAACAAAATAGCCAGGGTGCATATACACAGGGTGACTTTGCTATCTCTTAGTCAGTAAAGGATTTCCTAGAAACTATTGTGAACTGAGTGAATGTCTTTTTTGCTAATGGGTGACAATGTGTCTTTCAGTAACTAGATAAATCGTAATGACAACAGAGGAATGTACAGTCTTTGCAATGGGTTCCTGTAACCAGGCCTTCTCTACCCTACTAATCTGTTGATATACAGAAAGTCTCCATGTTACAAACAAGATAGGTCCTGTAGGATTGTTCTTATGTTGAATTTGCTTGTAAGTTGGTATAGATACATTTTTAGTGTAACTCCAACCAAAAATATAATACATATACAATAGAGTCTTACTTATCCAAGCTAAACAGGCCAGCAGAACCTTGGATAAGCGAATATCTTGGATAATAAGGAGAGATTAAGGAAAAGCCTATTAAACATCAAATTAAGTTATGATTTTACAAATGAAGCACCAAAACATCATGTTATACAACAAATTTGACAGAAAAGGTAGTTCAATACGCAGTAACGTTATGTTGTAATTACTGTATTTACGAATTTAGCACCAAAATATCATGATATATTGAAAACATTTACTGCAAAAATGGCTTGGATAATCGAGAAACTTGGATAAGCGAGGCTTGGATAAGTGAGACTCTACTGTATATATTAGTGTTGGATAGCATAGGGAAGGGTCAACATTCCTGTGGTGTTTGTTTTGCTGTCTGTGCCCCTGTTTAGAAGATTTCGCCTCGTTTTCTGTCCCTGTGAGACTTGGATTTTGAAAAAAAATGGCTTGTTGTAGAAACAAGGATTGGTGAAAAAGCTTTGGTGGAGACACCTTTTTTCCATGATAACTCTTTCAGGTGTGAATTTCCCTTCCGAGGGGTAGACTTCTCTCACTTTCCATTGTGTCACCCCCGTTTGTAACTACAGTAGAGTCTCACTTATCCAACACTTGCTTATCCAACGTTCTGGATTATCCAACGCATTTTTGTAGTCAATGTTTTCAATACATCGTGATATTTTGGTGCTAAATTCGTAAATACAGTAATTACTACATAGCACTACTGTGTATTGAACTACTTTTTCTGTCAAATTTGTTGTGTTTTGGTGCTTAATTTGTAAAATCATAACCTAATTTGATGTTTAATAGGCTTTTCCTTAATCCCTCCTTATTATCCAACATACTCGCTTATCCAACATTCTGCCGGCCCGTTTATGTTGGATAAGTGAGACTCTACTGTATAAGTCATTTGTAAGTGTTATGTTTGTAACCCAGGAACTGCATGTATTGGGTTACAACCACTTGCTTGCAGGGGTGATGGGAACCATAGGCATCTAGAGTTCACAAGAATTGTAAAGGATGTCTACCACTTTCAGCGACACAGTGTTTGCCTTCACTTCTTCATACCACAATTTCTGAAAAATGTTTTCACTGAGATCTCTGGGCATGATAGACAAATCATACACTAATGCATTTGTGACTGATTACTATAGAATATTCAGTATACTTTGATACTCTGAGCTGTGTGGAGATGCAGGTAAGAAATAAAATTATTATTATTGCTATTATTAATCTTCATACAGTGAAGATACTTTACTCACATATTTGCTGACACGTGATGGACTGACCTCCATTTATTTATTTGTTTGTTTGTTTAAAGTATGTTTTCTTCTCAGTCTAAGTGGATCCCAAAGATCTATAACAAACAAGAAATTACCTATGCATGCTTAAATACAGTCAGAAGGACATGCCATAAAAGGAACAATGGGTGAAGAGAGTAGAGGAAAACAAGCAAAATGCTGGCAACTGTGGAATTCAATGTTTATGGATTCGATCCATTACAGGAGACAAGCAACCTCTTCCTGCATACTGGCTCACCTGAGTTCACAGGCCTCTTTTTAACTCAGACAAGGCTGAAAAGAGGGCACTATATCAAGCACAATTTTAAACATCAATTTTTAAAGAGCTCTTAAGGGCATCAGCGAGACCTTTTATGCAATTGAAATTATCCACTGGATAGTTTAACATGAGTGGCTTCATCAATGGTTGCTTCAGGTGTAGAAGAAGGTGGTAATGCTTCTTTTAGATTTCTAGCTTAAGATGGTTTCTCTTTCCTCTTCTTTCACAAGTGTCTGCATCCAAGGACACATGCCACTTAGCAAACAACATATCTCAAATTTCAGTCATAAACATAACCCCGATCATTGCTTTCACGGTCAGGCATGGGACCATGAACTGATTTTAAAATATAACATATGTTTACTCAAATCTAATGCTCACCTTTTTTTGGTTCAATGACCTCTCCAAACTTAGTAGTTTGGAATAGCACACTCTAAATTCCAAGTGTGCATTAGATCTGCATCTTTCAGTAATCTTAGTATCAAGCCAAAGTCAAAGGGGAAGCTCCTTAAGGAGCTGCACCTGGAGCTCCTCTCTGGGTGTTTCCAGACAGCACCAAATCACAGGTTTTATAGGTAGGGGGGAAAAGCCCAGGACCTGAGAGCAAGTCTGCACACAGACCTGTTGGTCCCGGGATTTGTGCCTGCGATGTCTGGACTTGCTGCTTTGTTTCAGGATTTAGAAGACCACAAGATGACCACCACAGGACGTTCACCAGAAATTCTGGCTGCTTTATTTTTTTAATGCGTTGATGCGAATGTGCACATTGTTTGTACAAGTTTTGTTCCTGGGTTATTAATGTCGGTTCCTCATTGGTTCTATCATAAAAATGTGGCAAAAGTTGATTACAGGGCAAAATGTTGTGGCATGAGGGACATCGCCATCCACCCATTTATCAAAGTTTGTGACACACAAACAAAGTTTTTGCTGGAAACAAATAACCTCATTCTTCCAGGCACAAATACACCACCAAAACTGTCCTGACAGGTGGCCATGCAACCTCTGAATAATTATAATAACGATGAAATCCTGTTCCTGGATTGAAAGTGTGAGTTCCTGTTTAATGGTGTAGACCAGTGGTTCTCAGCCTGTGGATCCCCAGATGTTTTGGCCTTCAACTCCCAGAAATCCCAACAGCTGGTAAACTGGCTGTGATTTCTGGAAGTTGTAGGCCAAAACACCTGGGGACTCACAGGTTGAGAACCACTGATGTAGACCTTACTTTGAAAATACTTGTCGTACTCCACAAACTTTGTTTTTGCCATGTAATCAACTTTCCCCATGTTTTTACAATAGAAGCAATGAGGAACCAATATTTATAACATGAGAACAAACCAACATAAAAAATCCCGTATTTTCTGAATGCAAGAACATACAGAGATTCGAAGATCTGAATCTTCTGGCCAGAACCGGGATATTCCCGCATTTTTTTTTTATCTTGTGGTTTTTCAGCTTCGTAGTGATTCCTCCTGCATTTTCAGCTGACGTCGTCTAGCCACCCTCCAGTTTGAACCCAGAGCTCCTGGGATAAAGGTACTGTGTGGATGGGACCTTTGAGGGACGTCATGTCTAACTAAATGGCCAGAGCTCAATGCTATACAATCATGGGATTGTGGTTTGGTGAGGCATCAGCATCCCAAACTACAGCCCCATTGCTTTGAAACAAAGCAGTTAAAGTGTATTCACTCTACAGCACAGATGCATCCCAAGGTTTTCCTTTCCATTGCTGGAATTTTTGGTGCTCTAACACTGTTTTTAAAGAAGGAATCCTAAGCAGGCAACAACTGCAATGTGCACCTTTTTTTTGACCAAATGAAAAAGAGTGCACTTTTTGTCTCTGCACATTACATTAGCCAGCAAATACGTTTTTGGTTTCAGGTTTTGGAAATTGGGGTGCGCATTAGATTCGATGGTGCACTCGAATAAATACAGGTAGGTTTGACTCCTTCAATACATGTTGGACTACATCTTCCATCTCCAAGGATAGGTGATAGTTATTAAAGTCCAAGCACATCTGAAATATGTTTGGATGACTGGATTACTTGGCCTGGTGACCCTGATCCTTTGTGGTGTTTTCTGTATCATTACTGCCCTTCTGAAATTTATCTCCATTTTCTGATTTATGTTACAGTTTTTACAGATACGTTTTGTGCTTTTAATAATAAGCTGCAGGCACACAGACACACAAATTCATCTTGCATTAAAGCCAATAAAAATGTAATAATGATGCTCCTTTTCAGTTACAAATAAAAATAAAAGTGAATGAATCACTGGGCTATGGGCCGAAATCAATTGATGTTATATAGATCTTATGAAGCCGTAGATGGCTTTAAAACCTAGTGACAAATTATTATAGAGAGATTATAGCCCATGAGGTACATGTTTGAGAATCAATAATAAGATTCTAAATGACTACAACAGGACATTAAATATGGATCATAGAAAAGGAATAAAACTAGAGGAAGGGGAGTATGTGTGCACAATACAGAAGTAGCATTTCTGTGTTAAAAGAAAGCTAACTATTTTTCACATGAGAGAAACAAGGTTCTGTTACTACTTTATCTACTCATAGACTTTCAATTGGTTATGTAGTAAATGGCATACACAGTGCTGCTGAAGAAAATGGTTCTCATTGGAAACACTTCACATAGTTAAATCCAACATTACTTCCAAGTACAGTAGATCCATTGAAATAAATGGGACTTTGTAATCACCACTTATGCAACACCCGGGTAAGTAATTTGAACTGGTCTTTTTAGTTTCAGCTAGCATTTGATTCAACTCACAATTGATTTCTATAAATTTAATTATTTTAATTTAATTCAACCAGAAAGCACATTTTGGCAATATTACATTTTGGAACTTGAAAACAAACAACAAGGTTGAATACATCAGAACTGAAAAACCTTCCAAGCTCTTAACTGCATCCTCTAGTTGTGTGTATACGAGGGTTGAATGAAAAGTAATGCCTCCACCTTCGTTACTTGGGTTTGGATGGAAATATTTTAATAAATCAAACGCAGAAATAATCCTTAGAATGTGCTCTTTAACTACCACTATTCACTTTTCCACATAATCACTGTCAAGGACAGAACGCCACAAGGTTCAAGATAACAGAGTTTATTGGATTACAGAACTCAAAAATGCCCGTAAAATACAAGGGCCAGGCAGTATTAGCCTTTAGGAGCAAAAAGGGGCAAGGAAAAACGTTCAAAAGATAAACCGGATTAAACCGAAGTTTAATCCGGGTAAAAACAAACTGCTTGCTTCAGCCTGGGGATAAACAATACAAAAGCCGAGGAACAAAAGATACAAAAGAATGCAACTAATTGGCAGCAGATTCCTCTCTGCTGCCAACACTGTGCTTAGAGTAACTTGCGTCGCTCCCACACACACAGCAGACAGGATTTCCAACACGAACAGATCAGCCAAGGATTGTAGCAGTAGAGTAGACCCAGTTCCTTTCCGTAGATCAAAGCCAGAAGCAGACGTTTGTAGATTCCAAGTCCAAGAAGGGGGGAAGACAAGCCGTGGTCAGTTCAGTCCGAGTTTTCAAAACAGGAGATGGCGTCCGTCAAGAAGACGACGGAAGGTCAAGCTAATAAGAGTAAGCACAGGTTTGCACAAACAAATGCCCACACAATTCCTCCCGCCGTCTGACCCTGAATTCCAAAACAACTTACGTCTCAGCACAGGAAAACACACCAGTCTTCAGGAAAGCGTCCCACACAGATCCCAAGCGTTCGTCCAGATTACCTTGCCCAACGCAATTTGCAATTGCTCCCAAGCCCCATTTTATGCCAGTTACAAATCCTCATCACTGTCAGCTGTCCTCCTTAACCCGGGCGTTTCCTCATCACTTTCCTCATCAGAGCTGGAACACCTCTGACTACGCCCCACAGCATCTCCAGCTGTGGATCCCGTCCCATCCCTCCAGCTAAGCCATGGGTCTAATCCTGAAGGTCCCCATTCATCTTCTATCCCATCATGACCAGTGGCACCCAATTCCTCCCTTACCCGAGTCCAATCCATCTCATCCTCCTCCGAGCTAACCAGCCCCTCCTCCATTCTCTCCGTAAACCCCTCAAAAGACTCTTCGTCAGATGTTGCTGCAAAAATGTCTCGCAGTCTTTTTCTTTCTCGCTCCTCGAGAGTATCTGACTCTCGAGGAGTCTTACGCCCACGTCTGTCAGTAACAGAGCCATGAGGCTCAATCATAACAATCACCAGACAATTGGATACATTTCTGCCAACGATGAACAAGTTTTCTTGTTCATTGGAAGAAGTCACGGAAGAAGTCGACACTCTGTTTCCGCAACCAGCATCTCACAGTACCCATCGCGCACAGATCTTCCAATAGCCAAGCAAAGCAATAATGTGACCCACACGTTCTTGTGAAATGCCGATTATGCTTGAAATTTCTCTCTGAGCGATATGACGATTGTCCTGAATCAATCTGTCAACCTTTTGCTTGTGAAACTCAGTGGTTGCTGTCACATGTCATCCAACTCTTTGTTTGTCACGGAAGTCAGATGTTCCCACCTCAACATCTTTAAACTTACTCACCCAACGACGCACAGTAGTCACATCAACACAATCACTATAAACAGCTTGCATTCTCTGATGAATCTCCTTTGGGGTGACACCTTATGCTGTCAAGAATTCAATGACTGCACGTTGCTTAAGTCGCATTGACTGACCGTCTGCGCAGGGTTCCATACTATGCACTTTGACAACACAACCGTTCAATGCTAAGGCTTCCCACCAAATGGAACTGTAGAGGAGAGTCTACTAAACAAGCCAGTACCTGCCGCAAGTACGAGTACTGCTATCTGTTGAGGAGTTACGAAGGTGGAGGCATTACTTTTCATTCACCCCTCGTATATGTGGGGTGAGAATTGTGTGACTATCCAGATCCTGCTATACTCTAATTCACAATATTCGTCATCTTTGCTTATGCTGGCTAGGTTGCTGGGAAATGAAGTTTAACACCATCTGGTGGGTTATGTAGTTCCTACCATTGTATCCACAGATTCTGTATCCACGGATTCAACCATCCCTGGATCCTAAAACCAAACCACAGTGTCGAACTCAGCAGTTCAGCTCCAGAGGTAAGATGTAACATGTTATATATGGCTTGAGCTCAGACTCTCTGAAAAGCCATACTTCCCAATATGAGCCTGCATAGTTTTTAAGATCCACATAGAAAGCTTTTGTTTGGACACTGCCACCATCACAGGCACAGTCAGTGAGAAAACTTGGGAAACATGGGAGAGAACTGTCTCGGTGGCTGTCCCCAAATGGTTAAATTCAGTGTCATGGAACACTAGGTTGGTGGCCTTATTGTTCCCTTTCTGCCAGAAGACAAAAACCTTTCTGTTTACTCAGAACTTTTGCATGTTAACTCCCTGATGTAGAAGGTCTTTTAATTAGCATGTGTAGTATTCTGTTCATTCAGAAATCCTGTTAAAACTGTTTTAAATTAATGTTTTTCATGTGATTGTTTGCGTAATTATGATGTTTGTATCATCCATTTCTTTAACTGTATTTTGTTGAACTCATATTGTGAACTGCCTTGGGTCCCATGTTGGGAGAAGGCAGGATATAAAATGATTGAATGACACGGCCTCTAATGCATTACTTATGGAAACTAGTAAGACATGATGCTGTGCCTTTTACAAATAATTTAACGATTGATAGCGCCAGTACATTTCTGTTATAATATGATGCTTAATCATTACTCTTCCATAAGGAAGGCTAAGTGAAGGAAGATAGACGCTTTTGAGAGTGCCGTGGATCGTAAGAACATCCAACCAGTCGATACTCCAGGAAATAATGGCCGACTGCTCACTGGAGGAAAGGATATTAGAGGCAAAGATGAAGTACTTTGGCCATGTAATGAGAAGACAGCAAAGCTTGGAGAAGAGAATGATGCTTGGGACAATGGAAGGAAAAAGGAAGAGGGGCCGACTAAGGGCAAGATGGATAGATGATATCCTTGAAGTGACTGGCTTGACCTTCTGGCGTGGGCTGGTCCACGAAGAGTCAGAAGCGACTGAACGAAAAACAAGAACCATCATTACTCTTCCTTGTTATTTTTGTGCATTAAAATGCTTCCATACTTTAATATGGATGTTTGTCAATTGTCAAAAGATTTGTAGTATGTCTATAGAAAATTGCAATACAAATTATTATTTTTTTGAAAAATGCTTTGGGGGGGGGGAATTCTGAGTGTCCCCACCCCCACCACCAACTTAGCAGACTTCCTGGTTTTGGGTTTGTGATTCTTCTAGGAAAAAATAACATAGGAGTCACCAAATGTGAGGTTGTCTAGTGAGTTACACCAGAATTAATTTCAAAATGTGCACGTAGTCTGGCTTTGGGTTTACAGGTCACCAAGATCCTGAAGGACCAGTCTGCTGGAGCCTTGAGTCATCTGATCCCAAGGGACAACCACATTCCACCTGGGCCTTCAGTTCAAAACTAGCTCCCCAACTCCTGCAAGCAACTTCTTGGGTAGAATAGCTGCACCATACGTCAATTTCTTGTCTCCTTTGCCTTACGGTCATATCAGCCTGTAATTTCTGCCTGACTCCAAAAATGCTCCTGGCTCTTCCAACCTTCCATTACTACCTCAAATGGCGACTCTTGCATAATTATAACTAGGCTCCTGCTCTAGACCAAACAGGTCTCTGTTGGCCGTTGGCCATTTTGGAAACTCCTCTGTCTCATTCTGACCTTGTTTAGCCTCTTGCCCTAAGGTCATGGTCTGACATCTCCAGGACTTGACCTTACCTGTTCTGATACAGCTTTGCCTCCAACTATGAAACTGACCATGCTAAAGTATCACATATGTAGTGAGACAAAAGGGATTTCTAGCATATATTAGAAAATCTGAGTGCATAAACAGTACAAGTATATGTAGTGTCATCAAGTACATATTGAGTATCTTTTATTAGGAATTCCAGAATCCAAAACTGTTCACATGGTGATAGTCATGCTCTTGCTTTTTGATAGTTCAAGGCACATAAACATTGTTTTATGCACAAAATTATTTAAAATCTATATATATAAAAGAGTAATGAAATTTTGGCCTAGGACAAAACAACAAAACTACACATTCCAGAAACACTAAACTTGGCAGCACAACCCCTCATCCATGCCTCTACGTTCATACAACAAAAAGAAAAGAAAAATTCAGTCCTAATTAGAGGGAGAGGAATAATTGTTTTTATCCAATTGCTGCCAGTTAGAAGGCTAAGCTCCGCCCGCTTGGTCTCCTAGCAACCCACTCAGCCCAGGGGACAGGCAGAGTTAGGCCTCACTTAGGCCTCTTCCACACTGCTTATAAAATACAGATTATCTGATTTGAACTGGATTATATGGCAGTGTAGACTCAAGGCCCTTCCACACAGCTATAGAATCCATTTATAATGGACTTAATGTCAGAGGAAAACCTTTACCCTTTACCTTAACTACCACCAATTCCTCAATACTTTATTTCCCATACCACCAGACTTCGCCACAGCAACGCATGGCCAGGCACAGCTAGTATTGTATATAACAATACTTTCAAGCTATATGAATAAAGTGTATATGAAACATAAATATGGTACATTTCATGTTTAGACTTGGGTACCATTCTCCTAGATATCTCATTATGTATATGCAAGCATCCCAAATTTTTTTTTAAAAAAATCCAAAATGTGAAACTCTTCTGGTCCCTAGCATTTTGGATAAGGAATCCTTAGCCTGTACTTAGTTGTATCCGGAAGGCATCATGAATTATATTCTGTTATTGAGATAGATAGTAAAGTTCATGTGTACCTTGCTCACTGGTGTACCTTCCAGGGTTTCCATGACAGACACAACTTAATGTTGGATAATCATGCAGTGACTGCAGAGTCTGAAAGTGAAAGAATCCCATTGCAAAACTGAATCAAAACCCACAAAGGATAGGTAGAAAATTAGCTCAACAGAAAATGGATCATGTATAGAAAACCATGATAAAATGATTTTCATCCTCTTCCTTTCACTTTAAAGAATTTATTTAAATGGTTACCCCTTGTCTAAAATCACAAGGTGGTGCATGAAAAAATAAATTTAAACCTATGGAGAAAATATGTATTTTTATAACTAGAATAATTTCAATGATAAAAAGCATATGTAATATTGAACAATTAAAACAATTTAAAACAGTTTGAAATGCTTTAACTTTGGGGAAAATCATTACCTCACTCACAGAAATTTTGATTTAAAAGTTTTCAATCTGGTGTTGGAAGAAAACCAGTTGAGCCTTCAAGGACATTCTACAACCTGGGTGCCTCAGCAAATATGTCCTTCGTCAATTTCCTCACACAGTGCATTGTTTTGCCTCTAATCAGACACAAAAGACAACCCCTTCAGCAGATCTCAAGCTTTGGACAGACATGTCTTAGGAGAGGCATTCCTTCAAGCAACAAGGTCAAGGACCATTTTAGGGAACATCTTACACAGTTTCTGCCAGATGCACAAACATTGATACTACACTGACATATGTGTTGTCGAAGGCTTTCATGGCCGAGATCACAGGGTTGTTGTATGTTTTCCGGGCAGTATGGCCATGTTCTAGAAGTATTCTCTCCTGACGTTTCGCCCACATCTATGGCAGGCATCCTCAGAGGTCAGGAGAGAATACTTCTAGAACATAGCCATACAGCCCGGAAAATATACAACAACCCTACACTGACATCGTTTTCAAGTGTTTCCAATAGATGTTGTGGTATTCTTTTGTAACTATAAATTACCAATTGACTGTCATTTCAATGGTTCCCAACTTTTGGTCCTCCAGTTGTTTTGGACTTTGACTCCCAGAAACCCCAGACAGCTTACCTGCTGTTAGGAATTGTGGGAGCTAAAGTCCAAAACACCTGGAGGAGCAAAGGCTGGGAGCCATTGACTTAAAGATATTCCACCTAAACCTTAGAAATAACTTCATCACAGTAAGAGCTGTTCAACAGTAGAATATGCTACTTTGTAGTGTGGTGGAATTTCCTTCTTTGGAGGATTTAAACATAGGCTGGGTGGCCATCTGTCAGAAGTGTTTTGGTTACTTATTCCTACATGGCTTGAGGTTAGATTGTGTGATCCTTGTGGTCTCTTCCAGTTTGATGATTCTATGCTCTATTTTTTTTTCGTGTCAGGAGCGACTTTATTTATTTCATGTCAAAAGCATTGCGTAATAAATAAGTTTAAAAGTGATAAAATAAAGGAATCACAAACAGCTAAATAGTTTTGGACCAAAAGCGGGAAACAGCAATCGCATTGTCTGTAGCTTTAAACAACTCCTCCTCCGTGCATGAGGCAGGGCACTGTGAGCAAGCATACATACGAGGAGTTGTTTGTTCAGCTCCACAGTCACACAAGGTGGAAGATTCCTCCAGGTAGTGCCATCTTACCAGGTTGTCTTTTAATCTGCCCACTCCGCTTCTCAGTCTGTTCAGGAACTTCCAAATTGCCCATTCTTGGTTTGCCCCTGAAGGCAGACCCTCATGGGGGGGCATCCAGTTGGAATTGCCTGGTTTAGCTGCCCAGAGGGATACCCTTGCTGTTGCTGGGGGAACATCAAGAGGAGTGGTGGTTCTCATGAAGCCCTTCCTTGATTTGAGTCTGGTGGGAGGAGGCTGATAGTCATGTAGTGGGTGGCTTTCACAATGTTCAACCTTATTTCTCTCACAGTTAGCAGCAGCTTCCCATCGCACGTCAGGAGGGGCAATGCCAGCTAGCTTATAGAGTTTATCAACAAGTATAGGTTTAAGGCATCCTGTGATTATTCTACATGTTTCATTCAGTGCTATATCCACCTGCTTCGCATGGGCAGACTTGTGCCAAACAGGACTTGAGACACTGTAAGTTGCTTCTGATGTGAGAAAATTGGCTGTCTGCAAGGATGTTGCCCAGGGGACACCCGGATGTTTTTGATGTTTTACCATCTTTGTGGGAGGCTTCTCTCATGTCCCCGCATGGAGCTGGAGCTGACAGAGGGAGCTCATCTGCGCTCTCCCTGGGTTGGATTCGAACCAGCAATCTTCAGGTCAGCAACCCAACCTTCAAGAGCAGTCCTGCCAGCACAAGGATTTAATCCGGGCATGGGCAAACTAAGGCCCGGGGACTGGATGCAGCCCCCTGGGTGCTTACCTCAGGCCCTCCCCATTTCCCCTGTCCTTTTGGCATAAGGACATAGAGGCCCACTGCATCCTTATGCAGAAAGGATGAGTGAGGAAAACATACAGCAGCCGAGAGCCCTCTGGAGCGCTCTCAGTCACTGCATGTCTTGCCCTTCTCCCGGTATAGGGATGGTGTGAGCGACCCCGTCCTTATAGAATCATAGAATCATAGAATAGTAGAGTTGGAAGAGACCACATGGGCCATCTAGTCCAACCCCCTGCTAAGAAGCAGGAAATCGCATTCAAAGCACCCCCGACAGATGGCCATCCAGCCTCTGCTTAAAAGCCTCCAAGGAAGGAGCCTCCACCACAGCCCCGGGGAGAGAGTTCCACTGTCGAACAGCTCTCACAGTGAGGAAGTTCTTCCTGATGTTCAGGTGGAATCTCCTTTCCTGTATTTTGAAGCCATTGTTCCGTGTCCTAGTCTGCAGGGCAGCAGAAAACAAGCTTGCTCCCTCTTCCCTATGACTTCCCTTCACATATTTGTACATGGCTATCATGTCTCCTCTCAGCCTTCTCTTCTGCAGGCTAAACATGCCCAGCTTTTTAAGCCGCTCCTCATAGGGCTTGTTCTCCAGACCCTTAATCATTTTAGTCGCCCTCCTCTGGACGCTTTCCAGCTTGTCAACATCTCCCTTCAACTGTGGTGCCCAAAATTGGACACAGTATTCCAGGTGTGGTCTGACCAAGGCAGAATAGAGGGGGAGCATAACTTCCCTGGATCTAGACGCTATTCCCCTATTGATGCAGGCCAGAATCCCATTGGCTTTTTTAGCAGCCGCATCACATTGTTGGCTCATGTTTAACTTGTTGTCCACGAGGACTCCAAGGTCTTTTTCGCACACACTGCTGTCAAGCCAGGCGTCCCCCATTCTGTATCTTTGATTTCCATTTTTTCTGCCGAAGTGAAGTATCTTGCATTTGTCCCTGTTGAACTTCATTTTGTTAGTTTTGGCCCATCTCTCTAGTCTGTCAAGATCGTTTTGAATTCTGCTCCTGTCTTCTGGAGTGTTAGCTATCCCTCCCAGTTTGGTGTCGTCTGCAAACTTGATGATCGTGCCTTCTAACCCTTCGTCTAAGTCGTTAATAAAGATGTTGAACAGAACCGGGCCCAGGACGGAGCCCTGCGGCACTCCACTTGTCACTTCTTTCCATGATGAAGATGACGCATTGGTGAGCACCCTTTGGGTTCGTTCGCTTAGCCAATTACAGATCCACCTAACCGTAGTTTTGTCTAGCCCACATTTTGCTAGTTTGTTTGCCAGAAGGTCGTGGGGGACTTTGTCGAAGGCCTTACTGAAATCCAGGTACACTACATCCACAGCATTCCCTGTATCGACCCAACTCGTAACTCTATCGAAAAAAGAGATCAGATTAGTCTGGCATGACTTGTTTTTGGTAAATCCGTGTTGACTATTAGCAATGACCGCATTTGTTTCTAAGTGTTCGCAGACCACTTCCTTAATGATCTTTTCCAGAATTTTGCCTGGTATTGATGTGAGGCTGACCGGACGGTAATTGTTTGGGTCGTTCTTTTTTCCCTTCTTGAAGATAGGGACCACATTCGCCCTCCTCCAATCTGCTGGGACTTCTCCCGTTCTCCAAGAACTCTCGAAGATAATTGCCAGTGGTTCTGAAATAACTTCCGCTAGTTCCTTCAGTACTCTTGGGTGTAGCTGATCTGGCCCTGGGGACTTGAATTTGTTTAGAGAGCCCAAGTGTTCCTGGACAACTTGTTTCCCTATTTGGGGTTGGATTTCCCCCAATCCTTCGTCCATTCCGTGTTGCTGAGGTTGAAGATGGCTTTCTTTTTCTGAGAAGACCGAGGCAAAGAAGGCATTAAGTAGTTCTGCCTTTTCCCTGTCCCCTGTCGCCATCACCCCATCTTCTCCTTGCAATGGCCCTATCGCCTCCTTTTTCTTCCTTTTTCTACCAACGTAAGCAAAAAAGCCTTTTTTGTTGTTTTTTATGTCCCTGGCAAGCCTGAGCTCATTTTGCGCTTTAGCCTTGCGAACCTTTTCCCTACAGGTGTTGGCTATACGTTTGAATTCTTCTTTGGTGATTTCTCCCCTTTTCCACTTCTTGTGCATGTCACTTTTGAGCTTTAGCTCAGTTAGAAGTTCTTTGGACATCCATTCTGGCTTCTTTGCACTTGTCTTATTTTTCTTCTTTGTTGGCACTGTTTGCATTTGCGCCTTGAGTATTTCACTTTTGAAAAACTCCCATCCATCCTTAACTCCCTTGTTTTTTAATATCGGCGTCCATGGAATGCCGCTCAGTAATTCCTTCATTTTTTGGAAGTCAGCTCTCTTAAAGTCCAGAATGCGTGTTTGACTTGTCTTAGTTTCAGCATTCCTTTGTATTGCAAACTGCAGGAGCACATGGTCACTTGCCCCTAAGGATCCAACCTCTTATGTTGAGAGGATGGCCTGAGGAAGGCACGTAGTGGCTCAGAGCCCTCTGGAGAACTCTCGGCCATCACCTGTCTCACCCTCCTCCCAGCATAATGCCAAGAGGACAGCCCAAAGATTGGGGGAGGAGGATTGGGGAGGAGGATCAAAGCAATCGCCACATGTCCTGTTTTCCTCCCAACATAAGGATGGAGTGAGCAGCCCTGCCTCGCCCCCTCCTGGCCCCACCTTTTCCCAGGCTCTCTCCCTCCTAGGCCCGTCCCACCCAGCACGTGTCTGGCTGACTTCTTTTCCAGTCCAACCCTCTCGGCCCCAAGATGAAAAAGTTTGCCCATGTCTGGTTTAACCCATCGTGCCACCAAGGGCTCCTAAATAAAAATTATGTTTTCCTGAGAATGGAACAAGGATATTGTAATTTTTCTGACCTGATGTTCTCTGACCTGAACTGTCGTTCCATCCCATAATAATGCTGGCCAACCATTTAGGTTTGACACCAGCTTGGAAGGCTAGTGTTAGGCTAGATCTACACTGCCCTATAGCCCAGGATCTAATCCCAGATAATCTTCTTATCCCAGATTATCTGGCAGTGTAGATCTATACAATCCAGTTTAAAGCCTATAATCTGGGATCAGATCCTGGGATATGGAGCAGTGTAGATTCAGCCTAAGGGAAGACAGAGTTGCACCTGGATTGGTTATCTTAATGTTCTATGATGAAATGACAGCATCATTTTTCAGTTTGTGGGCAGGAGAGATGAAAAGGTTGAGCAACTCAGGGCCCTTCCAGACAGGCCCTATATCCCAGGATCTACTTTAAGATGGATTATATGAGTCTGCACTGACAGATAATCTGGGATAGACAGAAAACCTGGGATCAGATCCTGGGATATAGGGCCTATCTGGAAGGGCTCTCAGTAGTTAATGAAGGGTTGGGTTTGAAGGAAAAGGAAATGTTTCTGCCAGAGAGGAAGGAGTTTAAATTTAACATGGGAGGAGGGAAGGCAGCAAAATAGTTTGGGTCAATCCATAATTAGAGTTGCTGCATCACAAACTTTTTCCAGGAGAGGAAGGGAACCTTGATGTGCTGATTGCCTTTTGATGCAAAGTAATTCTGATGAAATCTCCCCTGAGTGCCTTGAAAACCCTTAAGACAGAGGAGTTCCCTAGGAAACCAGAGATGTGTTTCCAAGCATTTTAAAGCTTGGATGGCTGACAGCTAGTCATTTGAGCCATAAACATCATAGATAGAAGTTAATGTGCTTCAAATCCAAAGTGAATCCTTGGGCAGTGTGGAAGGAAAGATGGCAAGCAACTCACACCAAGTGATGAGCTTTAAGACTCCACAATGATATCAGGGGCTTGTCAACACCACTGCTTATCTTGCTGCTAAAGCTCAGGCTTGAGCAATGCTGTTGCCCTGTAGGGTTTGAGAGACCTAGATATCTGTCATCTGCTTCCTTCAAGCTGTTGAATTAAAAGCTCATTCTGAATTCACACAGAGGTGCCTTTCCAGTGCCAAGACGACTGTCCTTGGAGGCTTTCCCCTTCCTGAACTATCTATGGGAACGGGACAAAAGAGCTTCCATTATCCTAAATTGTCCTTGGAGAAAAGAAAAACACTTGGAAAAAAGTCAGTTGCCATTTCCCACCATACCGGAAAAAAAGCAGCCTGCAAAGGCTAACACCAGAGCTATCCATGGTGATGTCTATGCTTTGTTTTCGTAAGCCATAAAACACCAGACACCATCAAGTGAGGCTAATGGCATGCCCCCAGATTTGGAATGGGATCAGTTCACACATTCAGCTTCCAGTCAGTAAATCATGACAATTTGAAAGATGAATGTGCATGTGTGAACAAGCCTTCACTGGAGGTGGTTCCTGCATGAATAAGATAGCTGCACCCATGGCTCAAGCACAAGGAACAACTAAATTGAACAGCTAGATCAGTAAAGCAGATTACTATATCCACTACTATATAAACTGCACAAGGTAGTGATGCAGCAGTTTTATTACATGCACATGCTTGTTTCTTGAAGACGTATGATGAAAACAAGCTGATGACTGAGTAATATTCAAGTGAGCTATAGTATGGAAAACGTGCAGAACAAGTAATGCAAAAAAGCAAATGTTGGGATATTTGGACAAATATTTTCCAAACTGAGTGCTAAATTATAATTAAAATTTATGCTAAATAGAAAAAAATATTTATTTTAATTTAATATCCGCTAGTACCATCTCATCAGTTGTTTGCACCAGAGGCTTGAAATTGTACTTTAAGACAACACCCAGAATCCTCCAGAAGTAATTTTTCTGGATTTGGCTTTGATGTATATATTTTTCATTTCTATTCAATTATCCTCAATTACATCCAGCTATAAGATGCCATGGTGATTTCTTTTGAGGTGTATCCATTATTTTGTTTATTTCAAAAACTATTATTTGATGACAACACAAAAGGAGCAGTCCTTCCCATTGTTACTTCTGACTTTAGCTCCACCAGGCATCCTATCCCACCTCCATAATATATTGCTTGCAAGGGAATATAGCCCTTAACAGGTGAATACTAAATTCCACCTACAACTTTATAGGTAATTCCAAAGTGGCAACATGAAGAGAAAAAGTCCTAATGTTTATGTGTAGTCTGTAAACCAGTGGATATGGCCCTGGGCTCAAAACCACATACTCTAAAATGCTCCAAAGTGATCTCTAGGGGGTCTGGAGGGCATCTCCCCATGTTTTGAAGCCCCAGAGGTCTAAAAAAATTTTCAAAAACATTTTCCCCCCAGATGCCCTTTATAATAGTGGTTCCCAGGCGTGGTTTGACCAGAGCCCACTTTAACCAGGGTCCACTTTGACCAGGGCTGACTTGAACAGGAACCACTTTGACCAGGGACCACTCTTCAACATTGGTACCAAAAGGGTTACAAATCAGTTTTTGGTCAACTTTAGATTCAGTTTGGGTTTTTGGAATGCTGAGTCAGAAAACTGCATTGGATAGACCACATCAGCTCTCGTTTCTGATACAGAACATATGCCATCCAGTAGTTGCCATCTGCTCACCCACAGAAAACCATATTTAATAATCTAGAGCTGAAGTGGTCTATCCAATGCAATGGTGAGCTCTGCAGAAAGGAGCAGAAATAAAATACATTAAATAAATAAAGAGGAAAGAGGTTCACGGACCAAATTTTCATTCTCACAGCCCACTGCTAGGGCGTGACCCACAGGTTGAGAACCACTGCTTTATAAGATGGAGCAGGTATTTCCAGCATGTTTTGGAGACACTCTGGGCTAATGTACACTTAGGTAAAAGGTAAGGTTTTCCCCTGACGATAAGTCCAGTCGTGACCAACTCTGGGGGTTGGTGCTCATCTCCATTTCTAAGCCGAAGAGCCGGCGTTGTCCGTAGACACCTCCAAGGTCATGTGGCCGGCATGACTGCATGGAGCGCCGTCACCTTCCCGCCAGAGCGGTACCTATTGATCTACTCACATTTGCATGTTTTCAAACTGCTAGGTTGGCAGGAGCTGGGGCTAACAGCGGGCGCTCATTCTGCTCCCGGGATTTGAACGTGGCACCTTTTGGTCCGCAAGTTCAGCAGCTCAGCGCTTTAACGCACTGTGCCACCAGGGGCCCCTGATGTACACTTATGAGAGGGTTTTGTTTTTTTTTGAAGGAAACGAATAGGAAATAACTTCTGTTCACTTAAAAAAAAAAAGGCTTTCCTGGACCTAAAATGCCAAAATATGATTAGAATGCCCCCACACTCACTAGAGAGTATTTGGGGCAGTTTTTGTTTGAGCAGGTAGAGTCAGGAGTGTTCTGGGAAGTCATATAGCCCCCCAGCTTTCCATAGCTGCCCACGCCAACTGTAAACCAAAACATATTGGGAACTTGGCTGTACTTTCCCAAAGCTCAATTTCCACATGACCAGAAGATATTTCATCTTGATTTGTGTATCTAGTAGGAGAAGGAGCAACATTTAAAGTGAAACCCTAATACACGCAGTACAAACGAGGACTCTACATCATCACTGTCCCAGCCTAATTGACCACACCACAACTAATTAGAAGTCAGATTAACTTCAGCCATTTCCTGCGTCATAACTGTTTCCCTTAAACATGTATTAGCTACTTGACAGGGCGTGAACCAAATATGCTGAGCACTCTAAATACCACAGCACTTGAGTGCCCCTTGGTTCTGGAATCTCATTCCAGTTACGTTCAGGTGTGACTCAGAATAAAAACATTTGCATTTGCGATTGGGTGTGGAGACCGTTCACAGGCATTTACAGTCCAAGCAAGCCAAAAGGAATGTGTATTATTTCTCAAGTAACAGATGAGACAGACAATGATGCCTTTTTAAGTGCTTAAATATCAGTATACTGTAATTGAGGTTTAAGATACAGGGTAGGTGCGTTGATAATTCATTGTAGTTTTACAAATGTTACATGAGCCATTACAAGGAAAGCACCTTTGATGTTACATCAAGATATATTTCATTGTTTGGTCTTGTCAAGGAACCCTTGAGATCATATTCATTGTTGTTGTTGTTGTTAAAAAGAGAATGGATTCACACACAAAAATCCAAACTTTCTCCTAATCTGATTTCCTGTGAGATTAAATTAGCAGAGTGGCTGCAATATGAGAAAGAACAAAGTGTGTCTTTGGAAAGGGACCTTCCTGTACAAGCATCTCTAGCTCTTGGCAAGAAATGTCACAAGCTGTACAGCTGAGGAAAATGACATTTTTGCAAAATATTTCTGAAACCAAGAACATCTCTCACCATCAAGCCAAAATACAGACTAGAAACAAAAGACCTGCTTACTTGGTCTGTACAGCATCGGCTTCAAAACAAAGTAAGAGAGAGGAAATAAGACTTGCAAATTTCCCAGTCTTCCAAGCTTTAAATTAGCAAAGGTCTTTCTCTAGATCAAAGGCGGGAGGAGTTGCTTCATGCCTTTATCCCATTTGTTTAGGCCTCAAAGAAATATTTCCCTTTGATTTTTGGTTGAGCATCAACATGGGATGGGGCTTAAAGGGTTCTGCCTGACCTCACAAATGTCAACATCGCTTTTGAGATTTCAGTGATATGCAGGCTTCAGCTGTGGAAGAATTCCTGTAGGAATTTCCCTTGTGTGGAAAGGTTATGATGTTTGGGGCTGTTTAGCTTGGGGATAAAAAGGCAAGCGAGGGAAGATGCTAGAGAGGTGTATAAAATTGAGTATGAATTTAATTAGCTCTCCTTTCCTCTTAATACTTTCCTCCCGGTTTCTTAATACTCAAGCCAGGGATCACTGACTGAAGTGGAATGGTAGATGAGTGAGGATAGATGAAGGAAAGTTCTCCTTCATATAACATAGAATGAAATTATAGAGATTACTAGCACAAAGGCACAAGGATGGCAACAAACTTGGATAGCTTTAAAAGGAAATGGACAAATTTCATGGAAGATAGGGCTATCAATGGCTGTTAGTCATGACAGATTAGTATTTTCTCCAGAACCAGAGGCACCATGCCTCTGTATATCAGTTGCTGGAGAGATGAAGGGGAATGTGCTGCTACTTTCATGTCATAGGCAATGAGCCAACATCTGTGAAGACAGAATGCTAGGCTAGATAGTTGTCTGGGCCATTTCACCATGATCCGGCTTACTTTCTTATAAAAGCAAAGTCAACAGCTGGGTAATTTCCAGGTTTACCATGTCATAAGAAGCATTATTGCTGAGGATCCCATTAATCTGCTAAATGTACTCATTAGATTTTTCTAGAGGTAAATAAACATTTATCCCCATCCAGCAAATTCTTTGCATGCATGAAAATTTGTTGCCTGCAAGACTTACAATAGCATCCATCCAACCAAAACCATCTGTACATTCCAGACCTGCGAATAACCCAGCTGTTGTCTTTGTATTTGTAAGAACATAAGCACATTCATGCTGGCTTAGAGGGACCAAATCCATGTGTACATTCTTTTGAGCATCTTAGTCTCTTTCCTCCTCTGAACTGTATGCAAAGAAACATATGGCGCTCAGGGCAGTGGGCCAAATAAATCTGGGCATTACTCAATATGGCACAGTGGGTGTAGTGCAGGCATGGGCAAACTAAGGCCCGGGGGCTAGATGAGGCCCCCTGGGTGCTTACCTCAGGCCCTCCTCATTTTCCCTGTCCTCTCAGCATAAGGACACAGTGGCCTGCCAAATCCTTATGCAGAAAGGACAGAGGAAGAAGGCACGCAGCGTCTGAGAGCTCTCTGGAGCACTCTCGGCCACCGCATGTCTTGTCCTCCTCCCGGCATAAGGACGGAGCAAGTGGCCCTATCCTTATGTCAAGAGGATGGTTCGAGAGCCTTCCAGAACTTTCTCAGCCATTGCCTGTCTCTTCATCCTCTCGGCATAATGCTGAGACGACAGCCCGAAGATTTGGGGGAGGAGGATCAGGGAGGAGAATCGGGGCAGTCGCTGCATGTCTTGTTTTCCTTGATGGAGGAAGCAGTCCCATCCTTATGCCAGGAGGACAACCTGAGGATGACCCGCCCACAGCCCTGCCCCCTCCCGGCCCTACCTTCTCACAGGTCCTCTCCCTCCCTCCCGGCCCGGCCCTCTCGATCAGGCCCAGAATGCGACCCAAGGCAAAAAAAATTGCCCATGCCTGGTGTAGTGGGTTTTGTGCTGGACTAGAGCTCTGAGAGACCAGCATTTGAATCCTCGTTCCACCATGGAGACCAACCAGCAGTCCATGCCACAGCAGAAAACAATGGCAAACCTCCTTTGAACAAAACTTGCCAAGGAAATCCTATGGTAGGGCCATCTTAGAACTGTCATAAGTCAAAAATAACTTGAAAGCACAGAACAACTTCAAATCCATGTGAGCATTCTTCTATATATACTTTTTGCGTTAGAAAGAAACAAATAAGTACTGGGGAAAAAACTTGCTGCATTGATCAAACCAGAATTGAGGATATTGAGGTTTGACTGAGTTCTTTGAGAAAGCAAAATATGAGAATATGATCTCCAAATTCTTAACATTGGCAAGATTGTGCCATTTGCCACATATTTAATTTGATTTTGTTGGTTATTCTGATTTCGGTAAATAAATACTATAAATTGGAGACTGAAAAGACAAAACAATTTCCCGAGCTCATTTTCACACTGCTTTCCAGACCTTCAGTGGTTGTTTGCAGCATAAACATTGGTTTCCTTTTGGCTGTTCAGATAAATGTGGATGTCACAAGGTTAAATATATCACATTGTTTGACATTTTACTTGCTAAGCTCTTGGGTGTGGCTGCATATGCTTCAAAATAGAATTCATTGGGACATGCTTTCAGTGCCTAAGTTCAACTATTCGTGACTAATCAATATGACAATACATTTGAACATGTTTTTTAAAAAATCTCAGTATGACTGCTTACACAGAACTGGGGAACATGTAGCCTCTCATATATTGTGGGACTGAATCCTAGTAAAAATAATTATGAGGAAGTGCTGAGAGCTATAGTTCGACAACATTTGGAAGACCACATCTTCCTCATCTGTGGCCTTGTTGGGATTATTCTCATATATTTGGGACTGGAACAGTATTTCTAGCCAGGATTGAATTCCAGCACAACAAGTTTTGAAATTACCCTTAATGTACAAAGAGAGCATTCCTATATTCAAAATACCTTTCTATCAGAAAATGTAATATGACAGATATATTTTTCATGTCCTTGAATATAATCCATGATTGTAGCAGCTTGAATGTCCACATACTGTTAATGCACATGTTCCTTGGTCAGAGCTTGGAAAAATAATTTTTAAAATACAGTTGTCCACATTTGTGGTTTTGACTTCAGCAGATTTGATTAATCACAGATTTGATTAAACGGTTCACTGTACGAATTTCTAGATCCTCCAGGGTGATTCTATGCTCAACTTCCTCTGATCAAGCTGGAGGAGTTATGCTGGAAAACTTTAACATTTCTGTGACTTCATCACACGGTCTTTATTACCTGTCCTAGGACGCTTCAAGCAGACTTCCTAGATGGAGCCCACCGGATTCCATCAGATGATGCACAGCTACTTCCAGCAGGGCTCCAACCAGGAAGTGACCTTGGAAGCATCCTACTATGGAGCTCTGAGAACACAGGGAGCAGGGAAAACTTGGGAAGGAAGCTGGGCGACACTTCTCCCTGTGGGATGGGTAATGGGGCAATGGGTTCCCATGCTGCCTGCTGGATTTGCTGTGCTGCCCCAAGGATGTCCCCACTTTCCTCCAGATTCTGACCTTAATATCATGAGGTCTCTAAAGAGATGTTCTCTCAGGTTAAAAACGTTAGCATTATTATTATTATTGTTAGCCAACAGGAAACTAAAAGTTACTTGGGAAGGCCAAGAGCTCGAACACTGTTTCCATCCTAAATATCTTGGTGTCACTTTAGATCGAACACTAACATATAAGAAACACTGCATGAACACCAAGCACAAAGTAGCTGCACGCAATAACATCCTGCGGAAATTGACTGGCAGTGCATGGGGTGCAGACCCACAAGTAATAAGAACATCAGCCCTGGCCTTGTCTTTCTCAACTGCAGAGTACGCCTGTCCTGTCTGGCACAAGTCTGCCGATGCGAAGCAGGTGGACATAGAACTGAACGAAACATGTAGAATAATCACAGGATGCCTTAAACCTACACCTGTTGATAAACTCTATAGGCTAGCTGGCATTGCCCCTCCTGACGTGCGACGGGAAGTTGCTGCCAACTGTGAGAGAAATAAGGTCGAACATTGTGAAAGCCACCCACTGCATGACTATCAGCCTCCTCCCACCAGACTCAAATCAAGGAAGGGCTTCATGAGAACCACCACTCCTCTTGATGTTCCTCCAGCAGCAGCAAGGGTGTCCCTCTGGGCAACTAAACCAGGCAATTCCAACTGGATGGCCCCCATGAGGGTCTGCCTCCAGGACAAAACAAGAATGGGCAACTTGGAAGTCCCTAAATAGACTGAGAAGCTGAGTGGGCAGATCAAAAGACAACCTGGTAAGATGGCACTACCTGGAGGAATCCTCCACCTTGTGTTACTGTGGAGCTGAACAAACAACTCCTCATATGTATGCTTGCCCACAATGCCCTGCCTCATGCATGGAGGAGGAGTTGTTTAAAGCTACGGATAATACGTTGCTGTTGCCCGCTTTTGGTCCAAAACCATTTAGCTGTTTGTGATTCCTTTATTTTATCACATTTAAACTTATTTATTATGCAATGCATTTGACACAAAATAAATAAAAATTATTATTGTTGTTATTATTTTACTTTTATAGGTGTCCTGTGCCCCTAACTCCTGCAAACATACACACTATTTCGTTAGGGATTCTATGAGTTATCCACAAAGTAACTTTTTGTTCAGTCCCTTTGTGGCCAAGAAAGGGTGTGACCTCTGCCTACCTCAAACCTCCCTGGAGATGTTTGGCTCTCACCCTTGCTTCTTTTAAAAAGCAATTGAAAACTTGGTCCTTTCATTGCGCATTTGAGTAATTTAATCCTCATGACCAAAATTAATTTAATACATTCTTCTGCACTGTTCCTGGTTCTCTATAATTAATTGGACGTCTATCCCCACCCAACGGTCAAGAAATTGTTGAACTTTGTCCTCTGCCCGAAGCACTTTATAACTATGCTATGGCACTTTAGTTTAATTTGGCCCTTCCACACTATCCCCCTCCACCAACCTGGTGGTTCATTTTATTTTATTTTATTGTCACCGACTTTATGTTTTTAATGGGCTTTTATGGTTAATGTAAGATATTGTTTGCATAATGTCGATTTTACTGTGTTTTATTCATTGTAATATGTTTTTATTTGTTGTACTTTATTGTTTTCGGGCCTCTGTCCCGTGTTAGCCGCCCCGAGTCCCTGCAGGGAGATGGTGGTGGGATAGAAAAATAAAGTTACTTACTTACTTACTTACTTACTTACTAGCCTAAGCATCGACTTTTGATAACATGCAGCCCATGATTCTAGCACCTTTTCTTCTGCTATGTGATTTCTAACTTGATGCAGAAGCCAGTGAGCTCTGAAAGTCAGAATAACATATTTTGCATCTTTGGGTTGGTCTAATAAAGCACAACCTGCCAACATGTACAGTCCAATTAATCCTTCGCCATCCCACCTTGCAGTTGCTTTTTAAACGTCCCAGTGTTTCTCTCCTCTTTGTACTTCTCCCCTTTAGCTTGCTTTAGTTGCAACAAATGGAATTCAAAGTGCAAAAGCAGTTTGCACTCAACTCAGCAGAGATGAGAGGAGTAGAGTGTATAGAATCTTGCCTTTCCTGCAGATTCAGGCAAAAAATATTGATGCCTTCTCGTAATTTGTGAATTCTTCCAAATAAATAGGTTTTTGCACAGAGAGATCTCATGAATCAAGGGTTCAAGAGCAACCTATGGAAAAGGGATAGCTCTACTGCCTGGACAAAGGGTAGGCACATAATTTTCAGTACTCCTCTCATTGTTGATACATCCCAGAAACAAGATATAAGGTATACTTAGACCACATAAAAGAGGAAGTTGGACAAAATTAGATTTAGACTAGAATCTTGTTGATTGCATATCTTCAAGGCTAGAATGAGGTCAGCTGGGGCCCTGGAGCAATTCCAAAAATAGCCCCACCTTCTTTGTGTGCATGTATAACCTGTTCTAGGTATGCTGGCACAGAAATAAAATAAATGGATAAAATACAAAACACAACAGATTCCAGCACAGAAATCTCCATAGATAAACCCATTTTTAGCCCTTAACCTTAGACCCTCACAGCCCTTACACTCTGTACAACTATAGTGCTGTGATACCACTTTGACTGCCATGGTTCCATCCTAAGGAACCCCAAAATTTGCAATTTAAGGAGGGCCATTTATAATTCTCAGCTGAAAGAGTCACCTGCTTCTCCCAACTATAAGGCCCAGGACTCTATAGGATGAAGCCATAGCATTAAACAGTGCAATCACAGCTTTATAACTGTGTAGGGGTCTTAAGTGCCTGATCTCATGTAATTTTTAACTACATTTCTCAGGTAACAGACAAAATGTTGATGGTATCAGAAAAACTGAGAAATTTGGGGAGATAATAGGGGAGAAGTCAAGCAAACCACATATTTTTCCTAACCTAGCATCTGTTAACATTTCACTACCACTGTACTATGATTGTACTATTACTGTACTGTATTGTACGAGGGCTATCCACAAAGTAGGTGACGTTTTGGAATTAAAAATGAACAAAGTATAGGAGAAAACATTTACCATATGCAGTTGAAAGCCACACCCAAATACCACATCTCATGTAGTTGCCATTCAAATATAGGCACTTACCATAGCGATGAATGAGCTTTGCAAATCCTTCCCCACTAAATTCTGCCGCTTGCGCCCTCAACCAGCTGGTCAGCCCCAACCGCAGCTGCGCAGCATTGCCAAAATGCTGCATTGACAGCCACGCCCCCATTGTTACAAACAAGTGGTTGAGGGCACAAGCGGCAGAATTTAGTGGGGAAGGATTTGCAAAGCTCATTCATCGCTATGGTAAGTGCCCAGATTTGAATGATGACTATGTGAGATGTGGTATTTGGGTGTGGCTTTCAATTGCATATGGTAAATGTTTTCTCCTATACTTTGTTCATGTTTAATTCCAAAACGTAACCTACTTTGTGGATAACCCTCATACTATTATTGAACTATAACTGCCATAGCAATGTCCTGTAGAATCCAGGGATTTGCAGTTTAGGAAGATATCTTCAGAATTATCAGCCAGAGAGGTCTAAAGGCTACAGAATTCCACAGGATATACTCACAGCAATTAAAGTGGAACCATAGCACCATAATTGTCTTGTGTGAAAGGTCTTCAGTGAGGAAACTGAAGCAACTGTGCCATTGAGAATGAAGCTTACATATGCCAGTGTGACCCCCAGTTTTGAGTCAATGTTTAAGTTTTGAAGACGTTCTAGAAGGAGGTATCCAGCATCTAATGAGCAAACTTGCCTTTGGTGTACAAGATCAACTTGGACGTTCAAAGGCAGATGTGTCCCCTTTGCCAAGTTAGTTGACTCTATTGTATTGTTTTGGGTTGCATTTCTTTGTCTTGGTGGCATACTTTGTATTTTAATTGTTTTATTGACTTAATTATATAATTATATCTGTGCACTAACCTAGTGCACATTTGGATGTGAAGTGGCTTGGAAAAGTCATAATAAACAACAACATTTCACCCATTTTAATCATTTTCATATGTTTGCCAGTGCAGTGGTGTTCTACTGGCATGTCTGAACTGTCACAGAAGCCTTATCTTTCATGCTGCTGTTGTATTTTGCCTTCTTTGAGTACAGTGAGGCTTCTGCAGAATTCTATGGCCCCTTCCAGAAGTTGATCTCAAGGCCAGACCTGAATCCCAAGTAGCTATTGTGCCACTCACATGCTACGGCAATTGCTGAACATGTCACTTCTCTTCTGAATTTTCTATCCCTAAACACTGAGGAGCTACTCCATATGCCCAGAAATGCGAAAGAAAACAGAAAGGCACAGAGCCATGGATTTGTGGCTGAACTAATTAGTGCTTATAGGGTGAACTACCTCACTTCCACTTCCAAATGCTCCACCACTGGGAGAAAAAAGAGATTAATTAGTACTGAATTGTTTGGTTACAGGGACATGCTGCCAAGGAAGACTGGCCTCCTAATGCTTAACTAGTTGTGAAGCATGAATTTTGGCAAACACAGATTACTTCACCTGTGCATGACAAGCCATTCCTGCCAAAATGCTGTCTTCACAGCTTAACATTCTGTAACCCCTCCTTGATATCCATCTGCTATGCATTCCATTGGCACTTACAATACACATTACATATTATTATTAATTTGAACAATAGATTAATGTTATTTATCGTTATCTGGACACATGCAACTAAATCAAGGTTTGGGGCATTCTTGGATCCAAACAGGAAAATGAGAATATTTTATTGTTGCTGTGGAATAATTAAATAAAGAATTTGCAATTAACAAGTTACAAGTATAACAAGTCTTTGGTATCAGCTGGGGTTTGGTTCCAGGACCCTCATGGATACCAAAATGTGTGGATGTTCAAACTGCATGATATATAATGGTATAATTTGTGTGTGTGTGTGTGTCAGGAGCGACTTGAGAAACTACAAGTTGCTTCTTATGTGAGAGAATTGGCCGTTTTCAAGGACGTTGCCCAGAGGATACCCAGATGTTTTGATGTTTTACCATCCCTGTGGGAGGCTTCTCTCATGTCGCTACATGGGGAGCTGGAGCTGACAGAGGGAGCTCATCCACGCTCTCCCCAGATTCAAACTGCCAACCTTCAGGTCAGCAGGCCTGCCGGCACAAGGGTTTAATCCACTGCACCACTAGGGTTATATTATAAGATTTGTTTTTTGAATTTTTAAAAATATTTTCAAGCTGTGGATGGCTGAATCCATGGATACAGAATCTGAGAATACGGAGGCTGACTGTAACATACTGACATGTAATGAGGTAATTGGGCAACTGAAAGCATAGAAACCAAACCAACATCATCACCATCATCGTATTTATTGATATTTTGCTTTTTACCCAGTTTGGGACTCAAGATGGCTTACAATATCTAAAACAAATATTGTCAAAAGTTAATGTTATAACAAGTTAAAAGCAATTAAATCATTATAAAATTTGAAACCAATCAAAATGAAACACCAGCAAAAAGAAGTCCAGCACATTATATAAAGACCTGCTTCCCCTGAAAAATCAGTTTTCAAAGACCTACATTGAAAATGTTATGTAATAAATCAGGATTGACACTAGACTGCATTGCATGTGTGTAAGAGTAAGCATCTGAGTGGGTGTGTATGTGTATTTTATTTTTAAAGAGTATTTTAAAGCATTTTGAATGGATTTCCCCCCAGATTTATGCTGGAGGCCTCCCACTCAAAAAAAAAAAAAAGTAATCGGAGTAATGCAATTAACAATGCCACAATCTACTTGGAAGAAGATGTTAATGGTAATAACAACTTAAAAGTTTTTTTATGTGCAACAAATTGCATGAAAATTATTTTTGAAGGTAATGTCCCCAGGTCATATAAATTTATTTCTAAATTGGATTGAAAGATTTTGATTTAAAAAAATGTGGAAGAAGGCCAAATTGATAGAGCTGGCAATCTCCTAAATAGGCATGTGGGAAGAAGACAAGAAGCAAACTATGAACCCTAAGCATGAAGGCTTTGACAAAAATTTACCATGTCACATTTTGAAACATGGTTGTTTCAAAACATCTTTCCTTTCCTAGTGAGCTCCTTTTACTGAGGATGTAATCGTCCTTGTTACTGCTTATCATGGCTGCTTCTACAGGCGTAAACACCCCCCCCCCCCCCCGGAGGAACCAGATTTCATCTGATTTTGGAAGCTAAGTGAGGTCAGGCCTGGTTAGCACATGGATTGGAAGACCATCAAGGAATACCAGGGAGCAGAGGCTTGTTTCAGAGGAAGGAACTGGCGAAACCATCTCTGAGGATTCCTTGCCTAAAAATAGGCTTATGAAAATTCTTGGGAGTTGCCATGAGTCAACAATGCAAGTTGTAGATACCCACATATATATGTACAAACACACATACAGCTACTACTATTACTATTACAATCACTACTAAAATTATGCCAGGCATATTACAAAGCAAGCAAGAATTCAGTTATACCTACTAGGCACAGATTTCTCTTGAATTATCAAGGTCAAAAGCAGTGCACTGGAGAGAATTCTATTTTTCATTCAAGTTTCCACTGAGTAAATATGCCTATAAGCTAGTAACTTTACAAACCAAACATCTTGCTGGCAAGGACGAATGCCATGTGCTGTCATCCCACATAACCTTTCCCCATTCATTCATTTGTATTTGCAAGCAAATAGAACCCCTTCAGGGCCAGATTTAAATTTCAAAAGGTAACATGAACTAAAAATATGAAAAACCCAAACTGTAGGATTTGCATTTGCAAAGTTGCTCACTTCTGCTTTTGTTTCATAAATCAACTCTTTGCTTATTTATCTCGACATGTAAAATACAAAACAAAAACCTATCATTATAGGTGACATTATTCTTCTAGTACTCTGTGTAAATGTGCTTTCAAAGTCAACTGTTGAGTTATGATGACCCAATTAATCTCAAGATTTTCTTAGGCAAGGAATATTTAGAGGTGGTTTTGTTAGTTCCTTCTTCTGAAACAAAGCCTTACAACAGTAGGTTTTAATTAGCAATCTTCCACCCAAGTGCTAACCAGGGCTGACCCTGCTTAGATTTCCAATGATCAAAGAGATCCCCTATGCTTGTCCTATACTATAGTCAAATACAGATGTGTTCCAAAATTCAGGACTTCCGCCTCAATTCTTTTATCAACGAAAAAGGTTTCTTTTGAAATCAATGGCATTACACTCTTTGTTGAGACATGAATGACAGCTGGAGGAATTCATGCCTCATCTTGTTACAATTTACTATACACTATGTTTAATTAAAGTTTCTTTTTAGTTCACAGAAGGAAATGAGTCTGTGAAACAGGCTATGTATGGTGGAGCATGTCCCTGAGCTACTTTATTAACTAATATTTGTGCTCACTTTCGCCTAAAAATAAGTACTAATATAAGTGGAGTTTAAATATTTGCTTCATGTAGTCTAATTTTCTTCTTCATTTATAGCAAACTGGGGAGGAGCTGCCACCTCTGGGTATGATAATTATCTTTAAATATCTGAAAGGCTGTCATATAAAGGGTGGAGCAGGCTTTTTTTTTTTTTTTTTTTTTTTGCTAGAGCAGCAGAATCAAACAAATGGGTTAAAATTATAAGAAAGGAAATTCCAACTAAATATTAGAAAGAACATCCTGAGGGTAATTGTATAGTTGTTCAGCAATGAAATAGACTGTCCTGGAAAGTTATTGTTGTTGTCATCATCATCACCATAATTACCACCATCATCATTTAAACATACTGTATATAGCTTGTGCCATCACTTTTCAGTTCCCTGCCCTCAGGCTTACATTCTAATTAAGACATGACACAAAAGGAAATAGGGAAGACCGTCTGGAAGGAGGTCACGTCCAGTGAATACAGCCTCTACTTCTCTCCTTCTAAGGCCACAGCAGTTGCAGTTGAGATGGATTTCATCTTCTTCTGGGTTCAAGCATGATGGAGGTGTGTCAGCCTCTTCTTCTTTCCCTCCGGGTTTAGGCAATGGAAGTCAGGATGGATGGGGGACCCTCCATCTGTTTCTGGGAGACAGGATGGAGATGTGCCTACCTCTTCTTCTCTTGAAGTTAAATAAATATCCTTGACTGGAGATTCCAAAATGCAGTTTGGGTGGTCACCTCTTAGAGATGCTTTAGTTATCATACACACTTTGGCAGAAGGCTGGAAGAAATGTCTTTGGAATTTCTTCCAACTCCATAAGTCCACTATTCTTTCTGAGTGTTGGCTGTGCTTTGAACTTCATTGCTCCATGACTTGAAGGGGCCAAATTTGGAATGTGCAAAGATTTCTAGAGAAGGATAGGGAATTTGTGACTCTGCAGATGTTGTGGTACTCCTCACTATTGCCTATACTGGCTAAGATTGCTGGAAAATTTAATCCAACAACATCTTGAGGACGGTACGTTCTCGGCGTCACACGTGTGTGTGTGTGTGTGCATATCTCGTGTCCCAACCCTTCTCAAGACCCAGACTTCCAAAATCAAAACCAAAAATGCACATGTTAGGTTTAAATTTTTTTTAAATTTGTTTTTACAGCATTTCTAAATTAGCGTGAACCACAATGGGTGCTGGAAGTAAGATTTTGGCCCTAGCAGATATCCTGTGTGTGTCTTCAAGTCATCAATAGACTTACGACCTCATCATAAAGGCCCATGGATTCGCCCTGTATTATGGCGAATCCATGTGCATCTGGTGGAGGGCATGGAGAACCCATCATTCCATGCCCCACATCGTAGAAAAAATAAATACACAGTTACAGGATCGGTGAACCTAGCTTGACAACAGTCAATGTGAAAAGGATCTCAGAGTTTTAGTGGACAACAAGGTGACCATGAAACAACAGCAGCTCAAAAAACTGATAGGATTTGGGGCTGCATCCAAAGGAGTATAGTGTCTACAATGAGCTAAATGATGCTGCCCCTTTATTCACCTGGAATACCATGTCCAATTCTGGGGACCACAATTTAGGAGAGACAGTGACCAGCTGGAACGTGTCCAGAGGAGGGTGACTAAAATCCTATAGCCAAGCTGTTTGAGGAATGGCGTAAAGAGCTGTGGATGTTTAGCCTGCAGAAGAAAAGGTTGAGATCACCTTGTTTAAATATTTGAAAGGCTGTCATAAGGAAGAGGCAGCAGGCTTGTTTTCTGCTGCCCAGAAGACTAGGACTCGAACAGATGGCCCATGTAGTCTCTCGGAACAGATGGCCCATGTGGTCTCTTCCAATTCTATTATTTGATGATTCTATGTGATTTTGCCAGTTCCTTCCTCCAAAATACAGCATACAGCACCTGGTATGTGTTGTTTTTCTCCCATCCAGGTACTAACTGGATCTGGTGCCTTTAGGATCTCACACACACACACACACACACACACATACACCCCTTACCTACTTGATGTATAAATGTTTGCTAATATTTTGGGGAGGACATAAGTTTGAATGAGGAAATAAGCGTGTATGAGTGGAAATGGGCGGTGAGGAAATGAGTGCAGGGCTAGAGTTGCCAGGCTGACCCCACCCGACATATTAACCTTCAGGGAATGCAGCTGTCAGAGATAAGAGGATAGTCTAGCCTCTGCTTCCTTCTTGTAAAATGCAACAGACTGCAGCCTCAAGCCACTGCCTCAGCCATCAACCTATTCACCATTTTAGTCTAGCAGAGCCAGCATGGTACATAGTTTGAGCACTGGACTATGACTCTGGAGACTAAAATTTGATACCCACTCTGGCCATGAAAACCCACTGAACTACCTTCCGTGAGTCACATACTTTCAGTCTCAGAAACCCTGTGATAGTTTTTCTTAGGGTCACCATAAGTGGGAAGCAACATGAAGGCACATAACATATAGTGTAGCATATCTCGTTGACCATTTTAGTAAATTTTTAACCATAAATATACATCTACCACATCTTCAAAACTTTCAATAATGTATCTCTGCTTCCTTAACTCACTCAGTTGCACTTTCACATAGCAGCGGTGATGACAGTTGTTTTTCTACTTGCATTGTTGTTATGCACATTCAAGTCAACTCCAACCTATGTCAAGCCTGTCATGGGTTTTCATGGCAACATTTATTCAAAGGGGATTTTTCTTTAGCTTTCTTCTAAAGCTGAAAGGATATGACTTTCATAAGAAGTTTCTGTGGCTGAGTGGAGATTTGAACCACCTCCCAGAGTACTAGTTCAGCACTCAAACCACTACACCATACAGGGCCCACATTTAAAGCCTCTGGTGGCATTGTGCCTGTTTCCTTAGTGTGCTATGCATTAGTAGTTACATGTACAAATTGAGCCTGGCCAGAGGACAGATAGAAATGCTGTCAGTGAAATAAATACGCTGATTGATGTTTCCTGCAATCATTTCCCAGGTATTAGGGGCACTTTCCCAGATGAAAGGTCACAGGTTCACCCAATATAGACAATTACCTTAGTTTCTCTCCCTGCTTTCAGATATTATCTCTCTTGCCTGCTCTAGCAAAACAGTCCAGGGGGAAAAGGGAGATAGATGGACTCACAGAGGTGTAGAACATTATTATTTATGATAACACCTTGAATCGAGCCCAGAAGGCAAAAGGGAGATGGTGCAATGGCTAAGGCAGAAGCAAATTAAGATTGGCCTCCAGCTCATGATATGCCCTGAGCCCTTACTACTAGACCGATCAACTATTTCTGAACATTTAAAAAGCATAATGATATATGGGGGAAAGCCTGAAGTGTTTAACTTTCCTATACACCACCAGTTGTTATTAATTCTCTCTTTTTAAGCACATTTTTCCATCAGGGAGTTTAAGGGAATTGATAAAGAGTCTCCCCTGTCCCATTTTATTGCCATAACAATCCTGTGAGATTACTGTGTTGATTTATTTCAACTAAACAGCTTTGTGGCACTTTCTAGACTGGGAAATTATTATTTTGCATATGTTTTCATGGACTGCGATCTATTTTATCGGATGCCTGATGTGTTAACAAAATTAACAAATTATTGTTCACATAGGCCTAGGTGGATGGGTGAATAGGCATGGAATTGTAATTACTGAATCAGACTCCAATGAATGATATGCAAAAAGTACATATACTGATAATTTCTTTAACAGGAGCCATTCAAACAGGCATTGGGTGACATTGTTATTTCATGTATTTTGGACTACAGGGTCCATAATTTTACCATTTTCTATGCTGTAGTCCAAAAGGTCCCAAGTTCAAACCCTGGGAGTGGCGGGAGCGCCCGCTGTTAGCTCCAGCTCCTGCCAACCTAGCAGTTTGAAAACATGCCAATGTGAGTAGATCAATAGGTACCACTCCGGCGGGAAGGTAACGACGCTCCATGCAGTCATGCCGGCCACATGACCTTGGAGGTGTCTACGGACAACGCCGGCTCTTCGGCTTAGAAATGGAGATGAGCGCCAACCCCCAGAGTCAGACATGACTGGACTTAACGTCAGGGGAAACCTTTACCTTTACCTAGCCCAAAAATGCTTATTGCCTAAATATGTTGCAGGATGTCAGTGGGTGGGTTGTAACTGCAAACCAGCTTGGGGAAAAAATGTAGTGAAAAATGTAATAAAAATACCACACTTTTTGCCAGGCTTAATAAAATGGTAGTAAAATAGCCATCTCGTCACTCTGTTAACTAATCCGGAACAAGTTACCACACGTTTGCCTATATACATTTACTAATCCCAGCTAAAGTAGACCTCTAGAATCAATTATTAAATGGTAAATCAAAATATGCATCCGTCACATTAATTTAATTAGTTTACTCCAGTTCAGATTGCCTACTGAATTTAAGGCATTATGCACTAACTGTTGAAAATTCAAATGTAGGCTTTGCTCCTTAGTATTGCAAGAGTGGAAAATTCCATTCTCCTGCCGTTGTTTTATGTACTGTGACTCTTATATTTTGGACATAACAAAACTCTCTTAAATGATCTTCCTTCAGCCCTTGTTATGACACATTAGTGCAGAGCTTTATTTATTTATTTATTTAAAACGTTTATATTCTGCCCTTCTCATGCTGAAGGGACTCAGGGTGGAGCACAACATATATATGGCAAGCATTCCATGCTGGGACATAAAACAATTACAAATATATACAAATATTAAAAAATCAAAAATATTAAGCATTTCATGTTGGTGGCACACTTTTTAGACATGCATCATTTCACAATATGGTAATTCAGTTTTACTAGCAAACTGAAGGTTAAACCAACCCCTTTATAAGATATATGGACCCATACATTCAGTTGTAATAACAAAGGATGACATGACATTAATATTATAGAATGGATTTCATCTCCCTATCGCAGGTTTGCTCCTGCAGAATTCTAGAAAATCTAATTTCCATTATATACCCTGTTTCCCCGAAAATAAGACATTCCCTGAAAATAAGACCTAGTAGAGGTTTTGCTGAATTGCTAAATATAAGGCCTCCCCTGAAAGTAAGACCTAGCGAAGTTTTTGTTTGGAAGCATGTCCGCCAAACAGAATGCCAGCGCATGCAGGATCAGTAAATGTATGTACCATAGATTGTTGTACATGGAAATAATGGCAGTAACAATAAATTCTTGATAGGGTTCACAGTTTGATTCGTTATGCTGGTTTGTGATGACAACTACTGTACAGTATATAATAAATGCTTTTGTTTGTTCAACAATAAATGTGAATTCTTCAGGGAAAAATAAGACATCCCCAAAAAATAAGACCTAGCACATCTTTGGGAGCAAAAATTAATATAATACACTGTCTTATTTTCAGGGAAACACGGTAATGCTTTTTGTCCAAAATGTATGGGGACACAACATATCTCATGTAAACCTTTCATGAATATATATATTTAAAAATATATGATCTATTCCTTATTTCTTGTAGTCTCAGAAGTTTCTCATTACATCCATGTGACACACCTACACACTGCAGCCGGCACACTCACATCACGACACACAGTGTGGAAAGCACTGCATTAGTGTGTTGGCTGCAGTGTGTAGTTAGATTGTGAACGTATCAAGATATGACGAAAATCTTTGAAATGTATGTTCTTTTCTTACAAATCGTATATTTCTAAAAATATAAATGAAAACTTTTCATGATACAGGATGGGTGACGGCTGGCTCGACAACAGTCCATGTGAAAGAGATCTTGGAATCTTAGGAGGTCACAAGTTGAACATGAGCCAAGAATGTGATGCAGCAGCTTAAAAAGCCAATGGGATTTTGGGCTGCATCAAAATGACTATAGTGTCTAGATCAGGCATAGGCAAACTTTCTAACTTGGGGGTCGTATGGCAGGCAGGATGGATGGGCCAGGAGGAAGGGGGTTCTCCCCAAGTCCCCTCCCTGCCCTTTCTTCCCCTTCCTCTTCTCTTTCGGAGGCAGAAAGTGAAGGAAAGATGGGAAACGTTTGGATCCCAAAAAGGCTGGCCTTCATCAGGATGAGATGGTGGACAGGAGAAGAAAAGTGTATCCATTAGACCCTGTATTGCCTACTCCTGATAAAGAATCCTAGAGCTGGAAGAGACCCCCAAGAGTCATCCAGTCCAACCCCCTCCCATGCAGGAAGGCACAATCAAAGCACTCCCGATAGACAACCTCTGCAGAAAAGCCTCCAGAGAAGTAGACTCCACCACACCTCCAGGCAGCCTATGCCACTCTCCAGTGGGTCTTACTCACAGGAAGTTCTTCCTAATCTTTTCAGTCGAATCTCTTTCCCTGCCATTTGAACCCATTGTTCCCTTGTGCCCTGGTCTCTAGAGCAGCAGAAAGTCAGTTTCCCCTCTCCCTTCTCCTCCTCAATTGGACACTCTTTAAAATCTTGAAACATAGTTCTCATGTTCCCTCTTAAACGTCTTTTCTCCCCCCAGGAGGGAGGAAAAAAAGAAGGAAAAAATGTTAGGATGGTGTGAGAGAGGAGGGCCTGAGAAAAGAGCCCAAGGGGCCGCATTCCCCCCCCCCCCAGGCTTTGGCCTGCCCATACCTAGTCTAGATCAAGGGTTCCCAACCTTTTTTTGACCAGCAACCACTTGACCGAGGGCCACTTTGACTAGGGACCACTCTCCAACATTAGTACCAAAAGGGGTACAAATCAGTTTTTGGTCAACTTCAGATTTGGGGTGCCGATTCAGAAAATTTGGGTTATTTGGGGTGCCAATTCAGAAAATTGCATTGGATAGACCACATCAGCTCTAGTTTCTGATACAGAACATATGCCATCCAGTAGTCACTATCTGCTCACCAGAGCATGTCTCGCAGACGGCAGACATTTTAGGTCTCGCAGCTCACAAGTGGACCACAGCCCACAGGTTGGGAACCACTCGTCTAGATCAAGGGAAATCATGCTGCTCTTCTATTCTGCTTTGGTCAGACCTCAGCTGGAATATTGTGTCCAATTTGAGCATCACAATTCAAGAGGGGTATTGAAAAGCTGGAAGATATCCAGAGGAGGGAGACTAAAATGATTAAAGGTCTGGAAATCAAGCCATATGAGGGGTGTCTTAAAGAGCTGGGAATGTTTAGCCTGCAGAAGAGAAGGTTGAGAGGAGACATATCTGCCATGTATAAATATGTGAAAGGGTGTCATAAGGAAGGAGCAAGCTTGTTTTCTGCTGCCCTGGAGACTAGGACTCAGAGCAATGTGTTCAAATGACAGAAAAGGAGATTCCACTTGGACATTGGGAAGAACTTCCTGACTATAAGAGCTATTCAGCAGTGGAATTCTCTGTCTCAGAATATAATGGAGGCTCCTTCCTTGGAGGCTTTTACCAGAGCTTGGATGGCCTATGTGGTCTCTTCCAACTTGGTAATTCTATGGGATATATTTTGTCCCCATACATTTTGTTATTCCACTTTACCCCCTAGTGGTCTCCGCCTGTATAATGGAAGAGTACCCGATTTATTTATGTATCTGTATCTCTTGAAAGCCCCGGTGGCACAGACCGAAAGGTGCCAGGTTCAAATTCCGGGAGCGGCTTGAGCGCCCGCTGTTAGCTCCAGGTCCTGCCAACCTAGCAGTTCGAAAACATGCAAATGTGAGTAGATCAATGGGTACCGCTCCGGCGGGAAGGTAACGGCGCTGAAATGGAGATGAGCACCAACCCCCAGAGTCAGACATGACTGGACTTAATGTCAGGGGAAATCTTTACCTTTACCTTTTATCTTTTAAAAGAGGTTGATTTGACCTCTGGTTTGCTAGTAAAAATGGTGCATATCCCCAAAGTGTGTCACCAACACAAAATGTTTGGAAAGCTCTGGTGCATCAGGTCAAGTTTTGAATTACATTTCCACACAAATCCCCAGGGCTCATTGGGTACACCATTTCTCTGCCTAATATTTTACAGAGCTTTTGCGAGGATTAGCACTGATCCCACTCAGAGCTCTTCCTAAGAAAGATATGACTATAGATTTTACATTTGGAAGGAAGGAAGCCAGAAGGGTGAAGTGGCCTGAGTGTAGAATTCAGACCTCGATCGGCCATGAAGACCCACTGGGTGACCTTGCAGAGCATTTGACGAGTCAACCTGGACACAGCATATTATTTGAGAAGACAGAAATGCTGGGCCACTCTCACAACCACCAGGTCAGACTACACAGAAAAGCCATTGAAATCCACAAGCATGTGGATAATTTCAACAGAAAGGAAGAAACCATGAAAATGAACCAAATCTGGCTACCAGTATTAAAAAAAACTCTAAAATCAGGATAGTAAATAAAGAACAACACTCTGAAAACAGGGAAATTCCAGACATGAAACTATCAGGGCCAGCTATCACCTCCCAATAAAGGATTTCTCCAGGAGTAAACAGGCAGGCTTTGAACATGGCTTTTCAATGCTGGTCAAGGCCATTAATTGCAGCATTCACGCTTGCCTCCAACAGACAAGAGTTTTTTCTCCCACTCTGGACATTCAACAGATATATAAACTTCCCCTGCCTAGTTTCCAATATACCTCACAACTTCTGTGGATGCCTGCCATAGATGTGGGCGAAACGTCAGGAGAGAATGCTTCTGGGACATGGCCATACAGCCCGGAAAACTCACAGCGACCCAAACATAAATTGTGGATGATCTGCCTTGATATTCTGGGTTATATGGCTGTGGGAAGGGCCGGGCCCTCAGCAGCGACGTGAAGCCAAGTCACGGTGGATGGAGGTTTCAGTGTGAGGAACCTTGACTATTGGAAGACGGCAGAAAAGACCAAGAAAAACAAAAAACAACCTCCCGGCTCCAGCTCTGGCGTTTGACTCTCATCCCTTCAGCGCCTCGGCCGACGAGAAGCAGGGCAGGCCTCATTGGCCAACGTCGGGCAGGCCTCTCCTCCCGGCGCAGGCGCAGTGCGACCCCCTTTCTCTTTCGAAGCCCCGCCCCATCCTGCGTTTCCTCTCTTTCCCTCGCCGTTCTGTGAGGCTGCGAGCGAAGCCGCTGTTGTTGTCATTGCGTCTCTCTCTCAGCCCCGGCGCGAGGAGGCAAGAGGAGGCGCGAGCGCTGTCCGTCCGTTGGGCGCGCGAGTCGGGCAGCCGCGGAAGCACACAGGGAGGCACGCACACACGCAGGCGCGCGCGCACGGACGGAACGACAGCGAACCCTTGCCTGCCGCCTTCTTTTTTTCAATTCCTCTATTAATTACGTTGTAATTGTGGGCCGAGGAGGAAGAGGAGGCCACTCTGCGGTTGCTGCCCTGGCCGAGGAGGAGTCCTTGTCCATGAGGGGAGAGAAGCCCCAGGCCGTGGCTGCCGACGTTGGGAGTAAGTGAGGGGCGAACGCGGCACTGTTGGGCCTGGGATGGGGAGGCCTCTGGACCGGGGAAATGGGACTAAGAGGGGAAGGTAAGGATGAGGGGGAAGCGGGCCCTTGAAGGCCCCAACCCAGCGGGAAAGAGCGGTAAGGCGAGAGAGAGGGGTGTGCGCGCGCGCGCCTATCTGTGTGACGGCTGTCCGCGTGCGCGCGCCTGCCTACCTGCGCGTTCCCAGAGAGATACCCGCGCGTGCACACCCCTCTCTCTCGCCTCGCCCGGCTTTGCGACAGATGTATATGTATATAATGCGATGCTTATGAATGATGATGGGTGTTTTGCGGGAATATCGATGGCCTCCGGGCATGTGCAGTTGATGGGATGCGGCTTCATTGAGAGCGGTGCCCATGATGCCTAGTATTCATGTGTTGATGAAGGCTTCAATGGCCGGAAATCACTGGGATGCGGCGAGTTTTCCGGGCTCTATGGCCATGTTCCAGAAGCATTCTCTCCTGATGTTTCGCCCGCATCTATGGCAGGTATCCTCAGAGGTTGTGAGGTCTGTTGGAAACTAGGCAGTTTGGGTTTATATATCTGGAAAGTCCAGGGTGGGAGAAAGAACTCTTGTCTGCTTGAGGCAGGTGTGAATATTAGCATTCAATAGCCTTTCAGCTTCAAAGTCTGACTGCTTCCTGTCTGGGGAAATCCTTTGTTGGGAGGTATTTGCTGGCCCTGATTGATTCATGCCTGGAATTCCTTAGTATTCTGAGTGGCATTCAACAGAAAGGAGGAAACCATGAACGTGAACAAAATCTGGCAAACAGTATTTTAAAAAATCTCTAAAATCAGGACAGTAAATGAATAATACTCAGAAAACAGAGGAATTCCAGACATGAATCAATTAGGGGTGGCTAACACCTCCCAACAAAAGATTCCTCCAGGCAGTAAGCAGTAAGACTTTGAAGCTGAAAGGCTATTCAATTCGAATCAAGGTGGCCAATTGCAACATTCTCACCTGCCTCAGACAAATGCTCTTTCTCTCATCTTGAACATTCCACAGAAATATAAACTCCCCTTGACTAATTTCCAACAGACTTCACAACCTCTGAGGATGCCTGCCATAGATATGGGCGAAACATCAGGAAAGAATGCTTCTGGAACATGGCCATTCAGCCTGGAAAACTCACGGCAACCTAATGCCTAGTACTGCTTCCCTCTCATCCCTGTTGGATTGATCTCTTTGAGGAGAAAGGCTAGCTCCCCTGTCTCTAGCTCTGCTTTTATTTCCCTCTCTTTCTCTCCCGCCCTCCCAATCCTCTGCAGTCCTTCCCCAATCCAGGTTGAGCATCATAGATAAGAGTTGGAAGGAACTAAGAGTTGGAAGGGCCATCCAGCTCAACCCTATTCTGCCCTGCAGGGACAGATGCACACACACAATCAAAACACTCCCAACAGATGGCCATCCAGCCTGTGCTTAAAAACCTCCAGAGGACAAGACTCCACTCCAGGACAATGTATCCCACTGCCCAAAAAGCTCTTCCTGGCAGGAAGTTCTTCCTAATGTTGAAGTGGAATAGCTTTTCCTGCAGTTTGAATCCATTGTGTCTAAGGCCCCTTCCACACAGCTGAATAAAATCCCACATTATCTGCTTTGAATTGGAATATATGGCAGTGTGGACTCAGGGCCCTTCCACACAACCATATAACTCAGAATATAAAGGCAAAAAAAATCCCACAATAACTGCTTTGAACTGGGTTATCTGAGTCCACACTGCCATATATTCCAGTTCAAAGCAGATATTGTGGAATTTTTTGCCTTGATATTCTGGGTGATATGGCAGTGTGGAAGGACCCTTAGTCTCCAGAGCAGCAGAAAACAAGCCTGCCCCCTCTACAACGTGACATCCGTTCAAAGACCTAAACATGGTTATCATGCCCCCCTCAACCTTCTTTTCTTCAAGCTAAACATATCCAACCCCCTAAACTGTTTATGAAACATAAATGAATTTCATGTTTAGCCTTGCGCTCCATATCCAATAAATCTCATTATGTATGTAGATGCAAATAGAAATATTCCCAAATAAATAAAAATCCAAAATCCCAAGCAGTTCTGGTCCCAAGCTTTTTGGATAAGAGATGCTCAGCCTGTGTATTCGTCAGGCTTATAGGGAAGTTCATAGATCATGCTGTAGACCTGTTTGAAGCGGGATGACAGTGCATCTCATTTCTGCAAACCGGATATGGAGGCAACAGGTTTGTCCAGAGTGATCTGAGAGCAGCCTTTTCTTTCCTCCTGATGGCGCAGGATGAATCTGCCATGAAAAAGGGCTTGATCTCTCCTCTGGTGGAAGTGTTTACATAGGGATGTCATGCAAGAAGCATGTTATTGCACCAATGATCTGTTTGGCACACAGCAGTGCTTCTTAGCTGCATCAGTTTGTGCTTTATTTGCCATCGTCTGAGATTGGCACCAAACCTATGGAACATTTTTTTCTGTTGACAGCTCCCATTCTGGTAGCATTAATAAAGAAATTCAGTTGAGAGCCTTACAGACATGAATGAGTGATTGGTTTACAGAACAACAACATTGACTACAATGTTAGCATAGCTTAGTACCTTTATCATTGTATCAATGAATAATTTCTTGTTCCTTGGACAGGTCTCTACATAATCCTGAAATATATGTCGTTTATATTTCAAGACATATTCTTATGTGTATATTTTCCGAGGTTAACTGTGTTTCACATTTACTCCTGAAGTAGCTGGAGGGTTAGCCATGGCTTTGGTCCAGTCTACTAGTATGGATGTGAATTCCTTTCAAAGGATGTAAGTCAAGATCTGTTTAAAGCCTGCCCTCTAGTGCAGTCACTCTTACTAATTTAAGTTACTATTTTTACATAGCACTTTATGGGGATGCATAATACTAGACTGTGTGTAGGAGCAAAGAAAGAGATTTTAGAAGAGCTCATTTTAGCTATATGAAAGGCTTGGAAAATATCCACTAGGGATAACTTTGATATCTGTCATGAGAAAGTTAATTACTCAATTTTAACAAAAGATGCTATCAATAGATTCAATTAGATATAAAAAGACCCAAAGAGTAGCATAGATAAAGATGATATATTGTGGTATTTTCCACATTTATCATTTTTCAGATCAGTGTATGCTTTCTGGAACTTATGTGTAACATACTGTTATGACATAATATTTTAAAAGAAGAAATTTGGTTACTGAATCATACTTAAAGGCATTTCATACATTGATTATTGTGGAGTATACATAACTGAATAGGTATAGAACAGGAGTAAATAATTGTTCAAAATAAATATAAACGGTTTACCTCACTTATTGGTTATGTATTGTCACTACCAGGATCTTTTACTGGAATGTACAGATGACAGTGTGATAATTCATTTCTAATTAAGCCATCTATCACAGATTCTGTTTAAAATAGATAAACGGGCTGTAGTAGTATGGCTTTTTTATTTAGTCACAAATTACTTTCTGCCAAGGTGGCCTGATTGTCACCTTGTACTGGTAATTCCACTAGCTCTTTTGTCTTCTAAATTAATTTAATTGATCAGCCTATACCTCCAATGTTCTCTCAGTGCTTTCCCAACATGATTTATATGTCTCAACATTCATGTTTTGTTTCATATTGGTTGCTATTCCTGATATGACTATCTTTTATATTCTTTTCCACAAAAACTTAAGAGAGGGGTATTTTACAAGTATTCTGTCTTGTAAATTTCTTTTCACCATTTCTGATTGTATTGTCTTTGCTTGTCATTCAAATCATGTAGAACGAGGTACTTAAGTTATTAAAGAAAGAAACTGTGGGAAAGAACATTTATATTATTCCCTTTCTGTGGAGTGGTAAACACAATGTGTGCAAGAAATGAATACCTAAGCAAGGGTTAAACCTGTTTGAGTTTGGGGAGAATTATAATGTTTGACACACATGTAATGTCTTTCTATATTTTTAAAGATTAAAATGCTATACATAATTTTTAGTATAGCCTTCTAATTAAACAATTGTCTGTGGTAAACTTTTAGTTGACTCAGGAAAAGGTAGTTTCTTTAACTCTGTGTGTGGGCGTTTGCCCTTGTGGGCAGGCAGTTGCCATAAAGCACTACTCTGTTTTCTCTGGTGAACCTACCAATTCACTGGGATGGCTTCTTGTTCCATCACATTCCTTCTGCCGAATATGAAAGAAGACCCTACTTTTAACCTACTTTTTCAAATGTAATTTAATAAGTCTAATTATATAGTTTACAGTTTGTTTCTGTGAATGGTAGTAGCCCATGCAAAATGTATTTTCTAAAATGTGAGTGTGTAATTCATGTGAACTCATTAAATGTAGTGTAGGATTTACGATATGGAGAGATCATAGTACTATCAAGTCACTTTTAATGGTTCAGGAACAGAATGTTAAGGAGGATGGTAATATTTTTGCAATTGTTCTTGGTATGTCATATGATATAAATGGAACAGCCTTGGATCATGATTTTGGATGGCATGATTTTAAAATTGTGTTGTTTCAATGTCTTTGGTTTTAATGTAACTGTTTATTTTATTGTATATATGTTTATGGCCTTGAATTGCTGCCTATCTTGTAAGGCCACTCTGAGTCCCCTTTGGGGTGAGAAGGGTGGGATATAAATGAAGTAAATAAATAATAAATATCTAGGGAATGTTGTAACAATAAGGGTTAATTCAATTTCTAATTTTAATTGGTTTTATCTTAAATGCTGAAACATGTGATGCATGAAATATATGTCAAGATTGCCTATTTACAATACATAAATAATAGCAGCACTTGAATCAGGATTGTGGCGCAAAGGGGGCATTTTTTTACTCTTTCCTCTATGACATTGTTCCAGTATTGAATAACCCCTGGTGTTTATCCTGTAGGTGAACGTGTGTATGAAATCCATGTTAGGAAAAACAGCATAGGAAAAAAACTTAACTACCGTATATACTCGAGTATAAGCCGACCCAAATATAAGCTGAGACACCTAATTTTACCACAAAAAACTGGGAAAACATTGACTCCAGTATAAGCCGAGGGTGGTAAATTTCAGAAATAAAAATAGATACCAATAAAATTACATTAATTGAGGCATCAGTAGGTTAAATGTTTTTGAATATTTACATAAATCACAAATTTAAGATAAGACAGTCCAACTCTGATCAAATCATTATTCTCATCTTCTTCAATGTAAATGTGCTTATGTATTCTTTTAATAATAATAGAGTAAACTAATAAATGCAATAATAATAATAATAAGATCAGAGTGAAATAATAAATGTATTATTATTAATAATAAAAATAGAGTAAAATAAATGTAATAGTAGCAACAATAAGAGAGAAAAATAATAAATGTAATAATACCAATAATAATAGAGAAAAATAATAAATGTACCATCTATTCTCGAGTATAAGCTGACCCAAATATAAACCAACCAGGACCCTCACCCGAGTATAAGCTGAGGGGGGCTTTTTCAGTCTTAAAAAAAGGGCTGAAAAACTAGGCTTATACCCGAGTATATACAGTACTCTCCTGGTACCACAGTAAAGTTCCCTGTATTAGCTGATATTAATACTGTTTAAACTGCAGAATACTTTGACCTTGGATTTCCTGTACCATATATGGTTTGGACCTGGTGTCCTACTGAACATTTGAAAATAAAAGAAGATAAGTTGTGCTTGATAGGGTCACAAATTTTGACACAATCTTGTAGAAATTAACCAGTTTAAGAGAATCATTGGAAAATATCAGCCAAAAAAGTTTCTATAGTGGTATTGTATTGCACTCCAAAGTTATATACAGGCTATGTTAATGTCGGGACAGACTGTGGTATTCATCACAAGAACTGGGTTTCAAGATCTCCATGCTCATGTCTGACTCACTTTTTTTCTCTAAGCCACAACAAAAAAAGGGAAAGAATGGCAAAATGCAAAATTTAGGCTTTACAGGGAGCTCCATGTTAATCACCTGTTAGAGGAGTTATGCTGGTGGATCACTTGTAGAAATAGTTAATCTACAGTATGTCATTATTATGGTTTCAAGTTAGTAATACTTTATACAGACTAAACTAAAAAAATGACATTTTTAAAATATTTGTATTGATTTTTGCTTAACAGTTTCCCCTAATTTTGCTTTGTAAACTGATTCATATTGTCAATTTTTCATAAAGCATGTTAGATCAACTGTTTTTGTAGTCATTGCAGAACTTCTGTGTTAAATAGTAAATCAAAGTAATTTACACAGTAATCACAAACATGCTAATGCGGAGTGGGCAAACTATGCTGCTGTTGGAATGTTATAATCAGAGCCAGTGTAACCAGTGGTGATTAATGGTGGGAGTTGCAGTTCAACGGCTGCTTTCCAAATGTTGTTGAGTTGTAGCACCTGTTATATTTAATTATTGTTTTTATCATGATTGGACTTACAGTCTAATGGCATACAAATTGTACATCTACTCTTGCACTGTTGCAAGAGGCAGTTTTTGTCTGTCCCCTTGTACCACCTTCTGTGTTAGTTTATAGAGTCCCTAAGTTCTCTGGATCAAAGTTTAAGATATTATAGGTTAAGATAAATGTTTTGCTTCTTACTGGAGATGCTGCCTTCACCAAAAGTCTTCTTGTGAATAAAAAGGGCATGATTGAATTAAACCTATTGTGAATTGCAAAAAAAATAAATACAAATAAAAACGGTTAGTGATAAAAAAACGAACTACGATATTTACGGAGTGGAGCAATAGTAACTGATAAGAGGGAAAACCACAAAAAATAAAACGGGTTTCTTGCAGTTCTTGGCCTTCTAACAAGTTTCTGAAAAGCTACCTTTTAACAAAGCAGCCAAAAGAACCTAAAAAGGTAGCTTGGAAAATTTTCAAAAGGAGGGCATTACATAATATGAATGCAACATCTGAAAGGGCCCTACTTCTTGAACATTTATGCTTTTCCTCATTTAATGATAGTGCTGAATAGGACCATGAATGCTGATTAGTGTGAGATAATATATCTGGTTGTAGGGAGATGTCTAGAAAAATGCCGTTTAAAAAATATCTTGTTTCCAATTAGGGTTATTGAACATCGTTGTAGAATTAAAATATTATTAACTACTGTACCCCTTTGGTTTGCTGTTTTGACTGGTTCCTGTTTTAGAGACATTTAATGGTGGTACTTGTGGTTTAATTATAAGGCATGCGTCAGTCTTTGGCTTCTTTCTCTCTGTACCAGAGATCCTGAAGGATCAAATGGGGACCACAGTGCCTTTTTGTGACCTAGCATTGACTCACTAAACACCATCATGTCTACTTTGAGTGGGGAAAACCACTCCCAATGAGTTCAGCATATTACTTAATGTAATGCTTTCTCTCCAAACATCCAGACATGGAAACCAGAAGTGACCTCTGATCGCTTCCAGTTCTGATTTTGGGAGGCATTGTGGCTTACCTGGGGTGTATGGTGGCAATATATCATCCCTGTCCTCTTGCTCATACTGTTGTCCATCCTGATCTAAACAAATGTACATAATGTTTCATGTTGAGATAAGATTGCTCCTTTGAAGGGACCTCTTTTTGTCCACAATGTATTCAGAATCAGGTTATCCTGTGTTTAATTTTTTATTTCACTGCAGAGTTAATGAAAGTTCTTCTTAGAGAGTGATTATGTTGTTAGCTTGTCTGACAGTTGAAATATTTGTCCATGGCAACTGTGCAATGTCAGTGTGCACATGTCTGTATCAGTGTTTCAATGAAATTTACATAAAGAAGGAATTGAAAGATGCTGTAATATTTCAGTTATATATTTTCTAGTAAATGTTCTCAAATATATTTTTCATAGGAAATAAGGGAAGAAGAATGCAAAGCTGCCCTCAGAACTGGATATGGAAATATCAGTAAATGAACCTTCAAACTACTTGAAGAAAAATTGAAAATTTATGAGAAAAGCATAGATGAGATGATACCTCTGGAGAGGGCACTGCCAAAGGTGGTAAACTCAAATTTAATTTATTCAATGTGGGCCTTTTTGTGTATCTCTGTACAGTAATACTTGTGAAACTTCTCTGTAGCAATACAATTAAACCTTCTGTTAAAAAGGCTGTTTAAATCCTTGTTGGTTGGTACTGTTGGAACATGGAATGTTACTAGTGGTTAATAGCCACTATCTCCTATATAAAAAGGATGGATCACTCCTGGAGTTGTGAAAGTTGGTGGTACACTAGCATGTTGCTATGACTGAAATACTGAAACTGATTTGGTAAAAATACAAATAGATTCATTTCTTCACTTCCTAAAACTCAAAAACACTGAGGTGATATTTCAATGGGAAAAGAATGTTTTCAAGTTAAATAAAAAACCTGAGGAAACCAACAGCTCAACAAGCTAAAGCTGACTGAAGTGCTTATGCATTCTAGATATGAATATTGTTCACACAAGTTGTGTATTAGAAAATAAATGTATGGTGTTACAATATCATCCTCTTGTACAGCGCAGCTACCCTGCACCCAACTTTGATAATTGCAGATATATCGTAGGGGTAGTTGGTATGCAATTCCAGAGTCCTGTTCCTGCACAGAAATAATTTTTGTTTCATTTTATAATTCCTCTATGTGCTTAAAATTAGATTGTGTTCCATCACATTTTTGTTAGAGACTTGAAAGGCTTAACTTGTTGATACATAAACATCTGTTGTGGCAAAAAAAAGTGTGAAACATCTTTTATTTATTGTGTGTATTAAAGCTTAGGGAAATTCATGCCCTTGGGTATATCAAGCAAACATGAATTAGAGAATACTAGCAAAATTTCTTCCTTGGTTTACACTTCTGTAATATTCTTAAATCTTTCAGATAGTCTTCCAAATGACATCTGCCTTAATATGCAGATGAACAATGTTGTTTCAAATCAAGGACTGATGAAACTTCAGTTCCTAATTTTGGAGTTTAACATTCTGTTTACACCTCTTACTGTATCATTTGTTTGGAAAATATATCAACTGCAAGATTTATAGCTGCACAACTCATGAATGTTGATGCTACTTGAAGTTGTTGAGGAAGTACTAAATGTATTAGCTAGCATACATGTATGTATATATCCTTTCAAGTTGTGTGTTGACTTATGGAAACCTTACACATTTCATAGGGTTTTCTTAGACAAGGAATACTCAGAGGTGATTTTACCAGTTCTTTTCTCTGAAATATAGGTTGCATCACCTTGTATTCATAGACAGTCTCCCATCAAAGTATTAACCAGGACTGACTCTGTTTAGCTGCTACAATCAGTCTAACTGTGCATGTAATTGTTTAACTTCTTTATCAACATTAAAATCACATATGCATTAATTTCAATCTAAAAGAGTTTAGGACAAACTTCTAATCATGGAAACTTTGCTACTCATACAAATGAGGGATAGAATATAGATTTGCAGTGCACTGTGTAATTTGGAAGCAAGATACATTGACATATTGAGTGCTTAGTCTTCCCAGGGAGTTTTAGAAAATTGTATTTTTGAGTGATCTAACATGTGAGGACTACCAATCTTCTCCTCCAAATTACTGCTGTTCCCATTAACTAGTGATTAGCAGTATTAAATTAATAGTTACAGAAATATATTTTCATTAGTCTTACCTAAATTGCCCTTAGGACACTGTTACCAACTTATGGTGTTTCAGCATGTAAAATATGCCCATATGCTCATTTTGTATTCATGCAATATTGGAGGGAGGGGGAAAGGAATCAAAAAAAGTAATATTGACTTGCACTATGTTGGGTTTAGACATACCCTACTGTAGTTTCCTGTAATTTCACAAATCCTCAGAATCTGTCTGGCACTCACTTTAGTTGTTTGCCATTTTATATGAGGGATGCATTTTACTATGCCATTGTATATAGGACTTAAGCATCCATGGATTTGGTATGGTGGTTGGCGGGTGGGTAGAAGGAAAGATCCTGGAACCAAATCTCAGTAGCTGTCAAAGATCGTATGTAGTATTGAGGGATGTAATTATTAGCTAATTTAATTTTCAAATAAATTAGCAAGTAATTTCAGTAGTTTTCTTCCAGGTGCAAGAAAGTTGTTGAAAACTATTCAGAAATAGTGGTTGAATAAAAACTTCAGTTTTTGTGCAGAAAAACCATGTGAGATTTCTTGTGCAGAAAAGTCTTGAACTACAAAGATTCTCAACAGAAATTTTCTTTGTCAGGGTTTCCCCAAATTTGGGAACTTATTTTTTAAAAAATTATTGAATATTTTTTCATTATTTGTCATCCCTAGTATATATATATATATATTCTATGGCTTCAGAGTAGCTTTCAGTGGTCCCATCATACCCATTTAATGCATATTGAGGCATACAAACTGGCAATCCTCAGCTAAAGTATAGGTAGAACCTTTTAAAGTCTAGCTAAATTTTCTTTTGCTTTTATCTTTCCATTGTTTCTAATATCTATGCTTGTGTGTATGTTAAACTTTTAATCTGGCTATATTTTAGAGCTGTTCAAAACTCTCCTAATTCAGTATGTGTTTTAGAAGGACAGACCTGAATTACACAATATGTATTTTCTTTCTAGCCCAAAGTATAGCTTTATATTTATGGAACTAGCCTGACTATAAATAATGTACATTCTGTAATAACTTTTCATTTTGATTTACAGGTGCCTTTGGCAGTGAAAATGGGTGGAGCATCTCATGTTCTTATATGAGAAGATACCAGTTTCCAAAAGCTTCAATATTTATACTTGGAGAAGCATGGCGGGTTTCAAACGAGGTTACGATGGAAAAATTGCTGGATTATATGATTTGGATAAAACCTTAGGTAGAGGGCATTTTGCTGTTGTCAAACTTGCTAGACATGTATTTACAGGTGAAAAGGTAGCAGTGAAAGTAATTGACAAGACCAAGCTAGATACCCTGGCCACAGGACATCTTTTCCAAGAAGTTAGATGCATGAAACTAGTGCAGCATCCTAATATTGTTCGTCTGTATGAAGTTATCGATACCCAGACCAAACTTTACCTGATATTAGAACTTGGTGATGGAGGAGATATGTTTGATTACATCATGAAACATGAAGACGGTCTTAATGAAGACCTGGCAAAGAAGTACTTTGCTCAGATTGTTCATGCTATATCCTACTGTCATAAACTGCATGTAGTTCACAGAGACTTAAAACCAGAGAATGTTGTGTTCTTCGAAAAGCAAGGACTTGTGAAATTGACTGATTTTGGCTTCAGTAACAAATTTCAACCTGGGAAGAAACTCACCACAAGTTGTGGATCCCTTGCATATTCTGCTCCTGAAATTCTGCTTGGGGATGAATATGATGCACCTGCAGTGGGTAAGTCAAATTGATTTCAAATGTTATTTTGTTTTCAAACTGAGCTATTAGAATTGACAGTATGATGGATAAATTATATAATGATCTCTAGAAGGACACTTAATAATAACAATAATAATAATAATACTTTATATCCCACCACCATCTCCCAAAAGGGACTTGGGGTGGCATACCAAACAAGTAGTAGTGCAAGAATACACAAAATACAGTATACATATAACACTGTCAATTACATAAAACCAATAATATATATAAACAGCATAAAACTCCTTCTAATTTGGATAGAAATACTCAATAAAATGCAGTAGTAACTGCAGATTAAAATACAATCATATCAGTGTCGGTCACATAAAGTGCACAAGTAAGTAATGAACTGTTGTTTTAATCATGCTCAAAGGCCTGCTTAAAGAGCCATGTTTTCAGATTTTTACAATACACTTCACTATATTAGTGTAGTAGAATTAAAGTTCATGTTGATATTAATAGGTGCTTGCTGCTTAATAATATTAACAAGAATGTTATAATGGTGGGCTCAGTTCACTTGCATAAATTTGTATGTTGTGAGAAATGTAAAGGGTGTGAACATTAGTATATCTAATATTTGTCCTGTTCCTAAGTCATGTCAAGTTGTGTTGTATGAATATATGGTACATCTAGATGTTCTGGGGTATAAGCAGCCTTGAAAAAGCAGTGGCATTTTTGTATAGTTCAGCAATCAAACAACTTTGCCTATATGAGAGTTCCATAATACTTGTATTTGTAGCAATTAATATAGTCAACAAGTTAGTCAAGTGTTAATTTAATTATTGGGCCTATACCTCCACATCTGCTCTTAGTTAAAAAGAACTTTCTGCACACACATACACACCATTTCCTATTTTGATATCTGCATTCAGAAATTCATCAATAATATTATTTCATTCCTTAAACCATGCTTTTTTAAACCAGGAAATATCAAATATAGGAGAAAAGAGGAGTAATAATTTCAGTGGAGGGAGAAGTAAGGTTTCTCCATACAGCCGATGTGAGCAGTATGTGCTAGACTATTCTCAGGCGCTTAGTGTCTCTTTGTGTTGGCTCCCCTTCCAAATGCTGATACGTTTTTCTCATGCTTTTTTAGCGGGGGCGGGGGGGGGGGACTTCAGTGGTATGGTTCATAGGCAACTCAGTTTGGCTCATTTGGGGGCATTTGCTTGTGTCAGATTCCTCACCTGCCTGTGGCTTTTTCTGTTTCCAGATGTACTTTTGGTTTGGTCATGCTCTCTGTCTCTTCCAGAGACTTCTGATTAAAAAAAAAATACTCCCCATACAATAACAGCAAGCTGAAATGTTGTCTTTCTGAACAGTGCAGTAATCATTTGGCTTATGGTATCATATCATCTCAGCCAACATCATGAAGAAATGTTTTCACATTAACAGAAATAAGCCTCTGTTATGAATTACAAAAGTTGGACTGCATAGGGAAGATAATTGTGTATTTTAAATATATTTTAAAGAGAAAGAAAAAGAATGGAGTGTGGAATGGAGGACGATTCAAAAGAGTCTGCAGTATTAGAATGTTTTTGAACCCTGGGAAAGAATACAGAACCGAAACTCACAACTAAAGCAACATACATGTTGTATTGAGATGAGCCCATAAATAGCTAATGCCTCGTATGTGTTTTCCCTCCAAAGTTGCCACTCCATTGCACTAATATAAGGACATTTTGCAAGAGGGGGCAACTGTGATGTGAGACAATTTTCATCATGTGGAGGACTGTGCTTCCTGATTTTTAGCAAAAAAAATGCACCCTGGAACTGACCGCTTCCGATTTTCATGTCCAGGTTTTGGACCAATATGTATTGAAGAGCAAATAAATTATTGGGTATGTTTTGTTGGTTGTTGGGTGACTTTTCTTCTGGAAAAAAGTTTAAAGCGGTCTAGAAACTTTGGGAGCCTTTCCTTGATCAGGCTTAATTAACAAGGAATAGAATTCAAAGGGGACATACCTCTTGAATGCACTGTTGATCGTTGGGCTCATTCAACAGGCAAATGTAAATTGTTGATGAATTAATAACATTGGCTCTATTTTCTTGTTATTTTGCTAATATTTTTCATTTACTCTGGAGGTGCAGGAGCTACATGGGTTTTTAGGCTTTTTTTGTTTTGTTGACATCATTCATACTGTTTGATGTCAGAGCTAGCATAACCTCAGAAGAAGACAATGGCAAACCCCCTCTGAACAAATCTTGCCAAGAAAACCCTGTGGTAGGGTTGCCATTAAGTGGACACTGACAACAACTATGGTGTGGAAACACTAAAGCCAGGTAGAGAAGTAGATTAGAAGGTGTAGGAAGTGATGAAGATTTCTACCCTAAAGATGTTTTTTGTGGAAAAGAGTAATTTCAATTACTATAGGGAGAAGCAATTAAATCCATTATATTGATGAGGAAGAGCCTCTGACTGATTGAATACTTACAGTGTTTCCCCGAAAATAAGACAGTGTCTTATATTAATTTTTGCTCCCAAATATGTGCTAGGTCTTATTTTCAGGGGATGTCTTATTTTTCCATGAGGAAGAATTCACATTTATTGTTGAACAAAAAAATGAACATTTATTATATACTGTACAGTAGTTGTCATCACAAACCAGCATAACCAGACAAACTGTAAATCCTATCAAGAATTTCTTGTTACTACCATTATTTCCATGCACAACACTCTATGGTACATACATTTACCGATCCTGCATGCTCTGATGTTCTGTTCAGCGTTTGATGTTCTTTGCTAGGTCTTACTTTCAGGGGAGGCCTTATATTTAGCAATTCAGCAAAAGCTCTACTAGGTCTTATTTTCTGGGGATGTCTTATTTTAGGGGAAACAGGGTAATTGTTTGAAGGTCAGTAGGCTTTCCATCTCATACAGTACTTAAAAATTGACAGTTTTATGTGTTAGTGTTTTCTACTAAGTTATTTTATGTTGTATTATGAAGATCCTCAATATATTTAGAGTATATTTGTAAGACTTTTGTGAATATGATTATTTGCAAATTTGATAAACATGGTATTTGTAGGCATCATTACGTTCTCCACTGGGATTCTGTGGTCAGCTTTCAGTGGAAGGTAACCATAAAGTTGTTAGAAAACTGCCATGATACAGGATTTAAACTCGAATGAGCAGGCTAAACTGGCATGAGCACCTGAAAGCTGTCTATATGAAGATGGGGTTATTGATTAATACTTACTTGCCACATTTTTGTGTGCAATGGCAGGCAAGATCTGATAAAGAAGGTAGAGTTTTACAAACTCCATCTGGATTTCATGTCACCGCACAACTTTATATGGCTTCCATGGCTCCTATAGTTCAGTTTCCCACCTAATTGCTTTCTTGGGGGTTTGGGAATATGATGGCCACTTTTCTCCCCACACATTATAGGCCCAGGAAAGGCCATTTTCTATCAGAAAGTGATGTGGAAGTTGATTTCTGGATCACTTCTTCTAGTTAAAAAAGCCCCTGTCCCCAAAATGACCCTGAGAAGGCCAGAAACCTGCCCTATTGAAGGAATATTTTTGAATTGTTTTGCAAGTAGGATGTAGTTGTGGGTTGAATCATTTAAGATCTCAGGTAAGGAGGTGTTATGGATGGCGTTATATTCCTGGAAGAGATGGATCCAGTGCTCCGGGATCCGTCTCTCCAAATGTCAGCCCAGGTAGACGGTCAGGAATGCTTATTAACAGATTTGGCTGATAACACCAGCTGCACCCTTTCCTAGAATTAGAAGACCTAAAGATGGCAGTGCACCCACTGCTAACCTCAAGGTTTGACTTCTGAAATGCACTATACTTTGGACTACGCTGTACCAAGTTCGGAAACTCAAATTAGTTCAAAATATGGTAGCCAGTTTGGTTACAGGAATATCTAGGAGCATATTACAGCCATACTAATGTCATTCTCGTGATTACCAGTTAGTTTCTGGGCAAAGTACAAAGTGTTAGTTTTGACCTTTAAAGCCCTTATTTAATATGCTTCTGACAAATAGGCCAGCTTGTAAAAAGGCTATCCCTAGATACTCCTGTATAAGTCTAGAGAATTTAGTCAAAAAAGGGCTGTGTTGACACATCCATGGGTGGGTGTGAGTACTGTACACACACCCTTCTCTGAGTAGAGTGGCAGAAGGCAAGTGCTTACTTCATCTGAGAAGAAACCGAAAGAAGCATTGACTACTCTGCCATAGCACTGCTTTTTGAATGTTTGGACAAGTAGCAGTGGCAACTAGGGACAGTTATCCTACTTAGGCAGTATTGGTGCTTTCCTTTTCTGAGGAATAAGCCTCAATTTATCTATGGGTCCTATCAAAATCTATAATTTTGGCATGCATGAGCAGCAAATGGATGAGCAGATAAGGTTGGTTCACCAGCTTGTCAAAAAAGCATAGATATATACATTTGCTCACCACAATAGAATTCATAAAAGAAATGGTGACTGGTGAATGAAAAAGTTATCTCTGGATTATTTTGGAAAGAGCATACAGGTAGACTCCTTATGTAAGGCTTATGTGACTTGATTGTTTCATTTCACATGTGTATCTTGTTCATTTTGGATAAAAATTTGCTGGAACATGCTGAACTTTTTTGGTGCTGGAACCAGTCCTTATTTCGATGTTATTCCTTATTCTGGTATCAGGTGTTCTATTAAACAAAGTAATTCATTTGTAAACATCTACCTCATTAGAATGAGGTATACCTCATTAGAATGAGGTAACATCAGGAAAGGTACTACCAAATTGAAAAGGATGGTTTAATGGGTGGAGACAATAAGGCTTCCTTCAAAAAATGGAAGTCTTGCCCAAACAACGTCTTGTCACGTCAGTCAGCAACAATAACAATATATTTTTTTAAAGAAGCATATTGCCAAAATAGTACCAACAGGCCCCAATGTGATGTTTATTCTGGACAGGCAATGTGTTTATTAGTGAGTTCAGTTTTCTAATGTGTGACTAACTTTCCTCATTAATTCTTAAATGAAGATACCTAGGTGCAGAGGCAAATAACAAAACAGTAAAGCTTTGTTATATAAATTAAATCACCTACCACTGTGATTCCCAATGTTTTTGACTTGCAGATACCTTTTTATAATCAATTTGTAAGGCAGAGGCCCTTAGGCCAATTTTTTGTATTACAAGTTAATGGTACAGTAGAGTCTCACTTATCCAACATAAACGGGCTGGCAGAACGTTGGATAAGCAAATATGTTGGATAATTAGGAGGGATTAAGGAAAAGCCTACTACACATCAAATTAGGTTATGATTTTACAAATTAAGCACCAAAACATCACGTTTAACAACAAATTTGACAGAAAAAGTAGTTCAATACATAGTAATGGTATGTAGTAATTACTGTATTTATGAATTTAGCACCAAAATATCATGATGTATTGAAAACATTGACTACAAAAATGTGTTGGATAATCCAGTACGTTGGATAAGCGAGTGTTGGATAAGTGAGACTCTACTGTATTTAGGAGCAGTGAAATTGTATTTTGAAAACTTTGAAATTTATAATATCGCAGTTTATTCTCAGCTACCACAAATACACATAGTATTGTCAAAACTTGGCCATAAATAATTCTTCCAAAGTTCAATAAATCAAACCATTTACATTGAACAAAACTAAAGTGCATTGTAGTACAACTGTACACCTAAATTAAGACATAATATAAAATAGTGTAAAAATGTTTAATGAGACACCTATGGTTGCACTTTTTTGCACTTTCTTATTTTAGGTTCAGTTGATGATAATTACAGGCAAATGTCTGGTTCTGCATTTAAGTGGCTTCTGTTTTGGTACATGTATAGGCGGACAATCCCGCTTCACAGAGATATGTAGTTGAGAAAGGCAGCAATACTAATTTTGCTTTCTCAGACAAGATTTTTAATTCATCTTGTAAATGCATGCCAAATACCAATAGACTTTGGTTTTGAAACGCGAGTCTTCATTTGCCGTGAGATGTCAAATCTATGAGGACCTTGTATTCTGCTGAGTTTAAGATGGGTGGTTTTTGTTCACGCTGAACACATTTAGTACCCATTAAAAGTCATCAAGCACCTTTTCTTGAGCTGTGAGCTGTCGGAAAATAATATTCAAACAACTCTTTCAAAGCTTCGTGTTGTGCCTGAATTTTTTCTGTATTTTTTCTTGAATCTTGATGTTACTTTCATTCAAGCAGCTTTTTGTAAGAAGGAAGCAATTGATATCTTCCTTTTCCACACACTCCAACCAATACACAAGTGTCCTCTTAAAAGAAGACACTTTGGCATTTACACCAAAAACTGTGGCAGTTTTTCCTTGCAATGATAGATTCATTTTGTTCATTTTACTAAAAATGTGAGCCAAATACGCCACTTTGCACACCCATCTTCATCATTTAAAACTATCACCAATAGAGCATAGTCGTCCATTAAAAATGCTGCTACCTTTGCACGTAGTTCCATCAAATGTGTCAAGGCTTTTCCTCGAGACAACCAACTTTCTTTATTGAGCAGCAGGAGGAACTCATGGTGGCTTCCCATATCTTCACACATCGTTTTGAAGAGCCTGCTTTTAAGAGGTTGCAATTTTATATAGAGTATTATTTTTATTGCCTCATTCAACACAATCATAAGCTTAGAATGCATTTTTCTCGAGACTAGCACGTATTTATGAAGAATGCAATGGTTCTGGTACATTTCTTTGCCTTATCTTTAATTTTGACAATGACTTCTCCATTGTGACCCATCCTTGCCTTTGAACCATCAGTGCATATATCTGTAGTTCTCCTACAGTAATTCAATGGTAAGAACGTCACCATCTTGAGTTTCACTACAACTTATTAGGTAGGAAGCTTCCAGGACTTCTTCATTATTAGTTTTAGCAAGTGTCATCATAATGTTCTGTGAAGCCAAAATTTCATTGCACCTCCTCTTGAAAAAAATTAGATGGTTTATCTTTCATCTCAAGATACCTTTCCTCAAAATGACGCCACAGTTTAGCAGGAAACATGGAAATGTTAGTCAACACATTTCCACAAATCATAAGAAGGGTCGACCATCATTTGTTTATGTGACTCCCTTATTCAATTAACTTTCTTTGTATTTTCAGGTTTTATAGGGGGGTCTTTCCCCCACCGCCCCACTTCTGTGGTTTTTTTTCAAACAATGATTGAGTAGCATTGCGAATTCATAAATGGTTTATTTTGTGGAAAGGTCTTCTGACAAACAAACTGGAGTCCATTGCTTGGTTATAATCTTTTTTATCATTAGCTCATCTGACAAAACTTTGATGAAACTCAGATGACACCCCACTCAGCCCTGTCCTCTGTCTGTCTCGTGCTCCAATAATTTTGGAGCTAGTGGCAGCAGAATTACCAAGTATCCTCTCCTAGTGAAGGCATTAAATTCATCTTGGAAAATTTCCATTCTGAACGTAATTTTTAGTTTTCTTACTTTGATACTACTTTTTGTTTCTTTTTCTTTAATTTCATTAAATGTTTGTTTATTTTACTTTCCTGGAGTGGCCATAGAGCCTCTGAGAAGTACATGCAGAGCCCTTTGGGCTCCATGGAGCACAGGTTGGGAACCACTGATTCACCATTACAGTTCCATACAGCATACAGTGCATTGAATTAAAACAAAGTAGCCTTCCCCTTGAACACTTTCATCACCCACAATTCCCACAGAATTCTTTCTCACATCTAAACTCTTCTCATCAATTCCAAGCCTTAGCTATTTCTCTATTCCCATCTGGCCCTGTTTGACAGACAATTCACTGGCTCTATGTTATTTACTTTCTCACTCCAAGAAATCCTGAGGTTATGAGTTGCTGAGTCAAGACGTGCCAAGTTTCTTACTTCACAAATGAGGAGGCAGCCCACTAGATGATAGGGAATTAAAGATCTGATGAAGGATGATTGGGATACTGCAGAAAAATGGATTGTTTAACATTTGTCTACACAAGAACTTTACAAATTGTGTGTTGCAACAGTAGGTGTGTCGTGCTAACATAAAGAAGAAATGACAAAAATCTTGGGAATGTATGTATGTATGAATGTATCTTACAAATCATATGTTGCGTTCCCATACATTTCATTGTTAAAATTTATGTTTTTTGTCCATATCTTTAATAAGGGGTTGTTTTAACCTCCAGCTTGCTAGTACAACTGAATTACTATGTTGCCAAATGATGCATGACTAAAAAAGTGTGTCACAACATGAAATATTTAGAAAACTCAGATCTACACTGTGGAGGATTAATGCGTGAACTAAGTTTTCCAGGAAAAGAATATGAGGAAGTGAGACAAATAACGATGCTACCCTATTTCCCTGAAAATAAGACATCCCCAAAAAATAAGACCTAGTTGAAGTTTTGCTGAATTGCTAAATATAAGGCCTCCCCCGAAAGTAAGACCTAGCAAAGTTTTTGTTTGGAAGCATGCCCGGCACCCACCAAACAAAACACCATAGCATGCAGGATTGTTAAATGTAAATAATAATAATAATAATAATAATAATAATAATAATTTTATTTTTATACCCCACCCCGCCTCTATCTCCCCAGAGAGACTTGGAGCGGCTTACATACGAGTTGTATATGGAAATAATGGTTGTAACAAGAAATTCTAGACAGGAGTCACAGTTTGTCTGATTTAGTTATGTTGGTTTGTGATGACAACTACTGTACAATATAGAATAAATGTTCAATTCTTTTGTTCAACAATGAATATGAAGTCTTTTTCATGGAAAAATAAGACATTCCCTGAAAATAAGACCTAGCGCATCTTTGGGAGCAAAAATTAATATAAGACACTGTCTTATTTTCGGGGAAACACGGTATTTTAGGCCTCATGAACAAATTACAAAAACAGTAACACCTATTTTTGATGGTTTCTACCCCAATGTTTGGACATAAGATAATGTGAAATTGCTTATCTAACAAGAATATTAGAAACGTATCCAGAATTGTCCTTTGTATCTGAGAACAGGAAATCAGCCACTGTAATACCATTTCGAAAGGGGCCTAAGGCATTATGGAATAATGTGCTTAACATCTGTTCTGAGTAAATTTGTGAAAAGCATGATGAAAGTAATGGGGGGAAAAAACGATTAAGCTAAAAATATCAAGTACATATTGTATACTTGTGTATAAACCGCCCATTATAAGTTGAGGTGAGGTATTGTGCCCAAAATTATGGACTTTGATACATCAAGGAGAATGGAATAGAGTATTTGCTTATAACTCTGAGAATTGTGTTCAGGGCGGATATATTTCCTGTTCTAAATTACTTTTGAAGTCACTGTGGGCACAATAAATATGTGGAGAGGTTTGCTTCCTTTGAGATTTCTGTTGATTTCTTCCTGACATAGTGACACTGTTCCCAATATGCCCTTCTGAACCCTCCTTTTAGAGTTTGTATTCAGATGCAGTTCTATCCCACTGGCTACTGTGACTTGCCATCATGGCCTGCTATATGCTCTCTGCCTGCTTCCACGATGTTCCTCTTTGTATTATTAGCACATCTTCATCTTCATTATCATAGGGTTATTCTCCACCTCATGTCCACTTTTCCCCAAGGGATCAGTTTAAAAACTGCTCTGTAACCTTTTCGAAACAAACCCACCATGTACTCTAATTGCTTCATTAAATTATAATAAAATTTTATTCAGTGATTCCATGTCAGAAAAGAGTTTCAGATATGAAAACAAATGAGCAATGTCCCCAAGATCTTAACACTTATCAGATTTTGTTTGTTTGTTGGTGATGCCTGTTCAAACTATATACATATTGGAATAATCAAGGTTTTTCGTATCACATTGGAGAATAAATTTTCATAAACATAGAAACATTAATCTGTCAAAATACTAAATTGCATTGTGATGAACCTTAAGAATGTTTTATTTTTCATTCAGCATCCTTTTTCTTTGGATCTCTTATTTTTCTGCCCTTGTGGTTTTTGTAGTTCTACCTGATTGTACCTATATTGTCATCAAGGGCATAACACTTGGTTTAGTTCTTACAGACCAAGCATTCTGCACTAGCAACTCAGACAGGAAATCCACTGCTTCACAAGTCATCCTCTGTGGCAGAAAGGGTAGGGACAGGAAAGAGTGAGAATATAATCAGAACGTGCAGAACACCAAAACGGATGTAGATAAAATGGACTGTGGGAAGATGTTCTCTGCAAGTAGTGATAGGTCTTGGTTCTTCAAAGTTTATAGTATGTAAAAATTATATTTTGGATTTATTAAATAACAAATGTAGCTGGAAGCTTGGAAAATAATGCAATAGATTTGAATAAAGCTAGAATTCAGTAGAATAAAGAGTTTGTCTCATAAAAACCAACCAGTGGTAAACAACCCTAATCAAGTTTGCAGATGCAAAACTAGGAGAGGTAACCAACACATTGGAAGACAGTAACTGGATTCAGAAATACCTTGATCAACAAAAAAATTGGGCTGAAACTAAAGTGAAAATCTATATTTAGGCCACTGAAACCAAATGTATGAGAGCAGATTTTGATTCAACATTAGAAGGAATTTCTTGATAGTAAGAGGTTAGGTCCAGCAGTGGAATTATTTGCCTTATAGAGATGGGGTCTTTTTCTTCGTGTTTTCAAAAAGAGGCTGGACACATAACTACCTGCTGGGGATGCTCGAGCTTGCTAGAGTTTCTGCACCCCTTCCAACTGTGATTCTATGCTCATTTTTTTTTATTAAGGGGATAGCTTAAGTGAGTACCATATTAAGAAGCACACGTTTTTAAAGAATAGCTATACAGTGTTTGGTCTGAGATTCACTAGTAAATAGTTGAAATGAATAATATTTTTGATACCCCATGTTTAAGGCAGCATTAACTAGATACAGAACTTTGCTGTGTATAATATGCAGCCTTACATTTGTGGTGGGTTGCAAGGCTAGCATGTTGAATAGTGGTGAGCAGATGGTAGAACTAGATCTATAGATACCTTAAATTACTTCCAGTAGATTAGGAGAAGTTTTCGGCTCACTGTGGTATATAACATCAACCACAGAAGTAGCAGTAATAAAATGTCTTCTCTACTAACCTAAAGTACGGAGTTCCTGATCTGTAGTATTTCAGATGTAGATTTAAATTGTCAGATACAAGTCACTTCTGTGTTATGTGGCACAGTAGGTTTACCCCCAGCAGAACCACCATTTTATACCTGCATCTGATTAATAAACTCTGTGGTCCTGCCTGCTAAAGGAATAAACCAGACAAGACCACACAAGCCCAGAGTCTCCCTGCACCAGCAATACCTGCTTTGAACATCTGTCTCCCCCCAGCCCCATTTACTGCATTGCAGTTCATGCATTCATTAGAGAGAGGAATGTGTCTGCAAATGGTACTAGAAAACCCTGTGTGTATGCTGAAGTGTCCCAAGAAGAAAGCTTACTTGGAAGTTTTCTAATAGATATCAGAAGAGATGAAAAACATTTTTGGTCTGGAGGTGGGTGGGGTGGAGGATGAGCTGCCTGCTTTCTTATTGTGAAATATGTGGGAATCAATAATATGTGATCTTAATCATGGCCAGTTGAGTTATGTGATTTATTGATTTTTCAAGGATGCATTATAGGTAATACCGGTACTACTGTTAACCTCCATATGTGAGAAATTTCTTTATGATATTAAGATTAGCATGGATCATCTGGGAAGATCCATGAACAAGCCTATTGTGAGTGCGTTATTTACAGGTCTGCCCTTGAAAAACTTTCTGGGGATGTTTACCAGGCATACTTCTCTAAACTGTGGTGGGGGGCTTTTGAAATAAGCCCATAGGGTATATTAGTAAAGTCCTTGAGTTTGCAAGATCACTAGCAAACTAATTCTGATTGCTACTGATGGGAATACTATGATTTATTAATTATTCTTTGTGGTCTCTGTGATTCGTATAAAGGGGTCTATTTGTGCCTGCATTGTTCAGAACTTTATAAAGCTGTTGTTTAAATGTTTTGGGGGTAGTTCCTCCTCCACAGGTACATGTGACCTATATAGTTCCTGCTCACACCCTCAATCCTGTTTCGTTAGCCGTATCGAATGAGTATCGGTGAGCATATTGCTCATTTTTTTCTGACCTTGGCATTGTTTTCTGTCTTCTCCTGTACTACAATTTTGGCTTGGTTTTGAGCTCATGGTGTAAGGTTTGATGATAGATTCTCTGACTTCAGTAATTGACTTTTTGGCTTCATGGTTTGGTTATTGGTGTCACCTTCAGTGACCTCAATGGCATCCTTTACAAAATGTATCTTGCGGAGCCCAAATCCCCAAGAAATGTGGTCCCTATCTTCTTGTCTTTGGTTTTAAAGATCTTGAAATGGAGAAAGCTCATAACAATTTTAAAGCACATTAGAAATTCCACTTCTATAAAGCTTCTAGAAAGGATAGTTTGTTTCTGCATTGTGATTGACTTGAGACCCCTCCACAGTCATATAACCCAGAATATCAAGACAGAAAATCCCACAATATCTGCTTTGAACTGGATTACCTGAGTCCACACTGCCATTTATTCCAGTTCAAAGCAGATAATGTGGGATTTTATTCAGTTGTGTGGAAGGGGCCTTGGTTTCTGTTGTAGAATAGGTACTTCACATTTTTGTGTAGCTTTTTTTGAGAAGATATTTGCCATCCTTTTTTGTAGCCCACATATATAAATACAAGTTAGCTTCGATGCTCTCTGCTCTGTAGATTTGTGACGGGCATGGTAGGGACAGTCAGTGACGTAGCTTGGTTTCCATGGTAGTGACTTGATGTTATGTAAGGAGGCTGCATGTACACTGCTTGGTTGTCATGGTTCTAAGAATCCTGCTCAAACAGCTCTTTCTCAATCAATGTGTTTTAACAGCATTTGAATGTACACTGGTCCTGAGCAGCAGAACTTGAAATAATAAACAGGACCCTACATTCTTGTTTGTGTCATCATTGCAAGTTACACAACCTGTTTGTCCTGAAGAGCTAAATCACATCTATAGTACATACGTTTTTTTTTTTAATTGCTGACTTACCTAGTGGAGAGACTTCATTTGGATCCTCTTTCTAAAAATATTTGACAGAATTTCAAATCCAGTGTCAGTTTGGCACTTTGATTCTGGCACACATGATTTTTTTTAAAAAAAAAATTGATACAGCTGAAGTAGAACTCAAGAAGATATGCTGACATTTCCATGCATACAAAGTTGTGCAGAAACCGATTAGTGGCTGGCAGCAGACATACAGTTGTATGTATTTTCTCCAGTTCTTTCTCGTGTGAAATGTGTTCTCCTTGTGAAATATTTCAACAGCTTAGTGTAGTTTCCTTAATCTTGTGTTCAACCTTGTTATGTTAGTGTGTTGCACCATTTAACATAATGTTTGTATATAAACAAAGTTAACCCATTTATTTGGAAGTAGATGGGCTTGATATCAGCAATATTTTTTAAAAAATCAGCAATCATGCAAATATAATTTCAGTATTTTTTAAGCAGATTTCATTTTGATCTGAATTATTTTTCATTTTTAAGTAAACACATGATTCTACCTAGTACTGTGTCACACCCTTAACACTCTTTTATCTAGCAGAGCCTTTCTAAGGTCTGGAGCAGATGTTCAATTATTTGAATCCAATTAACTGGCAGTGATTTTGCAGATGCTATTCTTGCATAGAAATGCATCTTTAAAATAGCTTTTAATTTATGTCAGTAGATCCTCAGTTGTGAATAACTAAAGTTTATTTACATATACAGTTATAGTAAACTAAACATTAATATTCAGTATATTTCCTCCTTCACAGATATATGGAGCTTGGGTGTTATTCTTTACATGTTGGTGTGTGGACAACCACCCTTTCAAGAAGCAAATGACAGTGAAACCTTGACTATGATAATGGACTGTAAATATACAGTGCCATCTCGTGTGTCTAAAGAATGTAAAGAGTAAGTAAAATATTGTACAAAATGTTTTCAAACTAAAATTACAATGTGAACAATTCAGTAGAAAAAATGGTAGATGTTTAGGGTTGAGGCAACCCAAGTTTAGATCTCCACTCATCCATAAGAAAAAGGTACTGACACTGCCTTTCAATCTTACCTACCCTGTAGAGTTGTTGACAGTATACATGGGTTCTATGGAGATGTGTGTGTATAAATTTGCTTATTAACTCTTTACAATTGTAGTAATTAAATAATTGTTCATGTGTAAACTCATTTCCTAAAAGGCCAACTGTTCTTTGGTAGTTGGAAAGCAGAAATACTACAAACATTCTGTTTTATTGAGTTATTTTCTATATAGCTTACTGATGAATAAAGGCAGAATGTGTGATTTAACATCTCAATTGTGCTAAATATAAATTGTGCTGTCTGAAACGAAAGATTTAATTGGCCTCTTAATTGCAGATTTGCATTTGCTATAATTTTATTTGCTTTTCTAAGAAACATTCAAGGCTAGCCACACCAGTTCCATTAGTCATTTGAAAAATGAATGAGTAGGAAATACTAGGATTTCTATTTCTACGAAGTCTATTTGCAGGGTTTCATTGTGTTTCCTCTTACAGTATGCCATACATTTACTTTTGTTCCTATGCTAGTATTTCTATCACATATATACAAGAAATAGCAAATTGGAATTGAAGGACAAATTAAAATATTTTTATGGTAGATAAGCACATTTGTTTATTTTTTTAAAACAAAAAAGGCTGGTGTTACCTACTCTTGAATGAATTGTTGTTTTGATGTAGCAGCTTTGTTTTAAACTAAGGGAGTAATACACCTTTCATTTCTGTCAAGACATTAAGAGGGGCAGTATGGGACAGCCTTTCATGTCAGTGAGGTAGTCAGCTAGGATGCATGGAAATGGCAGTTTTAGGAGAACATGCTATAATGTAATGATGCTGATATGCTTATGGGGTGATTTTTCAATTCCTAGTTTAATTACACGGATGCTGCAAAGAGACCCAAAACGAAGAGCATCTTTAGAAGAAATTGAAAACCATCCCTGGCTACAGGGAGTTGATCCATCACCTGCAACAAAATACAACATTCCTTTAGTGTCGTACAAAAATCTTTCAGAGGAAGAACACAACAGCATAATACAGCGAATGGTTCTGGGAGACATCGCAGACAGAGATACCATAGTCGAGTAAGCAACCATGTTAAATTGTTTTATTATTGCAGTTATTCCAGTTTTGTTACAAGTAACTTTCTCTGTGTATTTGTTAGATATCTGGAAGACAGACATTTCCATTATATGCTTGCCACACTTCTTCCAGTAAAACTTTTTATCTTTTAAACATTATGTCTGATTATAATATATATTCATAAATATGTTCAATTCCCAGAAAGTTAATGTGGCAGCATTCGATGCAATTTTGTCACAGACCATTATAAAAGCCATTGAATTGCCAAGTTCTTCAAAGAGTACACACAGAAGTTTTTATTATTTGTCTCCTGTTATGCCTAATGATTGAACAGGCATAACTCATTACAAGTAGTGTGGCTCAGAGTCTATTTTAGCTGATGAGCAGCTTTCTCAGTGTTAAGGATATGCATCCCTTAAGCCCATTGAGCAGTGGGAGCAGACTTGCCTTACATCCCCCTCAAAAATCCTAAAAGTATACCTTGATTTTACCATTTTATATAAGGGGCACTACACCATTGTATATAATGGGATGGATTTTGGTATACACAGGAACCAAACCTGAGCAAATACCAAGGGCCAACTAGAGATGCTTAAAGCAAAACAAACTATTACTGAAGCAGAAACTTGCATGTAGTAAATTGCTGTAATCCAGGAAAATCTACTGAGTGCTTGAATGCTTTCCTTAATATAATGGTGTGATTATTGAACTTGCCACATTAGGTTGCATAATTCTTAGTAGGGTGAAAGTCATTTGTCAAGATGTCAAAAACATTAATTTCTACTTTAGGCCATTCTTGGGTATTTTTTTAGGAGCACTGTAAGTTTTCTTGGCTGTATGTCCAGTTTCAACAAACCATTGATGTATGATCTGTGTTCCGTTTTAATTCTATTCCCTTCAGGGCCCTGGAAACCAACAAATACAATCACATCACTGCTACCTACTTCTTACTGGCAGAGCGGATTTTAAGAGAGAAACAGGAAAAAGAAATACAAACCAGATCAGCAAGCCCAAGCAATATCAAAGCTCAGTTTAGGTCAGTATTCCAGGTATTCAGATTGTATTGAATGTATTGATTTGTCATTTTATTCTGATAATTTTACACCTGTAATTTTTAAACAGATTGTGAAGTGAATGTAATGTTTCACTGCTTACATGTTGTTTGTAGCTTCCTAACAGTGAATCAGGATTAGTTTCAGGTCTTTTACCCATGAAAGTCTACTGACCTCTTCTGGTGTTTTGGGGCTAGAACAGGCATGGACAAACTTTGGCCCTCCAAGTGTTTTGGACTTCCGCTCCCAGAAATCCCAGTCAGTTTACTGGCTGTTTGGAATGGTGGGAGTTGAAGTCCAAAATACCTGGAGGGCCAAATTTGCCCATGCCTGGGCTAAAGCCTTATTCATGTCGCTTAGCTATGGAATTATAAGTTCATAGGTTCCTCTTTCTTTTTCCTAGTTCTGAGGATGTTGGTATTCTCAGCTTTCTTTCATTGAATCCCCAGTGTTAGGGAATGGAAGAAACAATACCCAAGCTGCTTCTTCACACTTAGAAGACTACAACTATAGTAGGGAATTAATCAGTTTTTTAACTGTTCCAGGAGTAGAGAACAGGCAGAATTTACCAACACCAAGAATAAGAAAGCTAAATAGGGTCTATACTCGGTGCTTAGCCTTTTCCTAGATGCAGCATGGAAAATTTATTTAGAATCATAGAATAGTAGAGTTGGAAGAGACCTCATGGGCCATCCAGTCCAACCCCCTGCCAAGTAGCAGGAAATCGCGTTCAAAGCACCCCCGACAGATGGCCATCTAGCCTCTGCTTAAAAGCCACCAAAGAAGGAGCCTCCACCACAGTCCGGGGGAGAGAGTTCCACTGCCGAACAGCACTCACAGTCAGGAAGTTCTTCCTAATGTTCAGGTGGAATCTCCTTTCCTGTAGTTTGAAGCCATTGTTCTGCGTCCTAGTCTGCAGGGCAGCAGAAAACAAGCTTGCTCCCTTCTCCCTATGACTTCACGTATTTGTACATGGCTATCATGTCTCCTCTCAGCCTTCTCTTCTGCAGGCTAAATATGCCCAGTTCTTTAAGCCGCTCATCATAGGGCTTGTTCTCCAGACCTTTGATCATTGAGGAGTTGCCCTCCTCTGGACACTTTCCAGCTTGTCAACATCTCCCTTCAACTGTGGTGCCCAGAATTGGACACAGTATTCCAGGTGTGGCCTGACCAAGGCAGAATAGAGGGGTAGCATGACTTCCCTGGACCTAGATGCTATACCCCTATTTCTGCAGGCCGGAATCCCATTGCCTTTTTTAGCAAGCCGCATCACATTGTAGACTCATGTTTAACTTGTTGTCCATGAGGATTCCAAGGTCTTTTTATTAATTAAAATATTTATGCCTCTCAGATTTCGGGGTGACATTCAAGTTTAAATGGACAATACAATATAAAGACATGTTTATTTTAAAATAAATCAATCTGGCTCCAAAGGATTTTTGTAAATAGCCATTTCTTTAACTTGGCCCCCAGTCAGGCCCCCAGTAAGTATTGGCAGCAGTCAGGTCTCCAGGGAGAGGGCATTTCACAGCTGGGGTGCCATAGCTGAGAAGGTGCTCTGCCATGTCCTCAAACAACATATTTATCCCACTTGGTGGGGATATTGAGCAGGGCTTCCCCAGCAGACCTCAGTGCTCTGTACCAGCCATATATAAGGAGAAGTGTTCCTTCCAAGCATTGTATCTAGTTAGGGCTCCAAATATCATCACAAATACCTAACTCAGAATGGAAGTGTAGCACTTCTGTTCAAAGCTGTTTTTATATATCTGTATATTGGCTGTTCCTAGCCGGAAAGGTCCTTTCTCCTTTTCTAGAGCAGAGTGTGCTTAACGTAGTCAATATATCTTCCCATACTCCCAGAACTGGGGTTCAAAGTGAATTACAACAAAATGAAAAGATATACAATTAAAATAGAAAAAAATAGGTAGAAGTAAAACAGTACCAAAAGCTGTTATGGTAAAGTACAATTGAACAAACTGTAACCTCAAAATACAATTGAACTTAAAAAGTTATTTATATCCATTAAAATCCCTTTCCCCAACAGCCAGGTAATTGCCAACATCCTGCTGAAATTTTAAAAAAGTCTTACTTTGTGGACCACTATGAAGACCTTCTCTCACATTCCTACTAAATTCTCGATTGAACCTGTTAAAGTGGCTGTGTTACACCTATATTTCAGTTTGACAGTCATCTTTTTCCACAGAGGGTATACATGTCAGATGTGAACTCACTGGTGCAATGTTTCTTTGCAGTGTTATTAAAGTTGTGAACCACAAGATGAGAGAAATTACATATACAATCTTTAAGTTAGGGATGGGAAATGTATGGCTCTCTGCCTGCAGGATTACAGCTCCCATCAGCCCTCACCTCTGGACTTGATAGGACTTGTGGTCCTGCAACATAGGGAATGTTCGCCACCCCTTATCTAGAAGGAAAATAGGTGTGCATGTGTTAATACTAGAACCCTTATATCAGCGGTGAATTAAGATGCTTGATAATAAAAGTACACATATGAAGTTGTCAAAATAGTGGTTTTTCTAACTAAATTTCTGATGATGCAAAAGGATGAGGCTGCCAAAAACATAGCAAAAGAATCAGCATCATTATGTAACATTTTGTGAAAGAGCAGGAGACCATATGACAAGATAAAGTAAATTGACTAGAAAGTACAACATGGTTGTCTTTTATTTTAAAAGCAAAATATTTAAAAGAAGCTGAAAGGTATAATCAGGAAGGGTTACTTCACAAAGACTGGTGGCTATTTAAAGTCACTATAATAGAGCTAAAATAAAAATGCATACTATAGCATAGAACAGGGGTCCCCAAACTTTTTTAACAGGGGGCCAGTTCACGGTCCCTCAGACCGTTGGAGGGCCAGATTATAGTTTTTGAAAAAAAACTATGAACAAATTCCTATGCACACTGCACATATCTTATTTTGAAGTAAAAAACAAAACAAAAAGGGAACAAATACAGCCTCAATGTTAATCATCATCATCATCATTGTCATCGTCATCATAAAAATAATAGAAGGTTGGAAGAGACCCCTTGGGATATCTACTCCAACCCCCTTCTGCTTTTGTGCACCACACCATAATCGAAGCACTGCTGACAGATAGCCACCCAATGACAACAACAACACCATAATAAACATGGTTGGAAGAGACCCCTTGGGCCATATAGTCCAACCCCTTTCTCCCTTTGTGAACCAAAACATAAAGCACCCCTGACCAACAATGGCAATAATAATAATAATAATAATTCAGGATTGGAAGAGATTGCTAGCCTTCAAGAAAAATGAATCCATGACAGGGCTGCAAAGGAGGGAGTCTACGTGGCAAGATAAAACGGAAGGTCTCTACCTTTTGCCACAGGCATGCCTCCATTGTTGTTTTGACTCCTCCGTCCCAGGTGTGGGAGGAGGCGGAAAATGAGCGTGCAAGGCGAGCGAGGAGGCAGGAAAGGCGCGCACCTTTCCCTCCTCCCTCGCCCCGTGCAGGCCTTCGTCAGCGGCGGCGGCGGGAAAGATGCCTGTGGGCCGAGGGAGGAAAGGCGCATGCCTTTTTCTCGCCCCGTGCATCCCTTTCTCGGCGGCAGCGGGAAAGGTGTGTGCGGGACGAGGAAAAGGCATGAGCCTTTCTCTCTTCTCTCACCCCGCGCGCACCTTTCCCGCTGCTTTCCTCAGCGGCAGCAGCGGGAAAGCTGCCCGCGAGGTGAGGGAGGAAAGGCACACACCTTTCCCTCGCCCCGTGCGGCTCTTTTTCAGTGGAGGCAGCGGGAAAGGTGCGTGCAGGGCAAAGAAAAGGTGTGCACCTTTCTTTCCTCCCTCACCCCGCGTGCACCTTTCCCGCTGCTTCCCTTGGCGGCAGCAGCTGGAAAGCTGCCCGTGAGGCGAGGGTTGAAAGGCGCATGCTTTTTCCTCGCCCCATGCGGCCCTTCCTCGGTGGCAGCGGCCAGAAAGGTGCCCGTGAGGAGAGGTTGACAAGAAATGTGTGCACCTTTTCCTCCTTCTCCACACCACATGCACCTTTCTTGACGGAGGAGGGAGCCACCCACTGCGGGGGCCGGATAAATGGCTCCGATGGGCCGCATGTGGCCCGCGGGCCTTAGTTTGGGGACCCCTGGCATAGAAACACAAGAAGTTCTAGAAGATGCTACAGTGTTTGAAATGCTCTCACTGAGGCAATAAAAAGAAAGTAATTTTAAGAAATTGAAGTCTTGAAGAAAAGAACTGATAAACTAGATGAGACATGGTATTTGAATTTCATGTTCGAGACTGGCTGCCTATCTTTTCAAAAAGTGAAACTGACAGTAAGGCAGTGAAAGGAAATAAACTATTCAGTTTTTATGCTTCTTAAGCAGGGAAACAAGATCACTAGATATCAGAAAGAAAGAGGAAATGGCAACAAAACTAAAAACAATTAAATTACTGTAAGCAGAGTGTTAATTTTGGGTTGATAATGTCCTTATTGTTCTAGGTATGTAAATATTTACAAGAACTCTCTGCTATCTAGCCTCTCACACATAGTGTCCTACACAGTTTGGTCTTGTCCCTTGTTGATGAAATGATGGGTGATCTTCCTGAGAGCCAATAACATTACTTGTTTCTTCCCTCCTCCACATCCCCAGCTTTTTTGGGGGAAGGGAGGGCGCCTTTCCCTAGAACAGTGGTTCTCAACCTGGGGTCCTCAGATGTTTTTGGCCTTCAACTCCCAGAAATCCTAACAGCTGGTAAACTGGCTGGGATTTCTGGGAGTTGTAGGCCAAAAATATCTGGGGACCCCAGGTTGAGAACCACTACCCTAGAACATCAAAACATAGAGTCTTCACTTTTATCAGCTCGACCTCTAGATTTATTTTTTTGATCTGCCTGCTTCCAGGTTAATAGTTGAAAGCCACTTCCTCATTAATCATTATAATGCTCCATATGGAAAGGTTTGAGCAGTTTCCTTAAAAATTATAGGAGCTCAGGGTGGCTTCAGAACTCACTCTGGATATTTTAAAAATTTACGTTGAATGCATCATAGTGTTTCTTAGACAATCCATGGCTCTTCACTGATTACTTCTCTGGCTTCTTTAGCTATGAGTGTCTACTGTTGCCTAAGTTTTGCTTCATTGCTCCAGAGTAAGTGATTTTATCTTAAAAGAAGGGGGGATCTTGTTTTTTATGCTTTTCCCTATATAGTGACTTTTTATAAAAATGTGGAAAAGTTGGGTTTCACCAACAAAATTCTTCAATTGAAAGAAATAAGCCTTTGGAGATATTGTTATAAAAGTTCTGTCCTGCTCTTAAAATTGATGTACTCGGGTATGGACATGTTTCCCTCCCCTTACACAGCATATCACAAAATGCTTTTGAACATCTCATCACTTAATAGAAGAGGCCTGCCATTGGTTTGAATGTTAAAAAAGCAAAGCCAAAGTAAGCATGGTTCTGCAGCCTGATGGAACAATTCATTTAGTTCTCCGGAGCTAAGCAAATGCGTGGAAATATGATTCTAGGTCAATTTTAAAAATGCATTTTTAAAACTAGTCTATTGTTCAAGGTAGGAAAACCATGTTGTATTATAACTTTTGATTTAAAGGTTTTATTTGATCTTTAGATCATTGCGTCCTAAATATGGGTCCCCAAAATGCCCTTAGCTCAATGTTGGGGTCACGAAAAAATTGGCAACAGTAAAAGGTTTATGAACGCCACTCATGTACACAAAATCTGTTAGCAAGAACATGCAGTGTTTACAATGAACTCCGCAGAAAATGCTTCAGCTGTACTCCATAAAGAGAAAAAGAAGTCTGCAAATGTTGGTTTATCAGTAAATGTTTGATTTTTGTATCTATTTTATATACCTGAAATCATGTAAACATTTCTTGGGCCAAGAGGGGTTGCAAGTGGAAAAGATTTGAGAAGCCCTGTTTTAGACGCATTGAAATGGCAGTTACCAGTTTCTTGTTAATTTTTGTTTGTTCTTTTAAATTTTCTGTAGGCAATCATGGCCAACAAAAATTGATGTTCCTCAAGACCTCGATGATGACCTGACAGCGTCTCCTCTGTCCCATGGAGCAGTTCCTCAGTCTCCCGCTCGCACTGCTGAAAATGTTCTTAATGGTCACAGGAGTAAAGCACTTAATGACTCATCAAAGAAAGAAGATATTCCCGATTTAGCTGGACCAGCACTTTCTGTTGTTCCCTCAGTAAGCCTAAAACCTACAACCAGTGGTCGGAAATGTTTGTTTAGAGTCGAAGAAGATGAGGAGGAGGATGAAGAAGATAAAAAATCAGTTTCCCTTTCGACTCAAGTTGTTTTACGCCGGAAACCTTCAGTTACAAACCGCCTTACTTCCCGGAAAAGTGCGCCAGTCCTTAATCAGATCTTTGAGGAAGGGGAATCTGATGATGAGTTTGATATGGATGAGAATTTGCCCCCCAAGCTTAGCAGGCTAAAGATGAATATTGCTTCGCCCAGCACTGTGCATAAACGTTATCATAGAAGGAAAAGCCAGGGTCGGGGATCAAGTTGCAGTAGCTCTGAGACAAGCGACGACGATTCAGAAAGTCGGAGGCGTCTCGATAAAGACAGTGGCTTCACGTACTCCTGGCACAGACGGGATAGTAGTGAAGGCCCACCTGGCAATCAGGGAGATGGCAGTGGACAAGGAAAACCAAGTAATGGAAATGGAGGGGTCGACAAAACCAGCCCCGGTGATAACAGTAAAGGGGGCGGAAATCCTTCTGGTAGCTCTGGGGGAAGCACAAATAACAATTCAGGTTCTACCCGCAGGTGTGCTGGGTCTGGTAATTCCATGCAGTTGTCTTCAAAAAGTGCAGGTGACCTGGTTGAAAGCCTCAAATTGATGAGCCTCTGCTTGGGGTCACAGATTCACAGTAGCACGAAATATATTATTGATCCACAAAGCGCCATCTCATTTTCCAGTGTTAAAGTGCAAGAGAAATCAACGTGGAAAATGTGTATAAGTTCTGCTGCAAATGTCAATCCAGTTTCATCTTTAGGCAGCATAAAATTCTTTTCTGATCAAATGTCAGACACTGCAAACGAATTAGAAAGAATAAAAAGCAAGAACTTGAAAAATAATGTGCTACAACTACCTCTGTGTGAAAAAACAATATCTGTGAATATTCAGCGAAATCCGAAGGAGGGGCTCCTGTGTACCTCTGGTCAAACGACTTGCTGTCATGTTGTTTGACAAAAATTGGACGAAACCCATTCTACTTGATAACGTCAATCTTCCTGTTCAGAGCTGTGAATACTTTATTTCACTGAAACCCTTACAATTGTCTTAAATATTTTTAAACAGGCTTTAAGCAGTAATTTATTACATTTTAATTTAGTTTTGCTTGATATGACAATGCATGATTTTGTGCATGCTGCTAGCCAATATCCCCCCCCCCCCCCAATCAAACCGGAATTTGTGTAACTTTTTTACATTGACAATTTTAGTATAGAAAAATCTGGATTACAGTAAGACGTGTGTCCAAATCCAGTGTAAATGAAGCACTTAATAGTTTCACATTCTGCACTTAAAAAGAGAGAGAGAGAGCTTTTGTTTCTTTGTGAAATGTACAGTCTTGTTCTGATCTTATATGTTACCTAAACTATGTGAGATGTGGCATAATTCTGTGTGTTTTCAACAGAACCAAAGCAATAATGGTTTGACCCTGAAAACTCTTTTGAGAGGTTTCAGATTTCCAAGGCTTGTACAAAGCAAAAATGCACTGAAAATTAAGAAGTCTTGAACTATGATTTTTAATCCCGTGTCTTTGTCTTAAACAAATAGTATGCATGATATGGTGGCTGAACTGAAAATCTTGCTTTGATACAGACAAGGTTTTGTAAAAAAAAGAAAAAAAATCTTTATGGCAGCTTTTCCCCATAAAAATATTGTTCCATGCAGACAATCTTTTAAAAACAAAGTCAGATTATGAAGTCATTTGCTTAGACTTTTTTCCAGTCTGAAGAAAAATATATTCATTTTGGTGTATATCATGGCAATTGTTTGGTATTATATGAGCCACTTTAGTAGACCAATATGTGTGGCTCCTGGAGATTTATTTGAGGAACCCAGTTCCTGTAAATTATAAACACATTAAACCGCTTAACAACGTGTGCATCTTTTAAATCTGTTTTCCACCCTGCCCTTTAGCATTTGACAACCTGTTTCCGATATTAACAGAAACTTTCCAGAGTGTTGACTACTTTAAGAATTCCTTTCTAATCTAGCATTTTGACTCTTTTTCATTACCTCCATGTAATGGGCATTCAAAAATAGTGGCTATTACTCTCCAAAATGCTTCAAAAGCATAACTACATTTAGTTATCAACCAGGTATTTTAATTGAAGTTCTACAGAACAGAACCTGTTGCTGGAATTGGAATAAAAAAGCAGTCTGTTCAAATAAGCAGAAAACCTAAATTGGAGTGCATTATCATTATATGATGTAACTGTACTCTATAGGTGTGAAAATGTATAACAAAATAAATTAATGCAAAATTCAAGAAAACGTGTTACTATCAAATTTGGTTTGAGGTACAAAAATATCTTTTTAAAATCCCTTCCATAACTGTCTCTCCAAATGAAATCAGATAACACAAAACACAAGATCAATTTCCTTTAACATTTTTGTTACTATTTGCTTTTGCTTTTTAAACCCTTGATACTGAAAAGCCAGCAGACGGATGTGCTGGCACTTTTTCCTGTACAAAGGAATACTGTTGACCAGATGAACTAACTTTTGTGAACATTTATCTAGAGTAAAATATATTGCAGATTCCCCATTTGGGGAATGGCTAGAATGTTATTTTTACATGCGCTGTGCACTGGGTCTTCAAAACAATGCTGGTAAGAATCAATGGTGTTATGTAGCAACAACCCAGACAGGCACTGACTGACAGAGTTTACATAGCTTAGTATATTAATGCTAGCGAATGGTCAAGTAGAATGCATTTCATGTACACCGTAGACTGTAGAGCACCAAAGAACTGTTACGTTTGGTCATGTTTTGTTGTTCACACTGGCTTTTATTGTTGTTTTGTAAATTTAGCTAAAGATGTATTTCCTTGGTCCCATCAAATTTAGCAAGGATTACTTCCAGATAGCAGGCTCGTGCAAAATATTTGAATATCTAGCCTAGTTGTGGCTTAATATCTTTTCAACTCCCAAGAGTAGCAAGGCATCATTAAATTGTTTTATCTTTATCTTATAAATAACTGCAGCCGTTTAGTTTGAAAACAACGTATCATGCTATGCCAGTTTGATACATGCAAGCTACAAGAACATGTGTAGGCGAAGCCATGGAACATATTTGCTTGACATTTTTTTGAGCAGGGATCTTACAAAGGGCCAGAAATATGGATGGTTCACAGAAGACAGTGAACTGTGTGTCAATATAAAAAGTAGGAGAAAGTTTATAAAGGGCATTGGCAATAAACGTTGCAGCTTTTTTATTTTCAAGTATTGTAAATATTCTTTCCATGCATTATTATGTACAGCCTTGGAATGACAACTTTTGACTAACCCAGGGTGGGTTTTTTGTTTCCTGTTTTTATATACAAATGTGTGTGTGTGTGTATGCGTGTGTATATATATACATATGGTGCTCACTTTAGAACAGCAGTGTTGACCATTATGCTGCATAGCTGTAAAATAGCCTTATTTAGTTCTGTATGGTTGGGTGAACCTCTGGTTGTACAGATGTTAGCTTGAGTGTCGTCTTTTTATCCATTTGTTCACAGGTGAATGATTGTGCATGTGATGTATGTTGTATTACGTTGTCATGTTAAAAGGAAGGAGAGAAAAACCACTACATTGAAATATATTGGACCAAACTATTATAGAGCAAGTAACAGTTTCTTGTACCCCTTAAATCTGTCTTTACAAGTTGCATATAGTACCGTAGCATATAAATTTAATATTGTGGAAAGCAACTAGTCTTGTATTTTTCTGTATTTGTATATAATGTACCTCTAGCAACTTATCTGTATTTAAGATGTGACAATCTTGACACAGATTTTACAAGTAGCAGTGCAGTTAAGCAGAACAGAGTAGAGAAGCTACACGTGTTAAAGAGGGTACAGAAATACCAGTTGGTCTTTGTCGGTTGCTTCCAGAGATGTTTGGCTTTCTTCATTGTATAAACATACATGGTGTGTGACAACTGAAACAAAATCCAGTTAATAAAATGATCTCTTGATTGGTGCACAAATGACTTCCATATCAACTTTCTGTATTCTCAAACATGGCTGCTCTTTCAGCACTGAAGATATGAGCTTCAATTGTAATAAGTACAAGTTACACAGTAGTGTAACCATAAGAGGAATCTATGCTTGTGAATTCTTCCCTTTCCTTTGCCCTCAAGCTGCTCAAGGTGGATTCAAAGCCTTATTTTAAAAGAATGCAAATAATAATAAATGTTGGGGTAGAATTGCTCAATCAACCTTCCCTTTGTATAGCTTGTGCAGCAATTCACACCAAAAGCTCCAAATGATACGGTTTAGTATTTGTTATGGGATTCTGCAGTGCCTCCAAAGATGAAAGCATGCAAACTAAATTACCAGTCAAGTGAAGTTGCTAATGCAGTTGGGAAAAACCTCAACCACAGGAATAGATGGCTAAAATTAGAAACAGGACTTCTGAATCTTGGAAGTATGTAACAGCCTTTTTCAATGTCAAACAATTTAAAATGCCTGCTTCATTAGATTCAGGCAGATCAAAAATATATTTTATCACATGGGCAGAGAAATATAATTCATTGGACATCCTGGAAAGACTGCTGCAAAAGAACACAGGAAAGCCTGTTTGTGTTTGCACTCTTTCCAGAGTACACTATCAGTAGTGCATTTTCCCCGGTCTTTATGTTTGTGATTTTAATGTTGGGCCTCAGTCCAAAATATCAGTACATATGGATGGAATTAACATGCACATAAGCAGATTTTCCTCCTTTACCACAACCACCTTTCTAATCCTTCGAAGTGATTTCAAATAAAATATTTAATATTGCTGCTCTACATGCTAAAGCGAGATAACGTTATATTTTTATAGAAAACATCAGAAGATGTTGTGGCTAAGTGTCCCAAGAATCTGTTTGGAGTATGGGGTGCTGGCATACTATATAATATACTGATCAGACGTTCCCACTTAACATGCTGGTGCAAATTCATTTGTGTGTGTGTGTTGATTTTGAACAGCATTTCATATTGGGGAGAAACACACACACACAGGCAGTCCCCGAGTTACAAACATCCAACTTAAAAATGACTCAGTTAAGAATGGGTGTGAGAGTACAGGAAGTGAGAGAAATCTATCCCTAGGAAGAGAAATTTACTTCTGGAATAGTTATCATGGGGAAAAGCTTTCTCACCAATCCTTGTTTGCACAAGTTAAAATTTTCAAAATCCAATTACCACAGGGACAGAAATTGAGGTGAAATCTTCTGAACGGGCAAAGACAGAAAAACTGACTCCACAGGAATGTTAACTTTTCACACACATACACATATATGGATGGAGTTAGACTTGAAAATATACCTGTTCCGACATACATAAAATTCAACTTAAGAACAAATCTACAGAACCTATATTGTTCGTAACTTGGGGACTGCCTGTATATATATGTATAGCTTTGTGTTTTGCTGCTGCAAGAATTGCCTCTTCCAGTCAGATTATTTGAAATGGATAGAGCCCATGTTTCTTTTCATAAGTGTATGTGTGTGTGTTTTTTAAAGTGAAGTACAAGGTTCTGTGAAGCTGTAGATTTTATGCTCAGTGTTGTAGAAGCGTAGATAAGTCCCATTTTCAAACTCTTCTATATAACTGGTATATTTGACACTAATTTGTTTATCATTTATATATTTTTTAAATTATTATACACCCCATCCAATCTTAGCATGCAAACACACATATATTTTTAAAAGACTCTGGCCTGTTGCTTCCATATCATACATTGCCAGGTCTATCCTGTTTACATACAGGGGAAATTGGGGTTTGTACCTTCAGAGATTCTTGAGAGCTTCAAGCTTTAGTATAAATGCTTCAGTATCTTAATTCAGTCTTCATTAACATGCCTTGATCAAAATAGTTAAAATATACACAAATTCTTTATTATTTTAGTGTTTTACTGAATGTTGTCATTGTAGTACATTTTAAAACCAATGTATATCTACACTATAAACATGTGAGCACGTTAGTGGCAATGTGAACGTGAAAAATTCTACCTAATAGTTGAGAAAGCTGAGAAATAATGTGGAACAAAACTTGCTCAATAAAGATTGGTGGGAAAATGCCCATGCAGTCCCTACAGCTGCGAGTGGATTTAGTCAGCACAGGTAGTTGGAAAGAAACATTAATCATGCATCTGTTTAAATGGGGCAACATCGGGGAACATAATATAATGCCCTGTGTTACTACCTATAATCTTGTTTGTACAAATTTTATGTATTTAAAGAAAACACTAGCAATTATGCAATCTTAAGATTCAGAGAGAAATACATCCAAGGCCCAAGATAGATGTACTTCTCTGCAGAAAAAAGTGCTTTAAAAATTGCTTCTGGGTGATTCAGATTTAAAGTGCCTTCAATCTAGGGTGTTTTCTTTGGAAAAAGCATGTTGCATTGTGTTACAGTAGTAATTTGCCTTGACCTCATTAATACACATGTATTTTAAAAGTGTTATTTGAAATCTTATAGTTCGCATACCTTCATTTGCCCAAACTACTAACATGCATTTCCTCAAAAGGAAAGAAATGGTAAAATCAGACAACACATAATGGAGTGTGTTCTTTGATTATAACAGATTACATAAAATTCATGATGAGGTCATTAGCCATCCTTCAGGTACTAGTTTTTTTAAATTCAAGGAATAAAATTTCTGGTACCATGAAATTTTGCCTAAGATTGTCATAATAGATTCGTTCCTTTCACCTCTGCTTAGGTTTTAAACTGATCGTCTATAGCAGGGATCCTCAAACTTTTTAAGCCAAGACACAGTTCATGGTCCCTCAGACTGTTGGAGAGAGGAACTATAGTTTGTTGTTGTGAGCCTTCAAGTCGTTTCAGACTTAAGGCAACCCTCTCAGGGTTTTCTTGTCAATATTTATTCAAAGAGGATTTGCCTTTGTCTTCATCTGAGGCTGAGAAAGTGTGACCCTGCCTAAAGTGCTCCAGTGGGTTCAGAGCCATAATCTGAGGTTCAAACTACTAGACCATGCTTTTTGAATTCCTTCTGTTTCCTTTATACCTTTCTTTCAGCCTTTTCTTCCTTTCCTCTGTTTCCTACTTACCATTCTTCCTTTTCTTTTTCCTACCTACCTCCTTTTCCCACCTGATCCTTCCCTTTCCCCCTCTTTTTCCTACCTTCCCTCCTTTCCTTCCCTCTCTTTTTCAAGAGGCAGGGTTCTTCTCATTTGGTGGGTGCAAATGGCAGTGGCAGCGAGAGCAGAGGGGGCGCAAGTGCTATGGAATCCTGGGAGTTGTACTTTTACAAGGTCTTTAGCCTTCTCTGCCAAAGAGGGGCTGGTGCCTCACTAAGCTAAAAATCCCAGCATCCCATAGCATTGAGCTATTCCAGTTCAAGTGGTGACAACCCTCCTCATCAGCCCCTGGCTCACTTTCCAGAGTGGTGCTGGTAGTTGGATAGACCACGAAGATGCTGATTAGTCAGGTGTGTGCCCAGGAGGGCAGCACCCACCATCCTCCTCTTCCTCTCAGCACAAATAGTGGCAGTGAGGGTTGGGGGAAATTCCTCAGCAGACCAGATCTGACTCGTGGGCCATAGTTTGAGGACCCCTGATCTATGGGTTCCCATTGTCTTGTAAGTATGAATGTTTTCTGTTTGTCTATCTAGGTCTTTTTAATGCACAGTGATCAGTTACAGACAACAAGCAGCTGTAGTAACTAGTATAAGCTGCAGAAGAACACCCTATGAATGAACAGTACTAATGAGCAATACTAGAAAGAAGTTTCTGTTTTTCAAACAGCATTGTTTATGTAAGTAAAACCTGATGGCAGTCTGTTGCTTCCCACAGTTTTACCAAGGAAATATGGCTCCTGACAACAAAATTGGAATTTCGAGCCATACTGTCTTGCTGCTAAGTGAGAAAACAGTACTTCTTAAGTGTGCTTCCCAAGTGTAATAAAAGGGCATTTTCTGCTTTATCCTTTTTGATATACAGAAGACAGAAAAATAATTTGAGTTTCTCTTTTGTTATGTGCCTTCAAGTCACATCTTATTTATAAAGGTCCTAAAGCAGTGGCTCTCAACCTATGGCTCCCCAGATGTTTTGGCCTTCAACTCCCAGAAATCCTAACCGTGGGTAAACTAGCTGAGATTTCTGGGAGTTGTAGGCCAAAATACCTGGTGATCCACAAGTTGAGAACCACTGCCCTAAGGCAACTCTACATTTCCATGGTGGTGGGATTGTGTGCTCCTGTGAGGTAAGAGGCTAAACCAAATAAAACAAGAAATCAAACATTAAAACAATGCAATACTAGGAATATGCAAGCGGACAAAGCGTAAGATCATTGAACCGTGTTTTACTCAGGAAATGAAAGTCAATGAAATAATGTGATAAAAACATACACTAAATACTAAATTTAGAACTGTCCTTGCCATTCTAATTTCATTGTATGGTTATAAAGGCTGAACAGTAAAGAAAGCTAATAACAAAATACACTTGTTTGAAATGTGTTGCTATAGAAGATCTAAGGATATTGTGGACTGCTAAAAAGACAAATGATGGGTTCTATAGTAAATGAAGCTTGAACTCTTCCTAGAAGCCAAGATGATTAAACTGAGACTGTTGTATTTACGCCATGTCATGAGAAGTCATGATTCACTAGAAAAGGTCATATAATGCTTGGAAAGGCAGAAGACTATTACAGATTGAAAGATTCAAAGAAAGATTTGATTCGATGGAAGAAAGCCACATCCCAGAGTCTGCAATACCTGATGACAGTGTAATTTGGCAGTCTCTCATTCAAAGGGCTGCCATAAGTCAATGTTATCTTGGTGGCAGTTCATAACAAAGATGTAACTAGCATGGGGTTTTCTTAGTGAGATTTGTTCAGAAGCGATTTGCCTGTAGCCTGAAACTTGCCCAAGATTATGAGTTTCCATAGCTGAGTGGGAATTCAAACCTGGTATCTAATGCTCAGATCATTACACCAGACTGGCTCTCCCAGTTGCTTTATCGGGTCCATTTTAAACTGGTATTGCAAGAGATGTGGGTTTAGCAAAGAAATGAACTGCAAATATGGAAATTGCCATGTTATTAATGTTTAAATTGCTAAACAAATATTATAGTGAGGTATATGCATGTGAAGCTCAGGCCTTCGGTGCATAGGTTTTGCAGAAGAGCTACTGTGAATTCTGAATAGGCTTGCATTATGCACTGTGAGGCTTTTATTAAAGGAAATACTCAAGTTCTAAAAATGAAAGCTATCAAACAACCAGATTCACACTCTTCATAGTGATGGCTTGCATATTAAGAAATAGCATATTTCTGTTAGTTAAAAGACTAACAGAACAGCACTTACCCATAAAGGATGGTTATAGTGATGCCTTTATTTAAGCATATCTTTATTCTGCAGGTATAAGTGAATAGGAGTAGAAAAAAGTTCTTTGCAGTGATAGAAAAAATATTAAAGGATTCTGGGAATTGTTGCCCCACAAAAAATTAATGCTTCCAAGCTCTGCTCAGTTGCAGCTCTACAACTGAACTAAGAATTCTTCTAACTTAATATTATGCCCTTAAACATATCCTGACCATTTTGAGTCAAACAAGTAAACTAAAGCCACACCACTTTCAGTCACAACCCTTCCTTTGGGTTTTCTAGTGTTCCCAGCTCCTCTTTGTTTCTACTTTGGCAGCCATTACTCTCCCTTTTTCATAACACCCTTTGCTGAATGTTAATTACAGCCTGTTATTTCTGGGACAAGGACTCCAAACAGTGTGTTTTTTGCAGGGGATAAAATGTATTCAACTGTATAGCAGTTTGAACATTATTTTTTTAGCATTTCTTCTTGAACAGTGGTTTTTCTAACCTTCACATTAGTCCTATCTTAATTCTCCAAACTCTTAATCTGGATTTATTCTTCAAGGTAAGGTGATGTACACAACAGTTGATCCTGCTTTAGTGAAAGTATTTTGCCATGAAGCAGGGATTGGCCAACAGTAGACTTCCTGCATGGTAAGCAGCGGGTGCCTCCATAAAATAATCCCCGAGGAGCAGGCACCACAGCAGACTTGATGAGAACCAACCAGGGTTTATTACTACAAAACACTGAACCAATGCAACTGTAAACAAATAGGATGCAAACCTATTAGCACTGGGCCCCAACAACTAAGGTCTTGTATTTCTGGCTGATGTAAACTAATTGTATACATCTATATGAAAACCTTGGCCCAAACAATCCCCAACTCTCTATCTAAAATTACAGGGCCAGGAGAAATTCAATGCCTATGTTAAATTTGACTGGTTGTGTGCCTTCAAGCCATTTCCAACTTATATGACCTGTCATGCCACGAGCAGGCAAAACATTACCTGCTGCCCTGTCTCTTTAAGGTTCCAAAGGGGCGGAGCTTAGCCTTGGCTCCTGCCAGCCTGAAATGGCAGTTATTTTTTGTCAGTTAGAGGGGCGGAGCTTAGCCTTGGCTCCTGCCAGCCTGAAATGGCAGTTATTTTTTGTCAGTTAGAATTTGTCAGTTGGTGAGGCTCTGGAAGGAAGTGTAGGAAGTAAAAGGATCACAGAAATTCACGTCATGTTGGAACTGTATTCAAATTAGATTAAAAAGCCACAGACTACAGCAATAGAGAAAGCCATGTCAACAACACTGCATTGAAGTCATCTCAAAGATACAAAGAATCCAGTCATAACATGTCAGGACCCTGGCTGCAGAGCACCAATAACCTTACACAGGGGCCAGTCTCTATCTAATATCTTTATTAAAGAAATATATAAAATCAATAAAAACAAGTGATGAATATAGTTCAGAAGCAGACCTTTCAAAAGAGGTCAAATATAGTCCAAAAATGTATTGTCCAATATAAGATATTAGAGTTCAAAGTTTTAATCCACTTGACCGAAACACACACTTTGCCAAGCAATAGTGTGGGGAATTAGCAGAGTCCTAGAGTTCAATGAAGCTTGACAACAAGGCTGGAATTAAACTTGATTCTTGGCTAGATTCATAACTGGAAACAAAGGCAAAACATGAGCGTGGAGCAGGGTCCGTGGTAAAACTGCAAGGCTAGGCAAGGCTTGAAAACTTGATCCGAGAAGCAAGGAACTGGGGTACGAAGTCCACACACGATCTCTCTCCTGAAGCTGATCAATTGACTCCGCAAAGAATTCCTCGCGCCAACCACCTATATTGGGTCTCGTTTTCCCGCCAACAGAACTCTTTCCCTAGAGAACGAGAAGCAAAACCCAACTCTGTCCAGATGTGTGACTCCTTAGAATTTCCCAAGGGAAGCAAGCCTAATCAGCTTGATTTCTGGCAGCAATGCGTAAACTCCTCCGTTGAGCTTCTCTGTTTCCCCTTTCTCTGGAATAAGATTCTTTTCTGGGAAACGGGGGGGGGGGGAGTTCTGCCCAAGGCCTGTTTGGCTGAATTCTTGAGGACAAACATCAACATCCTGCAGGTGAAGAGACTCCGGCTCTTGCTGAACCGGCGAAAACCCCATGTTTTCCTCTTCGTCTGCCACAATAGTACTAGGAACAGGACTACAAGGCCCATGAGTCATCACATAACAAGACTTTATACTCTGTGGCAATATCTATCCAGAACTGCATAGACTCAAAGATTTCTTTCCTCACAAGAGACTTCATAGTGGCAACAAGAGGAAAAGAGATCAATTTTGTCTATTAATAAAATATTTTGTTTTACATAACACTATCCCCGCCCCCAAGGCCCCCCTCAAACAGGGCCCCTCTCCGAGAGTCGCGGGACCGCGGCTTGGCAGGGTAGGCTTGATGGAAGCGGCGGACTAAGTCGGGGGCATGGACTGTGGAAGCGTCTTCCCAGGAGCGTTCTTCGGGGCCAAAACCCACCCAGTCAATGAGATACTGAAGGCGGCGGCGATGGAAGCGAGAATCCAAAATGTCCTGAACCTCGAACTCCTCCTCTCCGTCCACTAGAACAGGGGCGGGGGGCGGCCGGCTCGCGTCGGGGCGGACACCATCCGCCGGAAGGAGCAGGGAACGGTGGAACACCGGATGAATGCGCATGGAGCGCGGAAGTTGGAGTTTGAAAGTCACAGGGTTAAGTTGCGCCACCACTGGGTAGGGACCAATGAAACGGGCATCTAACTTCCGGCAGGGACGGTGGGAGGGTAAAAAGCGAGTGGACAACAGAACCCTATCTCCTACCTTGATCTCGGGGCCCGGCTGGCGATGGCCGTCAGCATGGCGTTTGTAGTCCTCCTTGGCTTGATCCAGTTGCTGGTGCAAGAGTTCTTGTACTGCTGTGAGTTCCTGTAGCCAGTCCTCCGCTGCAGGGACTTCTGAGGTTTCAATAACAGAAGGAAAGAAACGTGGATGGAAACCGTAGTTTGCAAAGAACGGGGTTTCTTTAGTTGAAGCCTGGACACCATTGTTGTAGGCAAACTCTGACAGAGGTAATAGGGAAGCCCAATTGTTCTGTTGGTAATTTACATAACAACGAAGGTATTGTTCCAAAGTGGCATTGGTGCGCTCAGTTTGCCCATCCGTTTGGGGATGGTGAGCTGAGGATAAACGAGAGTCTATGCCCAATAGTTTTTGTAGTGCTTTCCAGAAACGAGAGGTGAATTGAGATCCACGGTCAGTGACTAAACTCTTGGGCAATCCATGTAGTCGGAAAACATGTTGAAGGAATAAATCTGCAGTCTCTTTGGCCGTGGGAAGACCAACGCAGGGAATGAAATGGGCTAACTTGGTAAAAAGGTCTACCACTACTAGAATCGTGGTGAATCCAAGGGAGGGTGGTAAGTCAGTGATAAAATCCGCGGAAATTATCTCCCATGGGCGAGAAGGAGTGGGAAGGGGATGTAGAAGCCCTGACGGCTTCTCCCTTCGTGTCTTGGAACGCTGACATACAGGACAGGTATTGACATATTTCTCTACATCCTTGCGGATCTTGGGCCACCAGAAATCTCGCAGGATCAAGTGCATGGTTTTAAATAGCCCAAAATGTCCTGCTGGTTTGCTGTCATGACACAAATGAAGTGCTTTTTCTCTGCCAGGACCTGGAGGAATGTAAACATGATTCCTGTAGCATAGTAGCCCGTCCTTAAGTGAGAATGGGAAACGTAGTCCTTGGCAAATCTGTTCTTGAGCCCAGGCATCTGTCTGTTGACTGGCTCTAATTTCTTGAGTGGAAAGGGGTTCCGGGTTAGAGGGAGTTGGTTCAATTGGAGTGGATTTGGTGTTTCCCACTGTGAGTGTGGCAAAGTTTTCGGGTTGCAGCAATCGAGATTCTGAGGTCTCTCTGCATCCTGCAGCATACTCTGGTTTCCGTGATAGAGCATCTGCTTGCTTGGTCTGAGCTGGGGTCACATAATGGATCTGGAAGTCAAAACGTTCAAAGAACAAAGCCCAGCGCTGCTGCCTTTGATTTAATTTTCGTGCGGACCTTAGGTGCTCTAAATTTCGATGATCAGTATGAACTTCAATGGGAAATTTGGCCCCTTCCAACCAATGTCTCCAATTTTCAAAAGCTGCCTTTATGGCCAAAAGTTCTTTCTCCCAAATAGTGTAATTTCTCTCTGGGGCTGTTAGTTGACGGGAGTAATAGGCACAAGGATGAAGATGTTCTCCCACTGGTTGCATGAGTACAGCCCCAATTGCCACATCAGAGGCGTCAGCCTGCACAACAAAAGGGGTTTTAGGATCAGGGTGCTGTAGAATTGGCTGGGTCGTGAATAACTGCTTTAGCTGGTGGAACCCTTTCTCTGCTTGCTCCGTCCAGCGGAAAGGCTGTTTCCCTCGGATGCAGCTGGTGATTGGGTCAGACCAGCGAGCGAAGTCTGGGATGAATTTGCGGTAGTAGTTTGCAAACCCCAAGAAGCACTGTACTTCCTTCTTGTTGGTTGGCGCCCGCCATTCCAATACTGCTAAAACCTTTGCCGGGTCCATGGAGAGCCCTAGTGGCGAGACGCGGTATCCCAGGAAGTCTACCTCTTGCAGATCAAAGGCGCATTTCTCTAACTTGGCATATAGTCCATGATCCCGCAATCGTTGTAACACCATTCTGACGTGTTGCTCGTGTTCCGATTGTGATCTAGATAACACCAAAAAATCGTCCAAATATATGATCAAGAACCGATCTAGATAATCCTGGAAGATATCGTTGACAAAATGCTGGAATGTTGCGGGAGCTCCGGATAATCCGTAATTCATGACTAGGGACTCAAATAATCCGAATTTGGTCTGGAAGGCGGTTTTCCATTCGTCCCCTTCTCTTATGCGAACTAGATTGTAAGCCCCGCGGAGATCCAGCTTGGTGTAAACCTTGGCCCCTCGGAGCCGGTCTAATAGGTCCGAGATCAGAGGCAGGGGGTAGCGATTCTGCTTCGTGATATTGTTCAATGCTCTATAGTCCACAACCAAGCGTAGGTCCCCTGACTTCTTTTTCACAAACATCACTGGGGAAGCTGCTGGGGATTGAGAGGGTCTGATGAACCCCTTGCGGAGGTTTGACTCTATGAACTCCCTGAGAGCTTCTTGCTCTGGTTCAGTCAGGGAGTAGAGGTGTCCTCGCGGAATTGGGGCCCCCTCCACCAGGTCAATGGCACAGTCGTAGGGTCTATGTGGGGGTAGTTTCTCGGCTTCCTTTTCATTGAAAACATCCCAAAAGTCCGAATATTTCTTGGGCAAAGTGATGATGGGCTCTGCGTCTGTGGCATGGCAGACCTTGGCTACTAGACAATGGTTTTGGCAATATCTTGAGGCGAACTGCAGTTCTCTGTTGGACCAGGAGATGTTTGGGTCGTGGAGTGTCAGCCATGGAATTCCCAAAATCACAGGGAAGTGGGGAACCTCGGTAACGAAGAAAGAAATTTCTTCCATGTGTTCCCTTATCCACATTCTGGTGGGTTCAGTCCATTGGCTTACTGGACCTGTCTTTAGGGGTCGGCCATCTATGGCCTGCACCACCCGGGCATTCTTGAAATCATGATATTGTAATCCCAGAGAGTCGGCATACTCTCTATCGATGAAATTGTTTGTTGCCCCTGAGTCTATCATGGCATGGATCATGACGGGTCCTTTTTTCACTGACCACAGCATGACCACCAGGAGAAATAGGACCCCGGTTTGCGGCTCTTGAGTGGGGTTTTTGACCGGGTTGGCGAGCCTCTCTACACCCGGTCGCTGGCTTCCCCCGCCGGCTTTGCTCCAGCCGCCTCGGCCGCCTCCGGCTCCGCGGAGGACGCCGCCGCCAGGCGGGCGGCGGGCTTCTTTTTGGCTGGACATTCTCTGGCGAAGTGGCCCCCATTCCCGCAGTACCAACACAGATTCAAACGTTGGCGGCAGGCCTTTTCGGCAACATCTAGTCGGGGGCGCACATTGCCCAACTGCATCGGCTCCTCCTCGCTTCCCATGGGGTTTTGGGCTGGCGGTGGGGATCTCCATACTGGACGTGGCTGAACACTGGCAGAAGCGGGAGGTTTCACTCCGGCTCTTCCACTCTGGCCTTGGAGCCACTGTTTTTTGTTGGCAAGCAGGGCTTCGGCTCGTAAACACTGGTTGATGAGTCTCTCAAGAGTCCCTGGGGGGTCCACCTTAGAGATTTCTTCCTGCATCTCGATGTTGAGGCCCTCGCAAAACTGTCCTCTAAGGGCTATATCGTTCCAGCCGGTGCTCTGAGCCAGCACCCAGAACTCGGCTATGTACCGGGACAACGGCCTGTCCCCTTGGAAGAGACGCCGGAGTTTATGGCCGGCCGCCTCCTCGTCGTCCTCGATCCCCCAGGTCTTTCTAAGGTGGTTCAAGAAATTTTGCGCGGTGCTTAGATGCGTGGAACCCGCGTCATATAGCGCCGTCGCCCAAGTGGCTGCAGGCCCATCTAGGAGACTGTAGATCCACGCCACTTTGACATCTTCTTGGGGAAACTCGGCTTGGCGGGCTTCTAAGTACGCCTGGCACTGGCGACGGAAAACATGAACCTTGGAGGCTTCTCCAGAAAACTTGGTTGGTAGCGCTAGGGCAGGGAGACGGGCTCCGCGTTCCTTCAAGCCCCGTATTTCTCCCTCCTGCGTTCGGAGTGTGTCTCGGATCCTATTGAATTCTTCCTGGGAAATGGTGTAACTGGGTGGTTGAGCTTCCGCTCCGGTTCCTGTAGACATTCTGGCCTTAGGTTGTTTAGTGCTTAAGGTGGCGGAGTCAAACTGTCAGGACCCTGGCTGCAGAGCACCAATAACCTTACACAGGGGCCAGTCTCTATCTAATATCTTTATTAAAGAAATATATAAAATCAATAAAAACAAGTGATGAATATAGTTCAGAAGCAGACCTTTCAAAAGAGGTCAAATATAGTCCAAAAATGTATTGTCCAATATAAGATATTAGAGTTCAAAGTTTTAATCCACTTGACCGAAACACACACTTTGCCAAGCAATAGTGTGGGGAATTAGCAGAGTCCTAGAGTTCAATGAAGCTTGACAACAAGGCTGGAATTAAACTTGATTCTTGGCTAGATTCATAACTGGAAACAAAGGCAAAACATGAGCGTGGAGCAGGGTCCGTGGTAAAACTGCAAGGCTAGGCAAGGCTTGAAAACTTGATCCGAGAAGCAAGGAACTGGGGTACGAAGTCCACACACGATCTCTCTCCTGAAGCTGATCAATTGACTCCGCAAAGAATTCCTCGCGCCAACCACCTATATTGGGTCTCGTTTTCCCGCCAACAGAACTCTTTCCCTAGAGAACGAGAAGCGAAACCCAACTCTGTCCAGATGTGTGACTCCTTAGAATTTCCCAAGGGAAGCAAGCCTAATCAGCTTGATTTCTGGCAGCAATGCGTAAACTCCTCCGCTGAGCTTCTCTGTTTCCCCTTTCTCTGGAATAAGATTCTTTTCTGGGAAACGGGGGGGGGGGAGTTCTGCCCAAGGCCTGTTTGGCTGAATTCTTGAGGACAAACATCAACATCCTGCAGGTGAAGAGACTCCGGCTCTTGCTGAACCGGCGAAAACCCCATGTTTTCCTCTTCGTCTGCCACAATAGTACTAGGAACAGGACTACAAGGCCCATGAGTCATCACATAACAAGACTTTATACTCTGTGGCAATATCTATCCAGAACTGCATAGACTCAAAGATTTCTTTCCTCACAAGAGACTTCATAGTGGCAACAAGAGGAAAAGAGATCAATTTTGTCTATTAATAAAATATTTTGTTTTACATAACACAGTGTCCAATCTGTCCTTCGTGCTATGGGTCCTTCCAGTTCATTTAGTTAACCATGGAGGCAGAACATGACCCTATATGAAACTTACTGTAAGATTTTCTTGGCAGAGTTTGTTCATAGAGGGGGTTGTCATTGCTTTCCTCTGAAGCCAAGAGAGTGTGGCTTGTGCAAGGCCATCCTGTTGATTTTCATGACCAAGTCAAGATTTAAAAACCCTGGTCTCCAGAACTCTATTTTGGCACCCAAACCACAATGCCATGCTGACTTTCAGCATGGTATACAATGGATTAGTAACACTGTTGGCTCTATTGTTTCCTTTAGCATGTACCAAAACAGGTGTAACTATTGCTGCAGTGGCAATAGCTCTGCCTAACTTCAATACACTTCTCAGAGAAGAAGGCTTAATTTTAAACAGTGACATCACAATGACAGGAAAAAATATTGCGTGCCTTATGCCACAGAAATAAGAAGACCAAAGCTATTCAAATATTGACTTCTATAAAATAAAGAGTTTGACACCTGTCACAATCTTGTATGACCCTTTTGCAGGACTTCTGTCTCGTTCCTCCCCAAAACTTCTCAATGCTTGTGGGTGCCCCCACAACCATTTTAAGGCTTGAGAACAGGGATGTTTTCCAGGAAAGAAAAAAGATACTTCATTGCCTACTTGGCTCTTTAAGTACTCATACAATACTTACTTAGTAAGACTAGTATACTTGCTGGAGATCAGGGTCTGATCTTTGTTCCTGGCTGCAAAATACCAGTAGGATATCCAGTGCTGGATGCATTCTTATGCAGCACATTTGAAAGCTCATATGTGAAGAACAAACAGGGTTCTGGCTATTATCACACACCACCAACAAACATTTGGGTACACACAGAATTAAAACAAACTCTTCACAAATGATTAAATGTTTTAATGCCTTTCTTGCCAAACAGATGAAATTATAGTTTAAAACAGCCCCTGTTTAACAGCCCAGCAAAGTGAATGTAACGCTCAGCAGAAATACCATACAAGTAGGGTTTAAATGGTATATTTCATAAGGACTGGATCAAGACGAGTAAACTTCTTTTCATGCCAAGTGATGGTTTTTCCCATTCTTAACTGAAGTGCACAAGTTTTCAAGTATTGTAACATATCGTCCAATACAATACAAAAGCCTTTTGTTATAACTGACAAAGAAGCCTCATTTTGCAATGGATTGGTCCTATTGGCAAAATATATGCATCACATTTAACATTTCTTAAATGCGGGAAACTACTAGTAAGCTAGCTGCAAAAAAGTTTACTGAATATTCTAATATAAAGTTTTTAAAAATTCAATGACAAGGTGCATATGAAGCTGTACTGCCTCCGGCATCAAATTAAAGGCATTTAGGTGCACTTTAGAATTAAGGGATTATAACTGATACTGATTTGTTTATGGGATATCCATATCACGTTGGTAACATTAGACTATAACTAGATATGGCACAGGGTTCAGTTAGATTCTATATTCTGTATGGTATGCAGGGGTGGACATATTTCTTTTGATGAGACTTCTGTTGGTTAATAAGGATATGAAAATGCTGTAGCGTGGAGTGTTAGAATCAAACAACATTTCTTACTGTTAATACTTATATACTCTTTTCTTCTGAAGCTGCTTGATTTGGCTGTCCTAAGGAGTTTGTCCTTTCAGAGACTCTGCCACCATTTTCATTTGCTGAAATGAAATGAAATAATAAAGTATAAAAATGTGAAAGGTTAAGCAAGCATTACAAACCTAAAGCTAGAATGAAAAACCATTTCCAGTTTTTATTCAGACTGAGAATAAACACACAGCTATTGGAAACTTTACAACCTGGAAGAACTATCATTACAGTTCAAGCTCTCAGTTTGTGTAGCAATTTACAGATCTACTTGTAAGTTAGAGAATGGCCAGTTATGCATTATGACAATAATAATAAACATGCACAGAAAAAAGGGCAAAACACAACATCAGCTTCGCATAAAAATCTGCATATGCTAATTAATTTATGCAAATGCAAATTTAGAACAAATTAACTGTTAATAAGAAAGATCACAAAGTGGACTGTATGCCTACTCAATTTGAATTTTTAGTGTTGGGCAGCATAAAGCCTTTGATGTTCTCTCTATAAGTTCACTGTCTTTAAACTGAACTTGGACTCAACGACCCTTCAAACAGGTGATAGATACCCGGTTCACTGCAGTTCAATGGTACTCCCAGATAGGTGGATATAGGATTATAACCTTCACTGCTCATTAAAAACAATTTCAACAACACCTTGTATATGTCTATGGTAGCAGTGTATATGCAACTGCCCACATCAGCCCCAACACAAACACATAGTTCTGTCATTCTGGAGGAAAAAATAATTGAGATGGTGAAGGCAACACTCATAGTGAATTGGAGGGAAAGTAAGGAGTGTGTTAACTACTCAGAGCTAAAGTCATTGACGTCATTGAGGGATTTATAACACAAAATCAACATTAAAGTATCTGAAGAGCTTTGCAAAAATGATCTCTACCACTGCATGTATGTAGGGTGGTTATATATCTTCTTGAGAACCAGAGGCTCTTGTGTGAGAGAGTATGAAGGTGCTGTAGTGTTCATGTTGTGCCTGTGATGCGGTTCACAACTGACTGTAAACAGAAAGATGAACCAGACAGACCTCTGCACTGATGAAGCAGAGCTCTAATGGTCTTATATCACATTCCCATTGCTGTAAAAGAACGCTTTGTACTCCAAGACCAATTTCCAATGGTCAAGAAAGTACTTATGCATTAAGCCCTCTGGTTGTATCCAAAAAGCAAGTAAGGTTTTGATCTTTAGAATGTAAAATATGAATGTGAAACATGGTTTACAAATATACAAAAATATGCTATGAAGCTACACTTCCAATTCAGCTTTGATGAATTAAATTTGGTTTCTGTACTATTTTGTCTGTGATCCTAGCAACAGTGGCAGAAAGAAAACATATTTGAGAGGTGAATAATAGCATTAAAATTTTCCTTTAGGCACCTTTCCTGCTCCTTTTAGTCAAGTGCCTTTTTTCTCTCTCAAAAAAGCTGCAGCTAAATTAATTAATTGTAAAACATCGACAAAGGGAGACTACAGTAGTAATGTGGAATCCATGACCCATCAAACTGGGACTAATTTATTTATCTTGGAGCAATCTTCTCTAGCTCTCAACATTATTGTGCTGTGATTTATAGTAAATGTAGACAAATAAAACCTATGGTCTTATTTGCTGTGCTGCCTGTATTCAACACAAATTCTAGAAAATAAGCATGCTGTATTATAGGCATGCAGAATATCGCAGCAGTGATGTTTCACCAAATATAAAATACAATACTAAAATTATGACTCTTCAAAGCCTCTTTTTATAATCATGGTATTTCCTTCTGTGTTGATCTGTTGGGGAAGAGACATTGCTCAGTGGCAAAGAACATGTTTTGAATCCTCAAAAATACCAAGGTTTAATCCTTGGCATGTAAAACAGGGTTGGAGAAAATTCCTGCATGTAGCTGGGTGTTCAGCATAGACCAGCAGTAGATCCCACTTGATTTTGCAGCCTCCACCAAGTCATCTCAATTAATTTTCCACATCTCAAATGTTCATTCATTACAAAAGGAGTCATATGTTTCTGAAGGCCCCCAAGACATAAAATTTCACCTTCAAACAGGGCAACCAGCTCCCTTGTCCCTCACAAAGCGAGTTCAAGGAACCAGAAGTGGCTTCCAGCCTCTTTTAAGATGTAGCCTTTGCCCTCCCCTGGTATAGACAACAAAGTTCTAGATGAGCCAATGATCTGATTCTGGGTGAGGCACTTTACTAAGAAAGTTCACTGTTATTTCAACCTTTGACTATTCTTTAAGATGGGCTGGAACTATGTTTATGGATTCAGCAGAGGTTAGATACAAAAATTCCCCATGATCTCTTTGTGAGTCAACAGAAGTAAAAAAAAACTATTTAGTATCAGCGATGCTATTGGTATTTGTGTGCTTGCTTCTGGGTACATTATTGCACTCAATACAAATTAAATAATTTGTATTTGCTTCTGCTTTAGTGCAGTAATAAGAAAAAATCTAAACTTTTTTTGGTATCAAAAGTCAGTGCCTGCTCCATTCTATTATTTCTAGCAGTGATCAAGGTTTCTAATGCCTTTTGATCTGTGATTGCAAAACTGAATGCACACAATGATTAATGAGGTTATATATTTAACACACTGCTAAGGCACAATTTTGGCAAAAGAAAAGAGGAGGCAAATGTCTTCTGATGTGACCGCTGGTCACTCCCACCACAGCTCAAGCTACATTTGTAAGTAGCATCCTGAAAGAGCATGACTGGCTGGCTGACATCCTAATTAGTCACGCACTATTGTACAATAGTCTATGGCAGGTACTACTTCTAAATAAACACATATATTTAATTGATTAATTATAAATAAACAAATGGGCCAGACAATGCATTAAACACAGTGAATGAAGCTAGAAACAGATGTTAATTTCATCCAGTTTCAGAGCAGGTTTCAACTGTGAACCTCTACCTACGATAGAATCTAAAAAGATCGGTGTATTTTAGCTTAAATCTCAGACTGCTAATTACTAAGGCTTAGGAAAAGTATTTCTATGTTTTAGAATGAGGAAAAGAAAACATATGCAAGGTGGGAATCTACCCAAGCATGGTATCATTGTGGAGAGAGGTCACAGCCGCGTGGGGAGCAAATGAAGTGCTACATTTGGCCCCAGAGCCAAAAGCTCCCAGTCTCAACCTAGGCTCACCTGTCTAGTTATAACCAATACATAACAAAATGCCTTGACCTTCTTCTGTCCTCCTTACAAAGGATGAGGTAAACTGGAGTAATCACCGGGACATAGAAGCCTTCAATTTCTCAGAAATTAGGGTGCACAAAATAATATACATATACTACCTTATCTTCCAAAGATAGCTTGTCTATTTATCCCAGTCTGCTATGACTTGTAGCCTCTGTAATCCAATTCCTTGGTTCTTCTCATTTTAAGAGCAGTAAGAGACTCTTTCAATTCAAAATGATGGATGATTACCTAGGCCCCTTCTACACTGCCATGTAATCCAGATTATCAAAGCAAATATTATCTGTTTTGAACTGGATTATATGAGTCTACACTGCCATATAATCCAGTTCTAATCAGATAATCTGGATTTCATATGGCAGTGTAGAAGGGGCCCTAGAGTCATTGACATGCGAAGTCTTACTACCCATCTCTCCTAACAATCTCTCCTGACACATTAAGCATCTGAACTGAATCCAATGGTGTCATTACACTAATACGTATGTATTTGCAGCATTTGTGCAAGAGCAGAACCCAGCACAAGAGATTATTATGTGTACATTCTCTTTGGTACTAGCACGTATGCTATGGATAACTCAGCTTCATCAACTTCTGTCTAGGACAAACTCTTCCTTGTTGTTTTCAAGTGGCAAATTTAAGGATGCCTGTCTCTTCCCCACATATGAACAAATTATCTAAAGTTAGTAAAAAGTTAATTGGCATGCTAATTCATGGAGAGGCAGCTACCTGTGAACATGATACATCAAAAGTGGCAATTTCTCACACAAACACCAGTGCTAGAAGGCAGATGGCATTTCCTGAGCAATGTTTCACGCAACAGCACAACACTGGGGTTCTGGTAGAAATCATAGGCTTCAATATATATTACATTATATATTAGATTAGAAGTAATTAAATCTCATTTAGTGGCGCCGTTTCAAACTTGTGAATAGGGCAATTGGTGAAAATTAATTCCAGAAGACTAGTGGTGTTCGACTGTGAGGTGCCAGGGTACTTTTTTCTCTTTCCTTTTGGCTGTTACTGAATAAATGATTTATGGTGGGAAAGAAAAACAAGTTACCGTACTAAGGATGCTACCAGGACTAAAGGATTGTCTGCTGAGCGTTTTCATGTACAACCTCAAGGAGGATTTGTTTATGATAATAAAATCTTTTTAAACTCGAAACCTTGGTTTATTTTTCACTCTTTAGGGGGTTATTACCTGAGTACTGACACAGCACATAATATAAAAATGTATTGAGTCGGTAACACCTGCAGGCATTGTTCAATATAAACATAGAAATAGAATTAGAAAGAATCATCCGTTTACTTCCCTTTGCTGAATGCATGGATGCTGTGTTTCACTGTAAAAACTTCTTCTGTCTAATGCAAAAGTATTTCAGCAAGAAATATTTATACATGTTTACATGACGCAACCAAAGCAAAGTGCTTGCAATGGCACTGCTTTTCATGAAAGAGAAGTACATGTTCAGATTTCTTCCTGCAAACTCAGTGAGACCTGCAAGTATCCAACTTAGCTGAAGCCAGCTGCTACTTATTGCAATAATTCCTTTTGTAGGCTCATCTCTAAGCTGCAAGCAGATTAACGCATTGTCATTTATAACAAGCGCTCATCCAAGTCCAAAGGCAGTGAGGTACCATTCACACCATCAACAATGTCTTCAATTGTTGTTAACACGGGTCACAGGCAAGGGCTCCCAATCTGGAATTGGACTTTTCCAGCAGATAAGAGTGACACACATATACACTTTACATACATCTCGGCTGCCAAATATCAAGACAAATTCTGAAAGACATCCTGAAATTTCAATTCAGATTTTTATAGAAAGTAAATGATTTATACTCATTCCCACCATTATTAATTTATTTCAACAAAACACAGAAAAGGTGAACAAAACTACAGACTTTTGGGATCCATGTCATCAAAGTTGAAATACTGCATCACCTAAGGTTGTCAGGTCAGAAGCCTGAGGGCCCTTCCACACAGCCCTATATCTCAGAATATCAAGGCAGAAAATCCCACAATATCTGCTTTGAACTGGGTTATCTGAGTCCACACTGCCATATATTCCAATTCAAAGCAGAAAATGTGGGAGTTTATGCAGCTGTGCAGAAAGGCACTGAAATGTCTGGGGACAAAACCTCAAATCTAAAGATTTGTAATGGCACATGAGAACATTAAGCATAATACATTAGGCATCTGTTATAGTTATCAAATAAAAAAGCGAAGTCTAATGAATTATACCACAACCCTCAGTCAGAAATAAGGTTTTTCAGGTTCTGGACTGAGCAAAGATCAAGCAAGCAAGAGTATGACAGGGTGTAAGAAGAGGAAAAGAAGATATTTAACCAGGAGTTGTGAGAAGGATGGGGGTAATATGGTAGTATGCCTAAGTGGAGTTGAGGACATTTGTACCACACTTTTTGCTAACAATGGTGCAATCCATGTGTGCCCTTGACTGAAAGAGAAAATTATATTGTGGCTTCAACTATTTAGGGCAGGGTGAGGAAAGTGGAAACAGAAGTGGGAACATTAACAATGGAATAGGAAAAGCTACAAAACAACAATTCTATATTCAGAAACTACTGAACACAGGCAGACCTCCTGGGGACTCTACAGCAGCTGTTCCAAAGCAGCTTCTGGTACCAGAGGCCAACAGCACAGTTTGGGGTTTGTTTAAAAAAAAATCAATCAGGACAACCTCCTTGTCCTGAAATTATTCCCTCTGCCCTGAGGCGTGGAGAAGGGCCAGGTCCTGAGATGTAAGAATCCTAGTAACCAATCTTGGCTAGTATGTCTTGTCTGTCTGATGCCTCATGGTCAGATTTCTCTACCTAGTTTAATGTAATATGTCCTAATAGATTATATGTAATCATTCCCAGTCTTATAGGACTAAATCCAACATTTTCCAAATAAAGTAGACCCTTCATAGCATTATGCTTTGGATTAGGACACTGGAAGACCAGAATTTGAATGCTGTTCTGCAATGGAAACTCATTGGTGACCTTGGGCAAGCCTCACACTTTTAGCCTATAAGAAAGGCAATAGCAAACCTCCTTTGAATAAATATTGTCACAGTTGCCATAAGTCTTAATTGATTTGAAAAGACAGAACAGTAACAAAAAAGTAGACCAACTGAAATCAATGGATTTACATAAGTGGTGACTTGAACTTGTTTAGTTAACACTTACATAATCCCCATTGATTTCATTTCAATGGTTATACTCTAGCTGAGGCTAACAGATGTATTCCAAAGTATCTCCACAGCCAAAGCTGGAAAAGCCATTGCTTTATGCTGCCAAATCTACCAGGGTTGTGTCAGAGTACAGCCTACCTACTGCAAGTAAATGCATTTGGGCCCTGTTTACGCTACTTGAGTTCGAATGAAAAAAGAAACAAACAAAGAAAGATCTAGATTGAGTCTTGTAAATAGCCTCTCATTTATATTAAGTTTTTTTAGGTGAGCACAGAGAAAATGTTGATGAGGGCATCTGTGAGTGTTTAATTCCTTTATGTTAGTCATAATTCACCAACAATTTGAACTGGATTTACAAGGATTTAGTTGTATGGCTGACATATTATTACAATGGGTCATCCATATTCACATATTCTGTATGCACAGATTAAACTATCCACAGCTTCAAAATATTTTTAATCAAAAAAGCAAACCTTTATTTTTCCATTTTATATAAGTGACAGCATTTTACTATAGTGCTGTAGATGATGAGCACCCATATATTTTTGTATCCACACCAGTGTGTGTGTGTGTCCTAGATTCAAATCCAGGGGTCCTCAAACTTTTAAAGCCGAGGGCCGGTCCACAATCCTTCAGACTGTTGAGGGGCCGAATTATCATTTGGGAAAAAAATGAACAAATTCCTATGCACACTGCACATATCTTATTTGTAGTGCAAAACAACAACAACAATGAAAGACCAATACAGTATTTAAAAATGAAAATAATTTTAACCAACATAAACCTATCAGGATTTCAATAGGAAGTGTGGGCTTGCTTCTGGCCAATGAGATAGTCAGGTTAATTAGGATTGTTGTTGTTGTTGTTGTTGTTGTTGTTGTTGTTGTTGTGTGCCCTCAAGTCATTTCAGACTTTGGGCGAGCTTAAGTCCAAAATTATTTATTTATTAATTTACTACATTTATTTACTACATTTATATCCCAACCTTCTCACCCTGAAGGGAACTCAGAGCAGCTGTATGTACATACAATATATTATACTAGCTGTGCCCGGCCACGCGTTGCTGTGGCGAAGTCTGGTGGTCTGGGAAATAAAGTATTGAGGAATTGGTGGTAGTTAAGGGCAAGGGTAAAGGTTTCCCCTGACATTAAGTCCAGTCATGTCTGACTCTGGAGGTTGGTGCTCATCTCCATTTCTAAGCCGAAGAGCCGGCGTTGTCCGTAGACTCCTCCAAGGTCATGTGGGATGACTACATGGAGCGGTGTTACCTTCCCGCCAGAGCAGTACCTATTGATGCACTCACATTTGCATGTTTTCGAACTTCTGGGTTGGCAGAAGCTGGAGCTAACAGTGGGGGCTCTCTCCGCTCCCCCAATTCAAACCTGTGGCCTTTCAGTCCAGAAGTTTAGCAGCTCAGCGCTTTAACACGCTGCACCATCAGGGGATATTATTTCCTAAAGGTTGTGAATATACAAAATTTTTGATTGTTTTTGTCTGTTGGAGGCAAGTATGAATGCTGGAATGAGGAAAAATGATTAGCATGTAATGGCCTTGTAGCTTTAAAGCCTGGCTGTTTCCTCCCTGAGTGAATTTTTTGTTGGGAGGTGTTAGCTGGCCCTGATTGTTTCCCGTGTGGAATTCCCTTGTTTTCAGAGAGGTGTTGTTTGCGATATTTTATGTGCTTCTACTGTCTGTGGTCCTGAGAAAACAGAGGAATTGCCAGACTTTGATGATGGGAATACTTTGTTGGGAGGTGTTAGCTGGCCCTGATTGTTTCTTGTCTGGAATTCCCTTGTTTTCAGAGTGGTGTTGTTTGTGATATTTTATGTGCTTCTAGTGTCTGTGGGCGTCAGAAAAGAGGATTTGCCAGACTTTGATGATGGGAATACTTTGTTGGGAGGTGTTAGCTGGCCCTGATTGTTTCTTGTCTGGAATTCCCTTGTTTTCAGAGTGGTGTTGTTTGTGATATTTTATGTGCTTCTAGTGTCTGTGGGCGTCAGAAAAGAGGATTTGCCAGACTTTGATGATGGGAATACTTTGTTGGGAGGTGTTAGCTGGCCCTGATTGTTTCCTGTCTGGAATTCCCTTGTTTTCAGAGTGGTGTTGTTTGTGATATTTTATGTGCTTCTAGTGTCTGTGGGCGTCAGAGAACAGAGAATTTGGCAGACTTTGGTGATGGGTATACTTTGTTGGGAGGTGTTAGCTGGCCCTGATTGTTTCCTGTGTTGAATTTCCCTGTTTTCAGAGTGTTGTTCTTTATTGAGTGTTCTGATTTTAGAGATTATATTGTTGTGCATTATTGTACCACAGTAATTATTTCATCTTACAATAGAATCTCAGTTATCCAACATTTGGTAATGCAATGTTCTGGATTATCCAACGTAGTGTGCGTTTTAGTAGTCAATTTTTTTGTAGTCAGTGTTTTAAATTGTGATACTTTTTCTGTCAAATTTGTTGTATAACATGATGTTTTGGTGGCTAATTTGTATAACGATTACCTAATTTGATGTTTAATTGGGTTTTCCTGAATCTGTTCTTATTATCCAAGAGATTCAGTTATGCAATGTTGTGCAGGGATGTTTATGTTGGATAAGTGAGATTCTACTGTATATTTATAATTTTGTAAGGAAGGCGTTTGCGTCATCCCCGGGCACTGGAAAAGGGTAAATAAATAAGAGAAGAGGAGAAGAAGGCGCTCTGTACCTGCTCAGGGGCCAGGCGGGAGGCGTGGTGGGGTAAGGTCTGCCCTTCTCCTTTGCCCCTCCATCCCGGCCCTCCCTCTCCTACCGAAGGCGGCGCCGGTGTGGTGGTGGGTTGGCAGGCCTGGTAGGCCAGGGAAGAGCGGGCTCCGGTGGAGGCGCAGGCCCGGGGCGTAGCGGCTTCCTCCCCGCCTCGCGCTTCCCGGTGCCGGCCTCCATGTTCTTCCCGCGGAGGAGGATAGGAGGAGGCCTGAGCAGCGGCGAGGAGGAGGAGGGGGAGAACGGGGCCGGGAAGGCGGGCGATGGGGCGCTCATCCGCCGCTGCAGGGCCGAGAGGAAGGAAAAGGGGTGGGAAAGGAACCTCCACACACACAGAGAGAGGCAGGACTCGCTTTCCCAAGCGCCTCACGCGGAGGTAACATTGTTGGCGCGAAACACCGGGAAGGTACTGAGGGAGGGGGAAAGTAGCCTTTTTTGTTTCCCAGGCGAGATGTGAGGCCAGGGGCGGGCCAGCATAGGCCCTCCGGGTGTTTTGGAGTGGAACTCCCAATTCGAGGATGGGGAGCTCAGCCTCGTGAGGCGGAGATGTGCCTTCTCCTGGCGAGTCTCTGGCTTCGGCGGTGGAGGCGGCGATAGAGGGGGAGGGAGGGGGGACGGTTTTGTGTGTGCACGCGCACGCGGGGGAAGAGTTGGGAGGATTGTGTTTGTGCGCATGCGCACATCGCCTGTTGTGTTTTTTTGGTGTTGTGATTGTGTTTTTTGTTTGTTTGTGTTGTATCTTACTGGAGGCGGGGATGATGGATTGCGTTGCCAATTTTCGAGTTTGGGGGGGCTGTAGATTTGTTGTTTTGTCCATCGCCGTGATGCCATCACTCTTTTATATATATAGATTATTAGCAAAGCACCATATTAGCATTATACAGTAGAGTCTCACTAATCCAAGCTAAACGGGCCGGCAGAAGCTTGGATAAGCAAATATCTTGGATTATAAGGACTGATCAAGGAAAAGCCTATTAAACATCAAATTAGGTTATGATTTTACAAATTAAGCACCAAAACTTCATGTTATACAACAAATTTGACAGAAAAAGTAGTTCAATATGCAGTAATGTTATGTTGTAATTACTGTATTTACGAATTTAGCACCAAAATATCACGATATATTGGAAACTGACTACAAAAATGGCTTGGATTATCCAGAGGCTTGGATAAGCGAGGCTTGGATTAGTGAGACTCTACTGTATATTACTATATTGAACTATACCACTATACTGTAATATTATATGTAATATACAACATATAATTAATATTATTATATGGTATTATTATTAATATTATATTGTATAAAATGACAATATTATTATCAATATCATATGTATATAGTAAAAGGTAAAGGTTTTCCCCTGACGTTAAGTCCAGTCATGTCTGACTCTGGGGCATCGTGCTCATCTCCATTTCTAAGCCGAAGAGCCGGTGTTGTCCGTAGACACCTCCAAGGTAATGTGGCCAGCATGACTGCATGGAGCACCGTTACCTTCCTGCTGGAGCGGTACCTATTGATCTACTCACATTTGCATGTTTTCGAACTGCTAGGTTGGCAGGAGCTGGGGCTAACAGCGATCACTCATTCGGCTCCCGGGATTTGAACCCGGGACCTTTTGGTCCACAAGTTCAGCAGCTCAGTGCTTTAACACACTTCGCCACCAGGGCTCCCCATATGTATATACAATATATTATTAAAACTGATATAAAAATATTATATTATAAATGAGGGCGGGGGCCAGATAAATGACCTTGGAGGGCCCCATCCGGCCCCCGGGCCTTAGTTTGGGGACCCCTGTTCAAATCCCACCGCATACCAAGGGGCCACTATACGTTGTGGAGTATGTATTTTCATCATTTCTTCAACCAAACGAACAGTGTTTTCGGTTTTGTCCTTACTACAGATGTGAAAGGTTCACTTATAATTAGGAAAAGCAAAGTCACCATTGAACCTTTTAATGCCACATGCGGGGCCTTCAAATCAGGCTATGAAACAAGGCCAGCATATGCAACTCTGCCCTTGTATTTAAAGTTTGCTCAAAGCAAAGTAAGCCTTACAAAAGACCATGAGGGAGAGAAGGAAAGAAGTGCAGTTAAAACATGGAACACCTGCACTGAGATTACGTGGCAGTTTGGAATGCACCATCAGTGAGGCTATGCCCATCACACGTCTCCAACCAGAGTCAAGTTCTTGTGTCTGTGAGCGTGGACCTTCAAATCACCTATCAACTTATGGCAATCCCATGAATTTCACAGGGTTTTTTTTATAGCAATGAATACTCAGAGGTGGTTCTGCCAGCTTCTTCTTCTGTTATTCATTGGTCTCCCACCCAACCAAGATCAAACCGGATTTTGTACACTCAGGATGTTTGGACTCCTCTGAGAGCCAATGCGATGTACTGATTTGAGAGTTGGACTATGCCTGGAGCCCAGAGTCCAAATCACCATTCAGCCATGGAAACCCACTGGAAAACCTTGGACAAATCACATTATCTTAACCTCAGAGGAAGGTAAAGACAAACACTCTCTGAACACGCCAAAAAACCTAAATGGTAAGTCAGAAAACCACCTATTAAAATGTACAGGCTAATTCCAAAATCCCTCCTTGCAAAATACCTCTGCTTTGAGGGCCCCTATGAACAAGACACTAACAAAATAGGCTGCTTTAGAAAGAGGCCCAGAAAGAAACCAGAAATCGCTTCCACTTATGAAAAAGGCCATCCAATCTCAAAACATGACAAACTGCCCCTGTGCCCTTCAGAGTGCATAGGGAGCATTTTCAAGATTATAATAAGTAAAAATTGCATTCAGGAAACCTCAAAAACATCCTCAGGGAACTATATGCCGCCCATAGGTTGTACTTCCCTCACTCCTACTTTAATAGTTGTAGTCCAGAGAAAAAAACTGAATACAGCCAAGAAATCCGTGTCCACAGTGGAGTGGCAATAGGATGGCTCCTGGCTTTTTCCTCAAAGCACTTCATCTCTTAAACTCAGCACATGCCTTTCCCAACAAAAAGGATTTGGCAAGCTACACTGGAAACTCTTGCTGCCAGAAAAAAGTAATAGGAGACGTTGCCACTGAGATCTGATGCATGTATCTATTGTACATAAAGAAAAACTATTTGTAAAGAACTCCTAGAATTTGTAAAATAAAAAAGGACACCAATAAATGAGCAAATGGAATACTGCATTTGGTGAAATATCCTAAAATGAACAATTCAAATTATTGGCTCAGGCACAGTAAAATATCTTTAAACTTAACAAATGTCATAGACAGAACGCCACCAAATAGAGTAAAACACAGTTTATTGAGGTTACAGAACTAAGAATGCCCGTAATAAACAAAAAACAGGGCAAACACTTGACTTCAGTGTGATAAGTAACAGAAAACTGCTCCGTTTGAGCTAAAACAGTTCAAAAGAATAAGCCGGATTAAACAGAAGTTTAATCCGGGTTAAATCAAAAGTGCTTACTTCAGCCAGGCAAATAAAGCAAACAAAAGAGGATTAACAGAGGTCCGAATGAAAACAATAAACTGGCAGCAGATTCTTCTCTGCTACTCAAAAACTAGAGCTGAGTAAATCAGACTGTTTAGACGACGGAGGTCCAAGGTATCCAGCAAACGAATCACACCCGTCTTCAGGAAGTTCCCCAACAAGAGCCCAAGCGTTCGTCCAGATTACCTTGCCCAACGCAATTAGCCATTGATCCTAAACCCCATTTTATCCCAGTTCAAACTTCATCATCGCTATCAGCTGCCATCCCAATTCCAGGTGTCCCATCATCATCATCCTCATCAGAGCTACAACGCCTTTGACTACGCCCCACAGCATCCCCAGCTGTGGATCCCGCTCCATCCCTCCAGCCCGTCCATGGGTCTGATCCTGCAACCCGCCAATCGCCTCCCATGCTTTGATTGCCGGTGACACCCAAATCCTCCCTTGCATGAGTCCATTCCATGTCATCCTCCTCCGAGCTAACCATTTCTTCCTCCATTCCCTCGGTAAAACCCTCAAAGGAGTCCTCATCTGTTGGTTCTGCAAATAGATCCCGGAGCCGTTTCCTTTCACGCTCCTCAAAAGAGTCTGACTCTCGAGGAGTCTTACGACCCCTTCTCCTAGTATCAGAGCCCGAAGGCTCAACCATAACAACAAAAACCTCAATATTTATTTGGATTATTGGTAAAGATATGTAGTCACCAATACCTAAATCAAAAAAATCTTTATAAGTAATATATCGATTCAAACATATACGCTTATCAGGAAATTCCATCCATTCTTTTAAAAGGCACGTCTAACAATTTTGGTTAGCTAGTCCCCTTGTAAAATTCTTAGCTGAGAGTTTCATTCTCTTTAAGGTTGTTCTCATAATGAAAAATAGACCGGCTCTGATTTTACACAGAAGGAGGAGCAGTCATAGACTCCTTAAAACATTTAGATGAGAACATAATGAAACAGAGAAGAAAACGCGAATCAGATTGGAAAAATCCACATTAAGCACTGTCTGTTTTGTGGCAAACTTGGAAATATACTTTATTCGTTTAAAAAAGAAAGCTCTCCAAGCAGCACGAAGAATACAATCTACCATGGCAACCAACCTGAACTGTCTTCTGGCACTCTCTGAATAAGCATTTATGAGGGGATTAATTCAATGCATGCACTGATGAAAGGACTCTTGAGATCTGTATCAGTCTCCCACGTATGGCACTTATTCTTTAACTGGACATTTAGATCGAATTGCACATTAACTGTATTGACCCAGCACTTTCACAGCAAATTTGTATGAAACAGATTAAGCACACAAGCTGCATCATGGCATAGTGACCCAACCAATTTAACAACCATTCCATAAACAGTACAGAAGTAAAGTTGATGGGCTTTATTTTAAAATGTATGTTAATTTCAAAGCAAGAATTTTACATACACACATTTCTTTAGTATTGTCCACAATGCAGTCAAGAATTAAATACTTTTAAATCAACGTCTTTCAATAAAATTAGCCATGTGTGTGCCAAACATAATTAAAATATTTTGGAAAAAACCCATATATATGAACCATGTATCAATTTACATTACATACTTTTTAAAGAATATGAAATATATTATGTATTATTTATGGCAGAAGGACATACAATACTATTGACTGATTTATTTAGGAACACTCTACTTAAAATTCTACAAAAACTATAGTACTAAACAATTTGGTGTCAGCAAACAGAACAGTAAGTACATCTACACTATGTGTCCTCATATAGTGGCATCTAAGCCAAGAAAATCAGAGCTGAACATGAAAGTCCTCAACAAAGGGAGGCACTATTATGGTATTTGGGCTTTGAAATGGGATCATTGTCATGAAAGAAGAAGGACATCTGCGGTTTTGGATTAAAAGCTCTCTAAATATTGTTGAAGAACTCATCAGATAATGTATTAAGAATGTGCAGTGCATCAAAGATGCAGCCAAAATCTACAACAATTGTAGTATTTTATCATTACAATAAACAGAACACAATGAAGTTAGAGCACATGCTATAGTGCAAGGGATTGCATCACTAATAATAAAAAAGACAAGAGAGTGATTTCATGGGTGGAAGAAGATGTTTACTATGAGACAGATCCCAATAGGTTTTGAGGCTAGCTCTTCATCTCAAGAACATAAATGTTAGCAATCCTTTTTCTTTAAACTATACCAAAAAGGAGACCAACCAACACATGTGTCATGTAGAAAAATACTAAAAGTATATCTATCATAATGCCATAATAGTGACAAACTCCCTTACAAACTCCCTTACAGCTTTATTTTAAATAGCTGAAGTATTTATAATGTGTATCATAATAATTTAGAAGGGAAAACTATTTCACAAATGAATTGAAATATTACAACATATCAAACTAGAAAATTGCTTATTTGTCCTTCTACTTGTTTTTTTTTTAAGTACTCTTTTAAAAAAGAAGATGAAATATATTGGGTTTTTCACCCAAATATGGTAAAGTAGCGTGATTGCTATACTTGTGCATTTAGGGATCTTGCTTCTCATATTTGCTAGTTAAAGGAGTCAAGGACCTCAAGGCATTTACAAAGGGAGGGATTTTAATATATCACCTAGGGCCACAGCATTTTTCATAGCAACCTTGGATCTAAATTTAATTTCACCTTGGAAATATTTATGGCCATGTACATGTTTCTAAGGAAAGCAAATAAAAATGCAAATATGCTGCCTCGGAGGCAGACAAACTCTGGAAAGTGATGAAAAGATAAAAAATAAATAGCAAGCAGCCAATTGTCACATTACCAAGCAATATTGGTTGGAAAACCCATGCAGATGGAGACTAAATATAAACCAAAGGCAACAATAATCCCTTTCACAGCCCAATCAAATCTGAAATACGTCACCAAGAAAACCCACATTATGGCATGTAATTCCTGTGTTGATCCTTCCTAATCTATATGGCAGATCAGCCACTTGCAAGATTAATGTGGACAGTAAAATTCAAGAAACTGAAACCCCCATAGAAGATTCTGTCTGTCCAAACTACTACACAGGCACACATTTATGCCTCTGTTACGGCTGCATAAGATAACAGAATTATTCAAAATCCCTCATTTGTACAAGTCCTGTTCAAGTGTTCAATGAGCAGTATTTTCTGTTCAGTAACACAAAAACATGTCCACTTTACTCATGCAAGTTCTCTGTCCAAGGCAGAACACAAGAAAAAAAAAGAAGATTCTGGCAAGTGTAGAGAGCCACATCTGCATCATGTTCTCCTCTTCTAAAACACTGCATCTGTATTAGGAAGGTGATGACTGAGGGTGTATCTTCACTGGCACTTTAATCTGAAGAGGAGAAGAGTTGGCTGCATGATCCACAGAGATGATTTCGGATAATGTAGCCCCGAACTCTGTTAACAGAATTTGCAGAGTACCCCAGAGCTTTCCTAAAATTCTGGAGCTACCTATGACTTTGAGCATGTGTAATCAACTGTGCTGTTTCCCATTCAATAAGTGGTTGCAGTTAATCACACCATTATCCCACTTCCCCCAGGCTTTTGCAGCCCAGGGTCAGAGGATAGCACCTACCTTGCCCCCTTGATTCAATATTTGGGGTGTTCACCAGAAATTAAATGAGAGCAGACACTGTTCAGTGCCTGGAGTGGTGACATCCAGAGTGTTGAAGAGATCGGAGGAGGAGGAAGAAAAAGGGGCAACGACTCCTCCCCAACATGTTGCTTCAGTGCTCTGGATATCATCCCTCTAGGTGCTGAGCAGTTCCCACCTCAATTTCCATACATGGTGGGCACCACAAATGGGAAATGGCAGATTGAAGGTGGTAAAGCTCGCAGGCAAGTGGTTCAAAACCAGTTTTGGCACCACTCATGCACTCAGCCGCCATCCTGCTATTTTTTTCATGTCAGAAACTGCAAGTTGCTTCTGATGTGAGATAATTGGCCATCTGCAAGGACGTTGCCTAGGGGAGGCCCGGATGTTTTACCATCCTGTGGGAGGCTTCTCTCATAGGGGGACGCATGGGAAGCTGGAACTGACAGATGGGAATTCACCCCGCTCCCTGGATTCGAACCGCCGACCTTTCAGTCAGCAGTCCTGCCAGCACAAGGGTTTAACCCATTGTGCCACTGGGGGCTCCTATCAATCTACTGGGGTAGCTCAAAGACATGGAAGGTGGCCTCTAGTAATGCTGATCCAGAGTATCCCATTCTGGATGAACATCACCCCTGCCCTGTCCAGATGCAACCCAAGAGATGGAAGGAGTTCATGCGTGCCCAGTGCCTAGGGCCCCTCCCAGGTCTGTAGCCAAAGGGGGGGGGGGGGGTTAGGGGTTCAACCCCCCCCCCCATTTTTCAGTTTTTTTCAAACTTGGTTTACTCATGAATTTTAACTGATTAACCAAATTCCCATGAGTTTCCACTGAAGTTTATCTATCTTGAGTGTCCATTGAAGTTTATCTGTCTTGAGTGTCCACTCAAGTTTATCGATGGAGCCTGATTTCTAAATTATTTTGTGTTATGGAACTACTCTTCGTGATTTGCTAAAAAGAACTTTCAACTCCCCCCTCTGCCCCTCTCCATGAATAATTTTAAAGGGTTGCGCTTAAGACTCACAAAAGACATAAAATAAAATCACAAGGCTTGCCTAACCATTATGCAACACTGGATTGTCACTAGTATATACAATGTGTTAACCCTCCCTTGAATTGGTTGTAGGCATTATCACATGACACCGAATCACAACATTCCATTTGGAATATAGTGTATTGTGTAGCATCATTCAAACCTCTGACTCATTTACAATTTTAGTCATAAAAAAGGTCTCAGTTGTTGTCTTACAAGTGTTTTTGGGTTTGATTTATTTGATTGAAGACTCACATCACAGCAGTATGGCGCCTGGGCTCAAAGCTTTTTGTAGCTAAGATAATTTTTTTGAATGGCCATGAAAGGATAAATATAGTAACACATCCTCAGAAGGCAATCTTGCCATTTAAACACGCTCCCAACTTCTCAAGATGACAGCAGATTGTTGCCAAGGCAACGGAGCCTGTTTAACACTAACCTCAAGAGTAATGTTAAAAGAACATAAGCCACTTGAAAAACCCCATACAAAGTTGAATATTTCACACTCCTGCCACTTACAAGTCTCAACAGAGACAAAAAAATAAATTAGAGGCAAAATATGAAGCTTTTGTTATGTACTGAGTTTGACAGCAATAAGGACTTTATTTGTTAAAATCTATTATTCTCCTTTAAAGAGTGTACAGACAGATGTATTATTAGCCCAACTATGCTGCAAAACTACCAAACATACCACCTTCCTTATCACAAACATTATACAGGTAGGGAATGAAAGGGCAAGAAAGAGAAAATAGTATGGACAGCTAGTTAATGGATAAAGATATTAGTCCATCACAGTTTCTCTTCAAATTCAGTTCTAATTCACTGGCCAAACTCAACAAATGTAATAGAGAAAGACCCAAGCTGTACCTGCCTACCATAAAAGGCAATAAATATGAGGAACCTCCTTGAAAAAAGTGGCACCCTTTAATTCAGCATGGTTGAATAGGTAAGGATTAAAACCAAGGTTTAGGAGTTAAACATAGGTACTGGAACTGGATGAATGAAAGATAATGTGAATAGCTGTACACTTAGAGGATGTATACTTCTAAGTACCATTTTTATGAATTAGAAAAGATAATCTGGAATGAGAATTAAGGTCTTGTAGGAAGAAGGATTTTGTCTCCAACACTGCAAACCAAAATACAACATGAACTTGATATCAGCCCAACATCTTTAAAAGCAAATGCAAAGCACAACGTAGAGAAATGTCCTCAATTCAACCAGTTCCGCTTTCATTCAAGCATACCCTTCATTTTCATTTAGAGAAGGTTCCTTCCATTTGTTTTTGTTTGCCTTAGGCTTTCATCCAAAAAGCAGTACATTCTCTTCTCACTCCAATAAAGTGCTTGAGAAACAAGCATTTTGAATGTTACTTAGAGTATAAAGAGGGTAAATTAAATGTCATTTAATCAAGCCGAGAGACCAAAGATGGTGTCCAAATAAAAAATGCCAATGAAGCACAGTTCAGAACAGTTTGATTTTTTTCCCAATTTGTAACCTGATTCAATCAATTTAAATAAATTGTCTAGAACTTTTCAGATTAATTCTTTGAGTAATTCAATCATTCCTATATTTGCAACATTAATACATTACAGGAGTATATATATTTGCTTAAAAATGTCCTCTGTATTTCATAGTTCTATGTGCACAGCAATTGATGGGCATGGCATCTGCACATAGACCTTCAAACAGGGGAGTTGGAGAGCTGGATTCCTTATCCCTGTTCCTAAAGTTGATAACAATGCTAGTCTCCTGTCAGATATGTTTTGGACATGTTTAAGATTATCCCTTTAAAGAAGTCTTTCTATAATAGCATCATAAAGGAACAACTGCAAGGGAGATGCAGATTTCAACAGGTAAACTAGGATCCACAGCTCATGCTGTGTTCTTGTCTATGCAAGCATCTCCTTTGCTGAACTAATGTGAATGTTTTTAAAAGTCAAACAAAGAAAGCAGAACAAATGAAATATTTGCAATTATCTTTTAAATTTCCTACTTATTGTAAACTGGGATGGGGAATGTGACATTTCTGATGTTAAACTGTAATTCCTATCATCCTTATTCAGCAAAACCAATGAGGATGATAGAAAGCACCTGCATATTACCATCTCTATTTTACACATAGGCAGAGACACAAACTTTCTGCAAGTAAATAAAATGCAGGTTTGATCTGTTTAGGACTTACAAAACCAATATCCTAGTCTTTGTTTTAGTTACAGTGCAAACTATTTTTGTATTAATATAGATCCTGTTATTATTTGAACAGATCTATAAAAAGATGGCCACTCAAAACTGCAAATTTTGACTAGTGCCAGTGGAACTAATTGCATTAGTTTCTCAGTGAATTTGTGAAATACTTTTTAATGCTCCAATTATAATCTCTTTCCAAAATAGGACTGATTGACTGTGTCACAGGACAGATCTTATATAATCTGCTTTATGCACATTATGTAACTTTCATATATTGTGACAACCAAACGATTGCCAGGATTTTTGACCATCAGGCATTTTTTTTCTAAACTAACATCCAATAAAAACATATTTTGTTCTACAGTCTTCACTGAAAAGACAACAATGCACCAATTTTTCATTTTTTCAGCATGTATATAAAATACTGAGAATTAAGAGGGGAAAAGAGGCAATGATAATGGCAGGAGCCCAAGGATTGGAACAGCGGGGCCAGGCTGGAAAGAGGGCCAATCACAGGAGCATTTTTCACATAAAATATTGTTAAAGCTTTGGTCCTGTGGCAGATAGATTTCAAAAATCACATTCTGGAGCCATTTTGGAAAGAAGACACAAAATCACTTCATCTGGGCTTTGTAAAAGGAGGCAAATCTGCAAAAGTCCACATGCAAAACAACTTCACTCTGCAATATGCAGCTTTAACTCAAGTGAAATAATTCAACCTTGTTCTAAGTTATTGTACTCTACAGCATAAATAACAGAACTGAGCCATGGCATGATGCAGACCAATACATTTTTTGTCCTTTCTTCCTTGTAGTTTCAAAAGTGTATCCAGCCTGTTCAGATGAATGAAATCAGAAAGAGGACAATTACCTAAACTACTAGGTTGCTAACGCAAACGGGCTTGGAACTTGTGGACTTGGCAACTAGGGTTAAAGTGGGCTTCAACTGTATTTGATATCAAACACTTATCTCAGCGCTTATGTTTCTTCAGTTAATGCTACCTAGAAATGCTATTGGTTATCTATTCCTGATGTACTGACCTGAGAAGAAAAAAGGTATCTCTCATTAAATCAGCTATGAAGCTTTAACCTATCTCACTAACCTGCCTACAAAGAGAGACATGAGACCCCAACATGGAGCTCAGTGGACCCTACTTGTGAAAGCTGGTTGGAAGAAATTTGTCTCAATAACCTGTGACTAACTTTAGCATGAAACAACATTAATGATTGAACCAAAACGAATGATTAGATCAGAAGAAACAATGGCATAACACCATGCGACAATTATTGAAGTTGTGTAAGATGTTATGGTGTGGTCACAACAGTGAATACATTTATATAAGGGCTGAAGTGATAATGTATCTCAAATGAGCAGACACATAATTCTAGCTTCTAGTATATCATGGTATTCTAGTTTTAAGGAATTTCTGGGTCATACACTAAGCCAGGCTAGTGGATCATTATTATTCTTTCGTGGTATAAAACTGACTTGAATTTAATAGAGCAAAACACTCCACAACAAAATCTAATGTTTATGATGGGGGCACTTACCACATTTTGAAACATTAGATATAATTCTGAATTATGTATAAGACAATTCTTGAGAAAAGTAATTTTTTTGGGTCTACAACGCCTAGATTTGGGATGATGATAAGAAATTGTAATCCAAAAAAAAAAGCAAATTTTCCATGTTCTGATTAAGTATCTCTAGATAGACCAATGGATTGTGAGGGTTTAGTGGATAGATTTTGCTGGGAAGTAAAGCAAGATTCAACTGCAAGAGACCCATACAATATACATCATGCAAGTCCCTCCTTCTCAAAACTGTTTTCATTTTTAAAAAAACAGGTTTCAAACAAGTGAGGTAGAGTAAGACCCTAAGTGGAAAATTTGTATTTAGATCTAATAACTGATTGTTATGAAATTATTATTGAATATACTGACTACATAAGCCAGTCCTACTCAAACAATTACAAGCAGCACTGAGGCAGGAACAAATCAATTCAGTTAGGTCAACAGACCTATTCGCCTTCCACTCTTGCCCACAAGTCCTCTACATTCACCCTATTTTCACATTTCTTCATAGACAAGGAAAACTCCCCTTCGGAAAAGAAGATAAGATAATAGAGTGGAGAACTCTCAAAAAGATGGAAGGGAGCTTACATGCTTCCAATCTACATTCAAAGGACAGTGTCATTTCAATCCATCAACTATCGTGTTTCAGTTGTGTGCAATGATTTAATGGTCACAAAGCATTTCTGAGAAGAGATGGAACACCTCAGAAATTCACTTTTAAAAAATCTGGCATTACCATCTCCTCTTTTGATGATCTACAAAAAGAGCCAGATTGAACATCTATACTGCTGTCCACAAAGTAAAAACAGAACTCTGCCCAGCTGCTGGAAAGGAGAGACAAGTCAAGAGAAAGCCAGGTAATTGAAATCACTTGAAAGACAGGGAAGATCTTATTAGTGTTGCTCAGCCTGTTCTAGAGGAAGTCTCACTTCATTAAAGAAGCAGGTTTATAGTATGGAAGGTTCACTGCTTTATATTGACGTTATAGAGAGTCAACGCTATCTGGCCTTGTTTCAATTTTTCATACCCTGGTAATCTCTTTTTTGAATTTCTTCCATGCATTGTATGTGGTTGAGGTTATCTTTGAAAATGGTCAGTAAATATAAGTTTCTGTATTTCAGAATACTGTGGTGACCTAGCTACCAGAAACCGAATAATATAAACACATGATAGTTCTTCACCATCTCCACTATAATCTAGTCGACTTTTAGACCCAATTCAAAATGCTGATTTGGACTTTCACAACTATAGACAGGTATCTAAAGGATTTTCCCCTACCCATAAAGATGCTTTTCTTCACAGAGAGATCTTACTTAGGGGCACTTCTTTGGATGCATATGCCTGACAAATGGCAATGAACTGATCTTTTTAGTAGTAGCATCCTGGTTACTGGATGCTTTCTCCAGAGATCTTACCTGAAGCCTATCCTGTTCTCCTTACAGCACCAAGAAAATATCATCCCATATTCCAAGTCTTTAACATCTGTTTAACTTGCTAAATCTGATTTATTTCACTTTTCAAGTCTTCTGCAAGATCATAATTTATTGTTACAGCTGCAGTAGAGTCTCACTTATCCAACATAAACGGGCCGGCAAAATGTTGGATAAGCGAATATGTTGGTTAATAAGGAGGGATTAAGGAAAAGCCTATTAAACATCAAATTAGGTTATGATTTTACAAATTAAGCACCAAAACATCATGTTATACAACAAATTTGACAGAAAAAGTAGTTCAATACGCAATAATGCTATGTAGTAATTACTGTATTTACGAATTTAGCGCCAAAATATCACAATGTATTGAAAACACTGACTACAAAAATGCATTGGATAATACAGAACATTGGATAAGCGAGTGTTGAATAAGTGAGACTCTACTGTAGTAATTTTCAACTTGCCTGCTTTTATCAATTGAGTCAATCTAAGAGCCACAGGCAATTAAATAAACACATAAATAAACACATCTTACTCTGCCTTTCACCTTAGCAAGGGGGATTAGTAACATTCACGTGCACCCACAGAGATCTATTTGGCTTAAATGTGACGAAAGTGACCCTGAAAATCTTAAGGGGAATAAGAACTCAACGTTCTAGAAAAGCCACCTTTAATTCTGCCAACCACGTATATCCACTTATAAAACTCACATATATTTAATTCAAAGTTTTATGCAGGTGATGCTAATTCTTAATTATTCCTCATTACAGACTGAAATTCATCATCATGCCACACACCTTTGGTGTTATCTCACATTTCTTGTTATTACTAACAGGTAACACAGTGTTCAGGAAAAATATGTTATCTGGGCTGCCAAAGTTAGGTTTTATCTTTCATGTTTCTATCTTTCACAGATTCCTCACTTCAGAATTGTCCTCTACTCAATTTTAAAATGGGCTGTCTTCCCCTGCCTAGCAGTGGTTTATCACAGTTCTTGAGTATATATTTTTTCCTTACATGCAGGCTTTTTCAGGTGAAATATACTTAGCTTGAGATCCTGCTCTAACCCAGTGTTCCTCAAACTGCACTCCTCCAGGTGTTTTGGACTTTAATTCCCAGAAGTCCCAGCCAATTTACGAGCTGCTAGGAATTGTGGAAGCTGAAGTCCAAAACATTTGGAGGAGTAGAGTCTGAGAAACTCTGCTGACCACATCAACATCACCTCAATTTTTAGATTTCATTTCAGAGGCCAGCTCTCATATTTGCAAAATTAGCACTTTAATCTGTCTGATACAGGATACTTTTATTCTCACAAAGAGAGGATGGATTAATCACTCAAGCTAAATGCACAAAGAGGCAATTCCGAGAGTGTTTTATTTGGGGTGAAGCGAGGGTCAGACTGAAATGCTTGGAACCAAAAGTGTTTTAGATTTTTTTCACATTTTGGAATATTTGCATATAAATAATGAGGATATGTGAAATAAAGGGAATGCAAAAAAAAAGTGTTCCCACAATTTCACAGATCCTACTGTATCACTCCAGCCTGGCATCTCATTCATTTGCTACTGGTGTTGTATCTGAGGCAGAGGCTAGGGATCTCTGAAATGGCAGGAATCCAAGTATAGTGCTTGACGCAAATCCATTTCTTTTGCCATTTCACATATCCTCTCATCTCTTACTATCTCATTCTTTTCTTACTTGTGTTATGAGATGTGAGGCTGGAACGTGATTGAGAAAATAAGGGATCCGATATTCAGAGAGGAAATACAGTTCAGTAAAGATCTCCAGGAAGCCTGCCAGCTGCCCACTTCTACCTGGCGAACAAATGAGAAAGAGCACCACAGCCACTGCCTTGAGAGTGGAAGTGGGTAGCTGGCACCAAAAAGTTATAGATTTCAAAATGTTTTGGATTTCGGATCAGGGATGCTTAACCTTTAGTTTGAAACATGCATATTTCAAAGGGGTTCCAAACAAAGCAAGGAGGCTGTCTGTCTTGCCCTAAACAATTATAGCAAAACTGCCATTCCATTTGCTTCATTCTAACCACATGATTTTGGCGATCATAGCATCCCCAGATTTCAACAGGCCTTGACAATATCATCTTCTCACTGGGTTGATTCAGTCACATGGCTTAGGGAGGCATATAAGCACAGAAAAATGGGCTGGAGGCTACTACTCCAACAATAGTTGCAGTGAAGGCGAGCAAGCCCCCCCCTCCCTCAATACACACACACACACACACCAGGACAAGAGAAGTCCCATTGCCACTCACATTTGATCCCACAGAATTCCACTCCCTTGGCTTGAATACTGAATTTCAATAGGCAATGTTCCTTATAGCAATATTCTCTTCCTTCAGATATGCACATTTTCACCTAATATGATATAAGATATTTCATATGTCTTAATTAAGAAACTGGGAACCCTTTGCTTGACCGTGGGCATTGTGATTCCTCAGCTACAATTATTCATCTGCCAAGAAATAGATATTAATAGCATAGGTCAGAGGGTTGTTATGACTGATTACAAAATACTTGGTGCACTATACTGGTGACAGATAATATCATTGGCACTAGTTCATCAGTTCACTGTAAACACAACAAAAACAATACATTCTAATAAAAGTATCATGAATATTGACATCAATACAATTCAGTTCAACAAAGTCCACAGCAAATCAAAACAGAAACAGAAGCACGCTTTTTTGCCCTCCTTTTTTCCCCTTCTCTACACTTTTGAGAATCTTCCTCTCTGTCTACACAGAACTACTCCTCATTGCAAACAGGTTACAATGCAACTGTTCATATGCACACGTCCAGAAAGTGTCATCTTAATATAATTGTCATGAATCTTAAAAAAAAAAATTTCACTGTAATACGTTAGAGTAATGTGATCCTTTTTCACAACTGTGTTGGATCTCATACCACAGAATAGACTGTTTTGGGTTTTGAGGCTCTAATTTTTTGAAAAAATGAGAACTGCCTCTCATCCTTCCAAAGTGTTCAAAGTGACATGCAGCAGATAAAAATCACACACACACACACACACAATTTTTAAAATAATGAAGCAAGAGCAGCTGTCTTACTGCAGTGCTTGTATTATTTAAAAGCCAAAGTCACAACCAAAACAGAGTTAAACCTGTTGATTCCAATTTGGATTGTGGCTTGTATCTTACGGAATTTAAGTACATTTCTCCTTTGTCATATCAGCAATACAAAATGAAGTAAGGTTCAATATCATATTATTGCTAGTAACACATGAGCAGACCCATTTCTGCCAACGAACAAGGTGAAACACAAAACAAGTCCCATGTGTTTGTCAGCACATATGGCTACTAAACAATTTACACACGAGTTTGCTGGCTAATGGGAAAAAGTGAACACTGTAGAGAGAACAGTGGCCAAAAACCAATGGTATTTTTTCATATTCAAGCAAATGGAATTAAAACTTTTCTTTCCTTCTGCCGCTGCCTTGAGCACTGCCTCAAACCTTCTCTAGAGGCTATTGCAGATTTCCAGAGTACAACATTAGGGTGGACAGGGGATTAAGGAACAAGAAAGTCACCAGCTAGAAATATACTATTGGATTCTGGTAAGTATTTGAAGGTATTTAAAAACAAATAACAATTTTAGAGTTCATCAGGAGACAAGAACCTACAAATAACTACATGATAATATGAAACATATATACATGAATCATGTTTATTGTCTCAAAAAAGAAAAGTATTGTACAATCAATTCTCCCAAATTAGCTAGAGTCATATCCTAAAGATGTGCTGACACTAGGTATATACTGGACAATCTGAGATCTGCTGACAGAGCACTGTACCACAAAAAATGCTCCACCAGCTAAAAACTAAAACAAGGGTCAGAGAAGGGCACAGCAAAGGAGGAACCAAGTTATGCCAGACCCACATCTCCACAAGTTCTGGGACATCACTAAAGCATTGTTAAAAAGTTAAAGCAGGACAAGAGGTACCCTACTGAGTCAAACACTACTATTATAAAAAGTAAAATTATTTATACAAGATACCCATCACAACAGCTTTCTTAGGGGGAAACAATTTAGGGTAGAAAACTGTATTTTGCACAAAGTACTATTTTCTGTTCATTTTTTTCTGAAAAAACATTTTTACGCAAACAAATTTCCTTCTTTCCTGTGAGAATGGACTAAGATTTATATTCCAAAATTATATGAGCTTGTGCTTGAGGTTTCAGTCAATGGCCTACTTTTCCCTGTCTCATATAGATTTATTAAAACATTTTTAAAATCAGGAAAAATGAATAATTTCAATAGGTTCACAATCCTGCTCTCTGTAAAAGTTTGGATAAGTTGCTGCCTAGGCATGATTTCTTTTCAATTGGCCATTCTGAAAAATTAAGTTGCAACACAAATATTTAATCTTCATTTTGTTACATGGTTATGGCAGAAGACAGCCCTGACCCAGATAGGAACACACTCCACGAACTGGAGCACAGATGTCTCAAATGAAACATCCAAACCTCATACTCAGGCTTAAGACACACTGTCTAATAAAACATTATGAAAAACTTTCCAGGGTCTGACTTTTTCTAAGCCTCTGGAATTAACATGTTATCTGAATCTCATCTAAAATTGATGAGGTTGCTTCCCCATAGAATCATTTCAATCCCCATGCTCCTTTTTCATAAATCGGACCACAAAATATGCATCTACATATAATACCACCACTTTGGATAGCTTTTACTGTAGAAGCCACCAGTAATTGGACAACCATTCAAAAGCTGAACAAAGCCTGGAGAAAACCGTAATTCAAGTCTGCTTGGAAAAGGAGGATCTAAGCAGCAAATACAAGCTAACTTATCCTATGGATAACATGTTGGTAGTTTTATTTATCTCAGGCTCTGAAAATATTAAATCTTTCAATCTCAGTAAAGGTGGAAAAGAAATTCCAATCAATAACTGGAATTTAAAAAATCTATGTATGTTGAAAACAAAGCAATAGATAAGGAACAAAATAAAACTTTGCACGCACAAAAAGCAGTATTTGCTACAGTTAGAAGTATTTTTCCTGTCTCCAAAGCAAACATACTGAAATATACTGCTTTCCTGTTTAGTTGAGTTTTAAGTGACCAGGGTTACTATGGTATTAAGGCGTCAGGATAGGAAACATGTGGGTAGATAGAATTTTAGTACAGAAATGTAATAAATTTATGTAATAGTTGAATCATGCAGGTTATTTTATGCATTTGATGATTCACTTGTTTAATCTAATGTTAACAAAAATTGGCTTTGCAATGTAGTTACAGCTGCAGTAGTTTAGACAGATGGTACCACAACAAAAGCCATTTACAGGAAGTAGCTGAGGAAATTGAGGTGCCACCTGTGCAAATCTTTAAAGAAGACTAATGCCAAAAAGGTGTCAAATGCATATCTCTCATATCTGAGCATTAGTGATAGTTCCTTACTTCTGACACCTTAAGTCTACATTTAATGCAAAGAAAACAGGAAAAATAGTAATCAAATACTTAATGGCCTTTCTGTACCAATGTCATATGATGATCAGGTTACATATGATATGCATATGTCCTTATAATGCATATTAGTGCCATTAGTAAAAATAGCTGTACATTCATAATACAGATACACCTCAGTTATCAAAGCCTGAAAAAGAATCAACTTTTTACATAATCTTTTTTATGCCTAACCAATCCCTTTCTCCCTTTGTCTAGTTACAAAAGGTTTTTTTAGCAACATTAGCTACAGAGCTAGAGAAATACAAACTTTTAAAGTTGGGCTGAAGCAACATGTCTGCAATGAACAATATAATAAACAAAGGTTGGAAAAGAATGGGATTCTACCTTCACCAATCTTTCTGCTGCTGTATCTGCATGCTTGTATCAGGCAAAGCAAGATAGCAGCTACCTCCATAATCCCTCATAGATCATTGTGTACAACAAAACATAGGGGAAAGGGAGAACCAGATAGGCCTACATCACTGGGTACCCCAGCATATCAAAAAAGTTCAGAACTGGCTTTATTTCAAGGTTTACCTGAACTAGCTGTTTCATTTCAAATGTGCATATTGCTAGCTTTGGACAAAATGTTTGTTAAAATATGTTGTACTGCTTCTCTTTGTGGTTTGCATGAACCTTTATTTATTAGGTAAAGATAAAGGTTTTCCCCTGACATTAAGTGTCCGACTCTGGAGATTGGTGCTCATCTCTATTTCTAAGCCAAAGAGCCGGAGTTGTCCGTAGATGCCTCCAAGGTCATGTGCCTGGCATGACTGCATACAGTGCCAATACCTTCCCGCCTGAGCAGTACCTACTGATCTACTCACATTCACATGTTTTCGAACTGCTAGGTTGGCAGAAGCTGGAGCTAACAGCGGGAGCTCACCCTGCTCCCCAGATTCAAACTGCCGACCTTTCAGTCAGCAAGTTCAGCAGCTTAGTGATTGAACCTACTGTGCCACCAGGGGCTCCGGTTATTTCCTTGTTATTTTCTACCTTTGGTACCAAACTTTCTCTTCAATGTGCAGTACTGAGGAACAGGCCTACTTCATTAACTGAGGTATATACATGACTAACTATTCCAGAATATTGAATATTCTCTAACAAAACCCAACTGCTAAAATAGGAGACAATGTGAGTTTCCATCTACATTTTGCCTGCAACCTTTCAATGCCAATAGCTCTTACCTGCTGCTTGAGTGCCTCCAGAGATTCAAATTCTAGCCTTGCCAATTTGATTCGGATGTCTTGTGGTTTATCAGCAATCCCATATGACATAAGAAACTTCAGAGCTAGTGCTAAATGCTGGTGAGGAAAAGACAAATAGACATGCAATGCTTAGTATCCTGCATGTAGAGAGGTTGCCGCCTTTTTCATTTTTAAGAACTATTCATAATAAATGTAAAATAATTGATTAACCAACATGAATGAAGTGTTATCTTTCTATAGTATTCTAAGTAATTATAGTAACTGGGAAAACTGGGGACTCTTCTGTCCCACACTTCCATAACCTGGTATACTCCAGCTATAATGCAATGATATAAAAGTGACTTACAGACTACAGACTTACAGATTCAAATTACCATTGAATCAATGGGCAGGATTTTCTATGTTGGCTAAGGATGACAAACACTGTCATTCAACAAATCTGACAAATATCAGACTGAGGATCTAATCAGATTCAATATTCTGTCATGCTTGCTCCCAGAGATAGTTGTAAGTACAACATAAATCCTTGAATATTATTTGATTACATGTGTGTCCCATCTGTGAAGGGACATTTTAGAATGTGCCCATTGATGAAAAAGTGATAACAATAGCACATAGCACTGGAGAAGAGAAGAAGATGTGCAATTATAAAATGATGGTATGCCATTCTCAGCAATTCAACAGCAACAACCATCTTCATTGGCATACAGTAACAAAATAACAGTACAGGTGTGTACTATATAACAAAAATAGGTCACAAATAAAAAAAGAAAAATATGATTTAAAATTACTGATTTCAAGAACAAAACTTGCAACAGTCTCACAAAAGAATGCATGAGAGTTGTTCAGGAGGTATGGAATTTTATGAAACTCTTGCGATGTGAGAACACTGCAAAATTCCTGTATTTCATCCGTATCTTATCATATTTGGGGCATACAAAAAATGGTCATGTGTTTCTACAGAAACCAAGTCACAAGAACATTCTGTGCAATCCTATTAAGCATGATATACCGGAATGGGGATCATTGTTATGTTTGGATTTTCTTTCTTCTTAAAAAATAAAATACCAACATCTCACAAACTCTGACCCCTTCAGAAATGTTTTATTTAAATATAGACCCATACCACTTCTTTGATGGTACTGGTGGGAATAGCAGATCAACAGGGAAACTCAATGCCTGCTTAATCAGAAGAAAACCCACTGAGTCAACTGTTTCATGAAACTATTTCTCAAATTACTGAATCAGATTCATGAATTTCTGGTCCAGTCACTGTATCTCCACAATGCCTGCTCCGCATTTGCTAATAATTAGGATGAGATGTCAACTATGCATCAAGGTAACATGTCTGGCATTAAATTTCCTTTCAGTGAATGGCAACTATCAACATATTTCCTGCAGTTTCTCATGTTGGCTCTGTAAATATTGAGTCTCACTACTGCGATTGCTGTTATCAGCCCTCAACTTTTTAGAATGCGGTTTGAAAGATATCCTCCACCTCCCTCAGCATACAGAAACATTCTTTCCTAATGTTTCATTATTACACTGATCTTATTTGGTATATATCTGAGTTTAGTGATCTCTGAATACAGCACTGCTGTAGAAATCAAATTAGTTGTTCAAAATTCCAAGAATTCACCACTATTTTTTCCCGAAAAAAAGTTGAGGGACACACTGATGCAAAACACAGCTGCTCCTGTTGCTCATGGCAGTATTATTTTTTTTACAGAACAGGCCAGCTCCACTGCCTCTCATCTGAACATTTGGCAGAAGTCCACAAAGAGTTTGATAGGGCTGCAATTATCAAGGGTGAGAGGCATTGACATTTTGCTCCTTACCAACTTGGCAGATGGCAAAATAGGAGGATATTTTACTGTTGACATCAGGGAGCAGTGTTAATTCTATCCTGTTTTCCTCATACTAAGATATACACCCTGTAATCATCATGTACAGCATGTGCTTGAAAAACAGAATCTCTTTAAGTCTTGCAATTGAGAATAATGTTATTCTGCAAGGGCCTAGAATGAGACATCACTGAGATATGCTATTAAATCAATGGTTGCTATAGTGCTGCAGAGATGGACTAACTTTACCATAGAAAATGCCTTGGCATTTACAGCAGATTCCCAGCTACTGTTTATCATATTTAATTTCAAATTCTCTTTAACATCTGGGTTGACTCCTATTTAAATTCATGTCATCAGTCATGGTTGGGGATGGGGACTCAAAACCTTCATAGTTGTAATGTGACTGTTCACAGGATTTACTAAAACGACTTTGACTATAGTTCTGTTCAGAAGTTTAGATGTTACATAGAGGGCTAAATGGATAAATGGATGTGGGCACACAGAAAATCTGCCTCAAACATCTATACACACTGGCAACATCAGAGACCTTTGTGTTTTTCTACCCCTGACTACTGTCAAGATGCCTAGCTAAATAACAGAAATAAAGTATGTTACCAAACTAGGTAAGTTTTCAAAATGCAAATACAACATATGAAAATATACTAATTGAAACTTAGTAACTTGATATTAATGCACAGCTAGCTTAAAAGTACACAGGCCAACAGGCTAATATTTCTTTAAAGTCAAATTTATAACTTCTAGACTCGAACATACGAATATAATGCACCCAACAGAACATTTCTATTCTGTAATTCTTAAACATTTTGGTATATTCCTTATCTTAGTTTATGTTTAATAAGAATAAAGATATGACTTGTCAAAAGTCAAATTAGCTAATGCAGTATCTGAAATTAATTCTACATGAAAAGTGGACAAAGGGAAAATACACATGTATTTCAATTAAACACAGTGATTAACATCTTGCTTTATGAAGTACTTAACTGATTTCCAGTGTAATATATTTGTCCTATATATGACAGTCCACCCTCCTGGGAAGATATCTGATGTCTAGAAAATGTTAAGTTGATTCTTCATTTTAGTAATTAATTTCTAGAATTAAAAATTATATAAACTGAGATAAATTCTGTAACAAAAAAGGCCCACAACATCTCTCTTTCTAAGAAATGTTTCTTTGGTGTGTATTGGTTCACTTAAGGCAAAATCAAATTATCCCCAAATCTGTTTTTTATTCATATACAATTGTTAAGTGCATTATACTGGTAAGTGATCTACTGGTAGAAAGAAAGAAGAAAACTTAACTATTGCCTAATTATGTGGTTGAAACATTGCTTATACTACTTTAACTGTCCAAACATATGAAAGAACATATTTTTTAAAATGTTCTCATAAACCCATTTTAAATACAAAGAAACCCATTTAGGTAAAAGAAAGAAAACCTACGGCCAAGACTCAATTGTCTCTTCTTGGCAAAACTCCTGAGCTTCCTGAATCTAAAATTCAGCATGGCCAACATATTACTGTCCATTTTATAGTGGGCAAGTGTCTTATATGAATATCTTGTTTTGGAAATTGGGGAAGTGCTAGTCCCCTTGAGATGGCCCATTCCTATTTGACTAGGGAAAAAACCAATACACTTCCCTTTTGTGGCTTTAGAACAGGCAACCAAATTCTTTAGATTTGAATCTTTTACATAAAAAAAACATATAAAACAACCTAGAATGCTTCCTAATTCCTTATGTATAGTATCCAGAATGTTTATCACAGTGATGGAACTTAAAAATACCTAGAAAAATCTGTTCCATATGGATTAGTGTGCAGTCATTTGGTAAGGTATGGAAGGCCCCAGAAAACCACACCCACAAAATCTTCCAGCAAATCACACTACCAAATATTAGTGGGAACTTGCTAAAAACCATTTAAAATCAAAGTTTTATCTTTCTTTTGAGGGTTTTTTTTTGTTTTCCACCAAATTTTACCAGCAAATTAGGGAAGCCATTAAAAGCAAGTATCTCCTTTAGCACATTTTGGTACTAAAAGATCTCATATACTGTATGTGTGAAATGTGTCCTGAAATTGTCCATTCCTGTTACATACAATAGCAGAGCCTTCTCTAAACACTACCTAGAGCAGTATTTCTCAACCTGTGGTCCTCAGATGTTTTGGCCTTCAACTCCCAGAAATCCTAACAGCTGGTAAACTGGCTGGGATTTCTGGGATTGTAGGCAAAACACCTGGGGACCCACAGGTTGAGAACCACTGATTTAGATAAAAGGGCAGTAAATGCCCTTAGTATCATTGTTCTCTAGGATCTCTGATGAACAAAAAAATAGAAATAAGTAATCAGGACCAGGGTGGGGGCTCATTTCAGGCCCTCTGGGGGAAAAAAACACAGATTTTTGGCTGCAGAGCACAAAGAATAAAGCAGGGACAGGCAATTCATAGAGGGGAATAAACAGATTTTGCCTCACACAAGTCCAAATGCCTTCAGTTTCCTTCATAGTCCCTTCGGACTGGAAATGAGATTGCATTTTTTCCTGTCACCACTTTGTCATAGCAGTTAGACTATTATTAAATCCAAACATTATGCATTCCAGAACAACTGATTGTGAACTCTCTACTGAAAAGAATTATCTTCTACCTGTGTATAATGGTCTGCTATGAAAAATCTCTAAAGTTTCTCAAACATGCAGGAAATAGTGTTTCAATTATTATTATAATATTTCAATTATCTTTCCATTTGACCTTAAGAACACAAGAGTCATCATACCTAGTCAGGGCAAAGACTTATCTACTTCAGCATGCTGTTCTCACAATGGCCATCCAGATGGTAAGGGAAGGACATAAGAAGGACATTAAGTACTATAACATTTTCCAATTAGTGCTATCCTGCAGCTGTTATACATAACCATACTGCTTTAAACTGGAGGTAATATACAGCCATCGTGACTACTAATGACCGATAAATCTAATCTTAAATTAATTTATATAAGCTTGTTTGCTTTATCTATTTACTAATCAGGGAACTGCTAAGAGGAGATATTTTAAAAGTGCTTGCTATCAGCAACAATAACATATAAGTTTACAAGCATCATTCTGGATGAAACAACTGTATCCTTGCAAAATGAACCAGACTTCCTAATTACAAGATTTAGAATTTCCTTTTTAAAGGTTATTTAAGCTACCCAACTTCTTAAAAGATTCTGTGACTGAAGGCAGTGATTGCTTTTTCTTTCCAAGAAATGCTCTCAGTTTACTATGATTTATGCATGAAGTGCAGTCAGACAAAGTGCATGAAATTCTGATGTATGTGTTAAAGCTGCATGCATTATGCCTATTTACATGACTGTGCAGAAATCTCTGCACAAAACAATAATTAGCATCAGGTGTACAGTGTTCCCTCACTTATCGCGGGGGTTACGTTCCAGGACCACATGCGATAAGTGAAAATCCGTGAAGTAGGGACATTATATTTATTTGAATATTTATACATTATTTTAGTAGTTATACACTATTATTTGCTGCCTGGCTACTTCCCAACATGGAGGGGGCGGGGCCAGTGGTGACATCCCTCCCAGCCTTTGGAGAAGAAGAAGAGGAGGCTTGTGGGAAGATGAGGGGATTCTTTCCTTCCTTCCTTCTTTGCAGCCCCTCTTTGCCATCTGCTTCGAGGAGGAGGAGGGGCTTGGGCAATCTCAGCAGAGCCTCTGCCATTTCTGTGTGAGGGAGAAGGAGAACGGCAAGGGAAGTGGAGGCACACACACACACACGCACACACACAGGTACTGGTGTATGTGTATCTCCCTTTGGGGGGGGGAGGGGAAAAACGGCAAAACAGAGAGTCCGCAAAAAGTGATTCGCTGTAGCGAGGAAACACTGTACAGAGATTTGTGCTAAACTGCACTTCTCCTAGGCTGAACATACTTTTGCAAGTCTGTCATATTTCTTCTATTTCTCTATACCCCTTTACAGTCTCCAGGAAGGCTCTTTATCTCAACACTCAAGATGCCGGTGTATGTGTTGCATCTATGCAATAAAAAGCCAAGTGAGAAGAGAGCCCACTATAATATTTGAAGCAAGTTAGAAAGTAGAGTGCCAGTTGTAGGACAGTGAGACTTGTTGTAAAAATTCTAACAGCAACAGTACCGACTTAGGAGTGGGGACACAAAACCTAGCAGCAGCACAAGGCCTGGAAAAACTCCCTATATGCTTTAAAGCAGTGGTTCCCAAACTTATTTGGCCTGCCGCCCCCTTTCCAGAAAAATAAGACTCAGCACCCCCTGGAAGGGGGTGTGGCTCCTGCTCAAGAGGGTGGGGCTGAGCCTCTCCCCTAGTCCAAGATGCAGGGCTGCGAGGGGAGGGGAGCGAGGCCACAAATGGGCGGCCAGGACTGGGATGGGTGGAGTTTCGAGCTCTGAGGCAAGGTTGTGCTTCTATCCCTGTCCTGCGGTGCTTGCCAGGACACAGGAGGCGGGGCTAAAGGAGGGGGCAGGGCCTCTTCCCAAGTGCCTGATGGGTCTGAACCCCGCCCCCATGTTCTAACAAGCGCCTCAGGGGAGGTATACAGAGGCTCAGCCCTGTCTTGCGCTCTTGGAAAGAGGCCCCACCCCCACCCCTAGCCCCGCCCTTTAGTTCTAAAAAAAGGCCTCTCAGGAGAGGTATAGAGGCTCAGCCTTGTCTCGGGCTCTTGGAAGGAGGCCCCGCCTCGTTCTCTAGCTCCACCCTCTGTGTCCCAACGCCCACTTCTCTAGCTCTGCCCCGTGTGTCCTAACAGGTGCCTCAGGTGCTCAGCTCTGTCTCCGGCACTTGGAAAGAAGCCCCGCCCTTCCTCTGGCCCCTCCCCCATGTTCTAATAGGTGCCATCACCGCCCCCCTGTATCTCTCCAGCGCCCACCGGGGGGCGGTAGTGCCAACTTTGGGAATCACTGCTTTAAAGTAATGTCACATGAGATGAGATTTCTAGAAGGAATTGTAAGAACTGCTATAACAAATTGGGTATTTTGCTCCTTGTCAAACCAATGAAAACGAAAACTCCCCTTGAGCTCTGGGTTGCCATCTTATCTGGTTAGCCAGTTTTTAACCAAATTCTGGGCTTATTTAACCAGATTGTTCACACCACCAAGCAGACCAGAAACCTACCTGGCCTACTTCCCAACCCCTGCTTGTCTTACCTCTGTGGCTTCACAGTAATCTATCTCATATGATTCCATCTCAGTTTCCCCCCCTGGATTTGTCATGGAATGAAGTGCTGTGGCAATCTGAGCCACAGCAATTCATCTCTCACCTCTCCACTACCTCTTAATTTTCCAATTTTAGGAAGAAATCTGGGGTAAATTCTGTTTTCTCTTTCAAAGCATTAGTTGGGTTAGTATATTGGTTGGTATTCCCTAACACTGGTAGTAAATGTTCAAATAGAAATGGGATGATGGTGAGGACTTATATCGTGGAATCTCTGGTGGTGGTGAACTGCCTCCTAGTGGTCTGGTTCCAATGTAAATCATTCTCACTTTTCTAAAAGAAGGTCCAAGAGGTTGAAAAGCCAATCATAGATCTCCATTGTTTGGTGTACTTTCAGGATCAGGGATAGTCCATAAGGGGGAAATTGGTACTAATTATTATAATTTTTGAGCATGGTACATCTAGACTTTATATAGATTTATGCATACTTCTGCAATACTAAAAAACAGTGTTTGCAGTATCAGAAATTAAAGTATACATTAGGAGTATCAGATTTCCACTTCAAACTGCTGCCTTTAAGACATAAAGATAAACCCCACTCCTGTTATATTCATCCCTCAAACATTTTTAATGCACATATGCCTAGAGGATCCTAAAATCAACATTACTGAAACTGAAATTGCCACTAAGCTAACAAGTGTGATATATTGTATAATTTAACATTTTCTTTAAGGCAGCAAGGAATCAAATTATACAGAAAAACATACAAAAATTATCCCAGAAGCCATATACAGACTAAATATAGTTGATAAGTATGAAAATATAAAAAATAACTGTAATAAAATAACCTATGCTGGGCATGGACAAACTTTGGCCCATCCGTTAGGATGGATCCAGCCTATCCATTAGGAATTTTGGGAGTTGAAGTCCAAAACACCTGGAGAGCCAATGTTTGCATGCCTGACCTATGCTAATCTTAAATCTTCCCATGTAATAAGTGTGGACAACAGTTTAAGGAAATAGCAGTGAGCTCAGCCATTAAACCAAGCGCTAGTTTTCAAAATCAATAACGACAACAACAATAATGTATTACCCACCTCTCCTTGTAGCTCAAGGGTTAGGGTTAGGGTTAGGGTTAACAACATAGTTAAAACAGCAAAGTAAAACAAAACACTATTAAAATTATATAACAAAATAGAGATTAAAATTGACAGATAAAAATGCAGGTTAAAATTCACAATTTAAAGCTGACTGAGTAAGTCTGCCAGGAGAAATAGGTCTTAAGTTGTGTTTTAAATTCTGACAGCTAATTTAGCTATTGGATCATTCCACAGCTGTGGGGCAGTAGATGAAAAGGTCATCTGGGTGACGGCCACCAGTTGAGTTCTGGCTGGCTGGAGTAACCACCCCCCAGAGGACCTAAGAATCCTGGGCAGATTGTACAGGAGAAGGCGATCATGCAGGTGACAACAATAACAGAGTAGTACCTTTGTAAAGCATGGTTACATTTTTACAGCAGCTAAGAACTTGCCAATATTTTAAGACATTATAATTGAAGGCATTTTAGCCAAAATTCTGTTTTAAACCTCTCTTACAATGTAGATGTAGTGTCACAGAAAGATGACTATCCCAACGTTAAACTGCATGTATTAACTGAAAGCACTAAACAGAAAAGATCTAATTAATTCTAGAGAACCTCTAAGAAAATGAAAAAATAAAAACATATTTTTATAATTGCCTTTTCTTTTCATTTCATTAATTCTATACAACTCAGAGTCAAATTAAATCTAACATGAGATCTGTGATGTTTCTCCCTATTTTAGATTTGAACATCATGAATTAGTGCACTCCGTTTACTTAGAGAAACCTCAGATGACCACACCAATGTACAGCTGGAAAAGAAAATCAAAACGCTTATCTTAGACACCCTCTGGGGGTACGGGCAATTGCAACATGGCTCCCTGAGCCATTTTAGGTTGAGGCAAGGCTTTACTTTAAAGAACTGGAAGTAATCCAGAAGTCAACTACTGGTTTAGCTCCATTTAGAAAAAACAATGGCTTGAGGAAGGCCAAAATAGGGCAAAATTTCTGTGACAATCCCAGAGCACATTCTGGGGCAAAATAATTTTGGACAATCAATGGCTACATGCAACATGCAGTTGCTGAATGGAAACTTCAGGACATACCATGAAATTGGCGGGGGAGGGGGGATGTTAACCTATACCACCTGGGCCACTTGCATATTACACTGCCCACTAGCTTTTTTCATCAGGAGTGGGGAAATATGTCATCTTTACCCATCTCTCTATTTCTATGTAACCATTCCTTCCCCCTGCACTCTACCTACAACCAAATGTAAACCTCCCCCAACCATTTGTATGTTAATATTGAGAGTATTAATCCGATGATGTGATGTTCAAAATGACATATTTGGAAACATCTGTATAACATTTTGATTGATCTCAGTGAACAAATGAATATACTTGTGAGGTCCGTACAGTTCACCCAACAGCTTGCAATCACACAAGCCTTCTCATAAGGTATGGCAAGGAAATGGAAATAGCGGCCTGAACATTGAAGCAATGAAGGCCTCTTGAGATTTTCTAATGGCATCAGAGATGTTAAATAATTCCATTCATGTTCTTTACTCATTACTTTCAAAATCATTTTCATAGACAGCCTGCTGAAATGAAGGTGACAGCAATAATTCCCATGGCAAGAGAAGTGAGAAAATAAGAATTGTTTATAAGAATGAGAGCCTTTGAAATCAGTTTTTTAAAATTAAAAATACAACTAATGATTCAGTGCAGCCTTGTACAAATCTACGTAATAGAAAGTCCCAATAAACTCAACAGCTGGAGTAATGCAGAGACTGGGATTGCTGAAAGGAGCAGCAGAGTGAGAGATAGTATCACTGGGCAGAAGGTATATGGCAGGGGTAAAAGAGTAGGAGAAAAAGAACAGGGCAGTGCAGAAGGCAGGATTGGGGCATCACCAGATGAGCACTGCTTTGGGTCCAAAATAATATTTACCTCCCAATATGATGCCCACTTATTTTCCAGACTTCATGTTTATAACTGATCATAGGGATCTTGCAGCAACTTAGAGACTAAGGCAGAAAATAAAGTTGGTAGCATAATCTTCTGTATGTTAAATGTACTTCCTCAGATGAAGCAGTTTTTATCTTTTGTTTTAAGGTTTTGTTTTCCTGTCAATGCAACAGTTTAAAGCCATAAGAGAAATGTTCTAGAAATTGAAGTAATTAGTGTTACCAAGTACTGTTTTAACAAATTCAGTTCAAATTACATAAAGTATTATGCATTGAGTTTTCAAATATTGTAAATATGTTTTTATTTTTCTCACTAAAAGGAAAGCAGGCACTATCTCATATATTATTTTCAGTATTCATAATACAACTGCATGAAAAATATTTCTGGCAACTGTTGAAGTCAGTCTTGAATCAGTTAGCCAGTTTTTGACAGTACAAAAACTGATGAAAAACATGCTCCTCCAATCACTCCTTAAAATAAAATGATGAATCCTCAAAATAAAATGCTGAATATCTGGCGGGGGAGTTCATTCTGAAAATCCACTGCCCCAATGATATAGCACCAATTTTAAACCCACCTATAATAACAACTGTTTCACTTTATATTTTAATTTACCATACATTCTGCTATTTTACACACAGACACACATTGCATTTCATCCACCCAATAATAAAATAACCTGTCACCACATATTGTCAACAATGGAGGAAAAGGGCAGAACTATATGACTGAATGTAAATATCAAAGCATATTGGATATTCAGCAAAATTTGGTCACATAAAATATCACTATTTTTAAAAAAAATCACTAAAAAACATTCAGAAAGAAAAATAAAGATAAAGGGGATTTATCATATGAAAGCCCTTATGCACACTCATGTCTTTCGGATTTTCCATTGCTTTAGGAAAAAGTGAGATAGTAAAGCTAGTAGCCAGCAACGTTAAGATTTCTGTTCTTCCATGATGAAAAGTAAATTGCATGGAGTTATGGGCTGTATTGGAGGGTACAAGTAGCAGTCCTCTCCATTTCTGTTTAAGTACCAAAAGCAGCCAGTAGACCTGCCCTGTATGAGGCTCTACATCAGTGTAGAGTTCTTTTAGAAGAAACTAGAGATAACACGCCAGAATTATGAGACAAATCCAGACTAAATTAACCATGCTTTAGATCTCACAGAAATCAAGTTACATTTACTGTACTTGATTCCATCTGATTTCAGTAACCAACGACTTTGGTTAGCCTCAGCCTGTTATATAGCTGCACTATTAGATGCATGTTTGCTTCTATGTAGCTTAGGTATATTTCAAGACAAAGCAAACAGCCCCCAAGGCTGTTTTATTATCCCCACAGTCCTCAGGTGTTGGGTTTTTTTTTTTTTTGCCAAAAATGAATCAATCATGTCCTGCAGAAACCCCAGGGAAAGGGTAAGAATTGTGTGGCTGCTCTTCAGCAGCACTTATCATAATAGTCAGCAAGGGAGAATTATGGGAGTTGAAGTAAATAGCATCTGGAGGGGTGTACAATCCCCGAGATAACAGACTGATATCCAAAGATTAGGTTTAGGAAGTACAGTCTTAGGTTTGTCCAGCTTAGTCTTTGTAGTTATATGCATGAGTCACATCAATCTGCGGTAGAACTTGCTGTTCCTTTCCCTGATTTTTTATTGTAACAAACAGCAGAATAAGATTTACTTGCACCATTCATAATATAAATTCATCACTGGCCCTATAATTTCATTTCAACAACTGTTGCCAGCTTCTCTTTTGATCAAGATTGTGATTAACATAAAGGCAACTTTATTCTGGACTATTTTCATACTCACCTCCACTTCATAAGATGCCTGCTATCTTCAATAACTTCACTGCCTGCAGATGTCATTCTGCCTACCCAACTGATAACATTCATTAAGATCACTACTCCAATATCAATATGTCTGTTATAGTTTATGTGTGTGTGTGAATATAATACAAAGTGTACTCTCAGCATTTCAAATTTTGTATTTTTCTTTTGTTCTCTCATCATTGTATGTTCCATGATTTTTTAAAGCTTAGAATACATTAGTTTAGGAACTCCCCCAAGTGTTTTTAGCTATTAATTCTATATTACATGGACAGATGTGCATAAAACATAGTTTACAAAGTTCTGCTACTCCTGAAAAGCAAAGCTACTATATCAGGTAAATATGATTTCTACAGATTGCTCAAAAAGCAAAATAGAATTAGGTTCACTTTTAGCATGTCATTAAATAATCCAATTCAAATTACATCCAAATTTTAATTGTAAAAAAAGGTTTCTGCAAGCTGCTGTAGAACCTATTGTCCCTTGCCCTATTTTTTTTTTGTGATAACAAGCATCACACAAGTCTTGCAATAATGAACTGATATCTAAAGACTATTTTTAAGAAGTCCAATCTTATATTTGGACAGCTTAATCTTTACAGTTATATGCACCAGCCACAACAATCTACTTTGTGAAATATATGACAAGAATCATAGCTAGTATGTATAAACTTGATACTGGTGATATACAGGGTGGATCCTAATATAACTGTCAGTGGTCTTGTTGCTGATCTAAGCATTGGACCCATGCACTCCTTTCTCTCCATAATCTCATATGCTGCAATATATTCCCAGATTTAGATAAATTACCAATCTGTTAAATGCTGATTTTGTGCTTGTAATCCAAACTACAACTGAAGATTTACCGCAAAAGTTTTTCACCTGCCTTGGAGAGCAAGTGGGCTTTCTGGAAGCCACTGGACATAATCCCCACCACTATCAAAATTGTCACAAGCAGAGTAAACTGGGCAGCAAGGACCCTGACAAAGGCCACAAATCAGCCCATGGATCATGTGTTGCATATCCCAACATTAAAAACAAGAATGAATGTAACAACAATTATCAGCATGTAGCATCTCAAGAAGCTGCCATTTCATGGCCCTAACAGGGCCCACTACAAATGTCTGTGAGGGAGTCCACCCGAAGCAACTGGATCCAGCCATCATCTGACTTCTTATGATGCTCCAGGCCTAGCAATGCTCTGAAGAATAAGTGAAATTTTACAGTCACAGTTGTTTAGTCAGTGCTGCTTACAGTGCTGCCATCTCTCCACCTGTCCTGGGCCCACTGACAGAATATAAGGTCCAGTAGAAGACAATGCCCAAGGTCCCTTCAAATGTGGAGTAGACCTTGACGGTAATAATGCAACCACATCTTCTGTGTGTTTCTTAATTATATTTCAGAGTAAGATGCTATTACTCTGTATTGTGGCAGTCCAACAGACCATTTTTAGTTTACAATATGTGAAGCTCTGAAGTGAGAAAACCAATCATTAGATAAACAAGATCAACCTTGCACCAGGAAGCTTCAAGAAGACCCGTGGCCTGAATGAGCACAGATGAAAAGGCGATCACACAAAGGGTCTATTAAAATTCCAAAAAGCATGTAGTCAGAAAATGTCCAATATGAAAGGGATGCAACAAGAGTTTGCCTACAAGCAACAGGAAGCAATAACATTAGAACGAAAGCCGAATGCATCCAAGAGTAATGCTTCCAAAACTAAATTTAAAAAATAAACTTATCTTTAAAAAGTTATTTGTGGACATGGCATTTTTAAAATTGTGCACTGCCTAGGAATAAGTTACACATATTGATAATAACCGAAACAGAGTTCCTAACTTAGGAAGTCACATCTATACAATAAATGGAATATTTGCAGAGAACTTACAGACAGCTTTTTATTATGTGTGCATATATATATTGTGCTGGAAAAGATCCAGGAAAGACTGTACATAACTAATTCTAACAAGTTCTAGAAGATCAGCTATTTTTTATGTGTTACATCTGAAAAAGCTGCAGGGAGCTTCCATACTAAAGATAGTATGTTCAAAGGGAAGAAATGCGTGACTTTTTAAAAATAACAAAACATTCAGGATCAGAACATTCCCTGCACTTCGTAGTGCCAAATAAATGCCAAGAAGACTGACAAACCTGGAAAATCCCATTTTATATTGTACCCAACAGAACAGACTGGAGCAGGCAGCCAAAAGGCTAGACATGAATTCAAAGGAGAGGGTAAGAAGTGGAGAGCAGATTTTGGCATTAGAATCCTGCAGCTGTCTAGCACATATTACAAAAGGATTCTTGTCTACAGAGCTTCTCAGCACGAAAACAAAAAGGAAATGTGGAGTGGAAGATCAGCTGTGACAAAGTAAGAAGGAACACTAATGCAAGCAGCAAAAATATACTACCATCAGAACTGCAGGATCATTACAATCTACATATCACACACATTTACCTGTAAATAGCCTGATTCGCTGTTAAAAAAAGCTCCTTCTGATAGAGGTTGAAGCTAGTGAGGAGGAGGAGAAAGAAGTTAGGGATGTACACACAAGATGGCTACGTTGGGCATCTCCCAAGAAAGCAAATGTGTCATTTAAGAAGAGGACAAAAGAGGACACAGATCTGCATAAAAAGCAGGTGCAGTAATTGTGTATTTACGACTCATCCTTCAAAGGCTAGTTATGGTGCTAATGTTCATGGGCAAGTTCAAGGCCCCGTTCTGCCTTCTGATGATTCTCTAAACTCTAAAATTGATCCAGGCTTTACTGCCATTCCAACAAAGAACTCCTTCAAGGAGAGGATTACCTTCTGTAAAGCAAAATATGATATCACCATTTACATAAATAAAGGCTTGGACCTGTGCAGTTTTGGAGCACAAGCAGATAGGGAAGACTTGATGACCTGGGAGGTCAAGTGGAAAAGAGGAACCAGCACTAAGGGGAACATTAAGGGCTATGAGAGGACCACAGGCTCAGGAAAGGGTCTTTGGAAACAATGGAAAATTTTGTAGGAAATAAAGCAGGATGTATGCAACGGAAAAGTGGTTGTTTAAAAGTGTTGTGTAATGATAGGAAACAGTGTGGAAAGATTAAAAAGAATAAATGAATTTAGGGTAAAAGATCAAAGGTGGAGGTGGAGGATAGAGAATGAAAATAGTCACCAGTAAAGGGAAGAAAAGAATATTTGAAGACTATGCTTTTTTATAGATTTTATTTTATAGTGGACACAGAATCTGAAAAATCTCTGTTTTAGCAACTTATCCATCTGGTTTTACCTTTCAACCATATATATATATATAGCGCCCACTGGGATGCAGCCCTTTAGGGGGGGAAATTGCTCCTACACAATTGCTCTAGATAAAGTGATAAAATTAAAAAATATTCACAAAACTTCTGAATACACTTATAGACATTTATTCTAGTTTGGAATTATAATAGTTTTTTATTTACCAGTAATTTTCATATAAGTTTAGGCTAAAATTAGCAATTTACTAATGACCTGAATCTAATGGTTATAAACAAGAGCTTGAAGCTGCTCACTAGGGAAGTGGTTGCATTGAATATAATTGTTGTTATTAGTGAATGAGCTCTATTAAATATTGTGAGAATTACGTCAGAGTAAACATGCATAGGATTGTACTGTTGATACCTGAACCAGATGTGTTTTCTTTATTATTCAAATTACAGTACTACCAGTAAATGAAACCTTACCAGTCACAGGAAAATAATATTCAATTAATGAACAAAATGCACATAACTCATGTGCCCTCTAGTGGTGGAAATGGCCATTGAGAAATCAAATTTTGTCACTTTAGGCTTGACATTTTCTATAAGCAATTTGCAATAAGTGTATTACCTACAAATGATGAGACAGATTTGTAATTCAGTTCAATGGCAGTTAATAAAAGGGGTTTTTTTTTATAATGCAGCTAACTAGGCTTTCCTCCAAACATCTAACAAAGTATTGGCAGTCCCCGAGCTACAAACATCGGACTTACAAACAACTCATAGTGAAGAACAGGGATGAGACAACAGAAAAGGAGAGAAATCTACCCCTACAAAGGAAAATTCACTTCTGAAAAAGTTATTATCATGGGGAAAAGGTGTCTTCACTGAAGCTTTTTCACCAAACATTGTTTCCACAACAAGCCACATTTTTCAAAATCGAATTATCACAGGGACAGAAAGTGAGGTGAAATCTTCTGAACAAGGGCAAAACAAACACCACATGGGTGTTAACCCTCCCCTATGCTATCCAAAGCATGCATACATACACACATACATACACACACACACTGATAGATATATCTATCTATCTATATCTATCTATCTATCTATCTATCTATCTATCTATCTATCTATCTATATATACAGTAGTCTCTCACTTATCCAACACTCGCTTATCCAACGTTCTGGATTATCCAACACATTTTTGTAGTCAATGTTTTCAATACATCGTGATATTTGGGTGCTAAATTCGTAAATACAGTAATTACTACATAGCATTACTGCATTTTGGACTACTTTTTCTGTCAAATTTGTTGTATAACATGATGTTTTGGTGCTTAATTTGTAAAATCATAACCTAATCTGATGTTTAATAGGCTTTTCCTTAATCCCTCCTTATTATCCAACATATTCGCTTATCCAATGTTCTGCCGGCCCGTTTATGTTGGATAAGTGAGACTCTACTGTATATATATATATATGGAGCTAAACTTTAAAAATGTACATGTTCAGACTTACGGGTGTATCAAAACTGATTTCATCTACTTCTCCAGTAACAATTTAACTCTGATTGTTATCAAAACCACATGGCATAACTTTGCTGAACATACCCTATGACCTCTGTATCTACAGAACTAGAACCGCTGGTTTAACTTTTCTGCATCTGTCAAAATATGTCCTTTTTAATAATTTTATCATTCTTCCTAGCAATTCTATGTTATGCTTCCACCAGAAGTTACTGTAGAGTTGAATTGGAAGTTGTAGCAAATTCCCAAAGAGATTGCCTGTGGAAATTTTCTAGGTCCTCAGGGTGACTTTATGGCACCTTTCATCAGAAGTTGTTCACTTCAATAGGGTTTACTACTATCCACAGTTTCCTGTTTCCATGGTAAATTCAGGATCATATCCCTTGAGGATCATACTACATCTTTTCTCAAGAAGTTTTATCTGTAGAGAAACATCATTATGTAACTATCCAAACAAAACAAACAAAAACTCTAGCTTCAGGACAGTATATAACAGAATCTTCAAGTTTATGGTTCTTGATCCTACTGCTTGGAATCCAACATCTCAACAGAGATCTTGAACCCCAAATCAAATGATTGTGAATACTTTGGAAGAATCTTCCACAGATATTGCTAATTCATACTGCAATTCTCAGTAACAACTTTTTAAGTCTGTTCCAAGAGTATGTGAAAACTGCAATTAGTGTAATAGACGCAGACATGCACACAAACTGCACACACTGTGTGCAAGAACCAAAGGAAAAAAAGGATTTTAAATATCCAGCTATTGATAACCTAAGGACTGCTCAATGAGGTTATGATTTATTCTCCATCTAACAATTCTGTGTCCAGAAAAAAAACCCTCAATGGAAAAATGCCAAATTTAATCTAGAATGCTACAGCTATAATCAATTTCCAAGTAGTAACAAGTAGTTTCTGGATGACATGGTTTTTTTTAAGCACTTAAAGCAATCCATATAATAACGGTAGCAAATAAAATATTTCCTTTAGTTTGCATTTATCAACCACCTTCAGATAGCTTACTTTTATCTTGTGACAGTTCCTTTGACTCCTATTAACCTTGAACGAGCATATTACAGGGTACAGATTTTCAGCAGTCTCTTACTGCGCCTGCTTTATATTATCCGCTATATAGATTCAAGTGATTATATGCATGCATTAGAAGTCTCCTGTGACTTCAAAAGAAGTGCTAACTGTATTTTAAAAAAGAAATGGAAAAAAGGAAGCAGTTGCCTGCTGTGTTCTTTCCACAGTGCTGGGGGTTAATGAAAAATGACTCTGAGAATTACTATCTCACTAATTACTTCCAGTCATACAAGTGACAACTCAGGATTAACACTTCCTCCAAGAGCAGGATGGAATCTGTATAAAACCAGAAGTCAATAAATAATTTATTTTGATAGCCGCTTTACATAATGTCTTGTGATAGCACACAAGTCTGTATTTCATAAATTCCATTCTATATGTTTTATAAAATTAATCCAAGAAAAATCACACAAAAAGGGCAACTATGCGGGGAGAGGAAAGTCTAGAAATTTCTAGAAGATCATTTAATAAAATACTATATAAAGGTTTTAGCATCAGGAAATTGCTTTTAGATTTAAAGACAGACCACTATTTAATTAAGTAATAAGAACAGTCTTTAAACATAATCTTTCAGGTCATTAATCTGCATTTTGAATTAGATACTATTGGGAAATGTATGTAAAAACAAAAGCTTTGGAAAATTCGTGAAAAATCAGCAAATAATTGTAGTGCTTGCAGTGCCATATAAACCGTTGAGGGCACAGTTCCTTAATGGAAGAAAATCAAATATTTTACCATATATTTTACTAATGTACCTGTTCCGTGATCATTGCTTGGATTCAATAGTCACTTCAGCATGCCCAATATGGCAGAATGGGCAACTACAGTGAGTCTGGAAACTAAATCTCTGTTTGGCTCAGAAGGCCGCCAACTACACTATCCTCATAAAAAGAGGCCAACAGTTCAATTCTAGATGATAAAATTGGTATTAAACAGTGCAAGGAATCCCTACAATCTGTCAAAAAGGTGAACTACTACTCCTAGAGCCCAAAAAAGGACAGTCCAGAGATTCTTGGGTGGTTGAAAACCACAAAAACAACTTTGGAGGACACACTTTGCCCACTTCTGTAGCAAGGCTTGGTCTGTGAGTATGGCAAACCTCTCAATGCCACTGAAGCAGGAAAAAAGATCATGACAAAATGGGGAAGGTCAACAAGCCTAACATATCATGCAAGAAAATTTGCAATTCCAGCCCACAACTACATATAATGCAGAAGAACATGTTTGAAATATAGAGCTGAAGCTGGTTACACAACATTGGTTTGACATACAAGCGGGCTTACACAATCACTAACAACCACAGAGGTCACACATCAGCTATGGTGATGTTTCCCAAGGCTACTATGCAACTTCACCAGTCTACATCCGACATTTTAAGGCTGTGAGCTAGTCAGCAAACCGCAGAACAGTACGATCTCTGGGAAAACTGTCAGTGATCTGCTCCTCCTCTGTACCTTTTCCTTCCACTTTCTGGCACAATGAAAAAAGTGCCTCCAGTAGATCAGCATGACTGTCAATTAATAGGTAACAGATAACACAAGACCTTTGTGAGGAAGAACCAACTCTTCTAGAGCATAGTAAATGGCCTTCAGCCAGAATCATGACAAATGAAATGTTTACATTTAGCTAACCTGGTAGCCTTAAAAGATTTTGAAAGTACTTACATCAAGGTCAAGCACAGATAAATCAACAAAATGTAAACAAAATATTAGAATACTTTGCAATGAAGCCAAACACTCAAACAGAAACAGAAACCACAAATTTGTACGGAACAAAATTAAGTATATATTGTTTAGACAGAACCAGTCTCACAACATTACAGTTGTAAGGACTGGGCTGGTAACATATCTGGACACAATTTAATTCAACATTGAAAGTATGAAATTGTTCAATTATTCAGCAGTGTATTATCACCAAAACAAGGATCCCTTCTTCTACGTCTTCGACCAGAGTCTAACATACACCTAAAGTATATACCCTGTTTTCCCCAAAATAAGACAGGGTCTTGTGTTAATTTTTGCTCCAAAAGATGCGTTAGAGCTTGTTAACAGGGGCAGTCTTAATTTTCCAAATTGACTTTTTAAATGAACTACATCTAGGGCTTATTTAGGGCTTCTATTTCGAGCATCCTCAGAAATGCTGAAAAATCATGATAGATCTTATTTCCAGGGTAGTTCTTATTTTGGGGAAAACAGGGCACCAGAATTATCATTATCTAAATCTATAGACTGCCTTGCATACAGATCTTCATATTAACCTCTTCCTGGAATTTAAATACACAAAACCTTTTTGTGTCTATTCATATTTTTTTTCTGTTGAAAGGCAGCCATAAAGGAATCACTGTGCTTCCTCAGCCACTTTCTAAATGAAAATTGTAGTTTCCATTCTACAGCAGAAAGTGCTGTAGCAAAACCAACAGAATCTTTGGCTATATTTTACAGTTGGCTGGAACCATTCTGTTTCGGTTCCATAATTCCAAAGTAGTAGTGATTGCTGAAACCTTAACTAAATATCAAGAGAGGCAAAAAAATCAGTGAGAAATGTTTAAAGCACCTTTAAATATTTTTGATCAGGAATTATCCTAGCAGAAGTATTACACATCTGGAACACCTTAGGTTGTACTCGTGTACTATAATAAAGAGATAACATGTAATAACTAGACTTGTGCACAGATTCGTTTTGGTTATTTGCCTTCAGTTTCTTTGGATGCCCTTAACTGCAAGGGCTCTGCCACTGTGTTTTGTTTTGTTTTTTCCGACCGAGCCGGACCACATGGCTACCAGCTACAGCTACCTTCTGCTCTATTCCGTATCACTAGGCACATAGAAAGGCTGCTGCGTGCTTGCATGGGGTTTCCTTGTGAGCCCTGCCTGTTGGGTCAATCAGAATAGAAGAAAGCCATGACATGTTTTACACAAGCTGTGTCTATTTAATGTGATGAGAGTCTGCATTGCTCAGTTGCATCCTGGCTCTAGAGAGAGGTATTTCAGTTCAATTGCCTTGCCACTTGCTCTCAGCTTTAGCTTTTGGCCTGGCCTCTATCTAGCATTGAATATTTTTGATTTTCCTTTATTTTCTTGATTGGGACTGGAAGTTAGAAAGTGCAGGTGAGTGGGTGTGCGACATTTGGGGACTTGTGGGTGGGTGTGCTTTTCTTTTAGGGTGGCTCTGAGCTTTGAGTCACTCACTAAAGCCTTTAGCATCTTCTCTTATCTCTCCTCCCTCCTCTCTTTCAGAAAGTACTTTTAAAAGATTGTTAATAATTATAGGAATCCCAGCAAACAGCAAAGCCTCATTCTCAGAAAAGCTACCTACCTACCTAAACTTACCACAAATACCTAATAATTTCTTTCCTTTGCAGTCTCATCACAAGTTCTTTCTGTTTATATTTCTCTCTATGCTCTCTACCTTCTTAATTTCATTTAATAATAATAATTTGGCTGTTGCCACCTTATAACAATAAAAGATTTGGATTTCTGTGGAAGCTTTGCCAAGCCAACATAACCCATCACCTCTCTCTAACTCCAACCTCCATCAGCACATAAAAGATCATTGTTATTATTATTATTATTTGTACAGTAGAGTCTCACTTATCCAAGCCTCGCTTATCCAAGGTTCTGGATTATCCAAAGCATTTTTGTAGTCAATGTTTTCAATATATCATGATATTTTGGTGCTAAATTCGTAAATACAGTAATTACAACATAACATTACTGCGTATTGAACTATTTTTTCTTTTCAAATTTGTTGTATAATATGTTTAGGTGCTTAATTTGCTGTTTAATAGGCTTTTCCTTAATCCCTCCTTATTATCCAAGATATTCACTTATCCAATGTTCTGCTGGCCCGTTTAGCTTGGATAAGTGAGACTCTACTGTACTAGTATTCATAAGAAATGTACCAGCAATACACCACCAACCCAAGTTCCACCAGCCTTCCTCTAACAATAGCAACAAGCCTATCCTTTGCAACCTGTCTGCCTTCTTAATTTCATTTTAAAATAATAATTTGGTTGTTGCCACCAAATAATAATAATAAGAGAATTGGGCTTCTGGGGACAAAAAATGCAAAAGCTTTGGAACAAGTTGCTGTTGTTTTTTATTAGTAAAGAAACTGTAATAGTGCACTGTGTGATGTGGAAGTGCCCTGCTACTGCTCCTGGATAAGTTACAGGGTGGGGCCAGCAGGGGATACCTTTTTGGGATTTTTAAAGGAAATTTTATTTCTAGAAAGAAAAGAAATTTGTAATAATCAGGGATTGATTCAAACGCTATGAAACTTGGTGGGCCAGAAGGTAGATGTGTCCTTCAAGTGTGGCCATTTTCATCCTGATAGCCCTAAAAATGATGAGAATGGGAGCCCATGAAGCTCTCCTCCCCCCATTGCCACCAATGGGTCAAATCTAGCTGCATTTTCTAGCTGGACCAAAAATGTCCATTTGGACACCCCCCCCCCTTTTTCAGGAGGTGTGCAAAAGCAGATCCACGGGTACCCCAAAATCCGGATAGCAGAAATGACTCGAGGTTCAGCCGAAATGCATTGCACAAGCCTAGTAATAACTCATTTTCATACATTGTACTAAATCACCACTAGATGGTGCTATACAAACCTTTGAATTAAAAAGGAGCAATATTCCTGGTGGGGCCCCCATTGGCACAGCGTGTTAAACCACTGAGCTGCTGAACTTACGGACCAAAAGGTCGCAGGTTTGAATCCGGGGAGCAGAATGAGCTCCTGCTGTTAGCCCCAGCTTCTGCCAACCTAGCAGTTGGAAACATGCAAATGTGAGTAGATCAATAGGTACCACTCTGGCAGGAAGATAACAATGCTCCATGCAGTCATGCTGGCCACATGTCCTTGGAAGGTGTCTGCGGACAACGCCGGCTCTTCAGCTTAGAAATGGAGATGAGCACCAACCCCCAGAGTTGGACACGACTAGACTTAACGTCAGGGGAAACCTTTACCTTTACCTTTAATATTCCTGGTGTGACTTTCCCCCTTTTCACTGGTGAGACCTAGTAATCGCCTTAAACAATTTATTCCATCAGCTTTAATTGCAAAGTTGTGGTAACTTTTTGAAATCACTTTAATGACTTATAGAATGTGATGCTTCTCCATTAGGAAGAGTTTAATAGCAATTTTAGGTTTCTCTAGTGGTAATTGAATTAGGGAAAAGCCTGAAGTAAAGACAGGAAATGTACATTCCATCAATCACTCTATTAAGCATAGCCAATGGTGAAGAGCGTGGGGACTGCATTCCCACAACACCTGGAGAGCAATATCCACACTCTAAAATAATTTAGAATATACCCTTTTGCATACCCGTTCTAAAATACTGTATTTTTTCAGTTCTAAGATGCACATTTTCCATATAAATATCTCTAAAAATGGGTCATATCTTAGAATTGTAGGTACATATATATATAACTAAAGGTTTCGTTCTGTTGGTGGAACACAAATTAACAATCAATGTGATCTTACAGTTGAAGAATATGGTAATTTTAAAGTATTCCATGAAAGATTACATGCCACAAGAGCCAAAAGGTAAATACAGGAAAGTTTATTGTTTCTAAATATAATTATTTTCATTAAGAAAAGAAAGAAACAAGACCAATTACAGGTAAACAAATAAACGGAAATTATACATATTAAACAAACTACCTAACTGAAGGACTTTTCCTGTCCAGCATAAAGGGGAAAATTCATATTCCAGTTAACACTACAGAAAGATCTTGAATAAAAATAGAGAGAACTTGCACCTGATCGTTGCGTAAGCATGATACGTTACATTTATTAGTATAAAATTTGTTAGTATGTTAATCTAATTCACTGCTGAAATGATGAAACTCTTTTAGCATTCTAAATGACTTGTGACAAAGTATTTCTCATATCACTGAACCATTTCACTATTCCATTTTCATAAGTTGTGTTTTCCCAACCATTTGCTTAACATGCTAACTGAGTGTTTGCCCCCTATTGCAGATACCAATGTGTGGATAAAATACACAAAAATACACTAATTAACCTAGCCATTTCTTGTACTCATGTCACTAGTCACTCCTGTGGAGAATGTTATTATTTTCAAAGCATCTAAAGCAGGCATGGGCAAACTTCAGTCCTCTAGGTGTTTTGGACTTCAACTCCCACAATTACGAACAGCTGGCTGGGATTTCTGGAGGTTGAAGTCCAAAACACCTGGAGGGCCAGAGTTTGTCCATGCCTAATGTAAATTCTTTACTTTGATTTGATTCATATTCCTTCCCCAACTCATAATGAAAGAGCTTCAGCAGGGGAAAAGGTCTATCACAGGTCTTTCTAGTACATCACATCTGCTGTGAATCTCTAACCACACATTCAGATGGCATTTGTTTTGGAAGGTCCTCTTAAAATGCAGACACTTTCTTCCCACTTGAGCTTCAAAAGTAGAATACACCTGGCTGAGAGGAAAGCTGCCAGGATATAAATTGTAGGAGAAAACACAACAACCAGTTGAAGTGATTGGAAACTCCACCTGCTCACGACTTCTTTACTTGAAAATCACTCCACTTTGCCATTACAGTGATTTAACATAAAGCCCATGTTATGCATTGGTCTACCACCAAAGTACAAAGTTAGGCCATGAGTTAGTGTGTGCCTTCTTTTTCAACCTGCTGGGTTTCAAAAGCAGTCATATATCTGTGCAAAGAGTTCCCAAAAGGAGAAATGTTTGAAAACCACAGCTTACTGGCAAGTGAAGACATATAAGACAAGAGGTGTAATCACAATGTAAAATTAATGTAGTTTGGCACAACTTTAATTGTTATGTCTCAATGCTATGGAATTCTGAGATTTGTAGTCTGGTGAGCTACCAACACTCTTTGGCAGAGAAAGCTAAAGACTATATAAAATTACAACTCCTATGATTCCACAGCACTGAGTCACGCTAGTTAAAGAGATGTGAAACTGAATTAATTCTACAGAGTAGATACTCCCAAGAAAATGTATAACACATATCAACGATTACTTTTCTACCAAAAGCAATAATTTAAATCTTCCACTCACCTCAGCCAACACCACAATCAGAACAAGTTCAATCTTCGAGTCTGGGAAAAGAGCATTTACTTGGGGTGACATGCCAATCAGGGCACAGTTGGTAGCAACTGATATGATAGTCATAGTTTGAAAAGCCACCTGAAACAAAAGAACATAAAACAGTAGCATATCTTTGGTAACAATCCAGCCATTATCTGGCATTCCTGCATTACAATCATCCAACTTACAAATGACTCATAGTTACAAACAGGGGTGAGACAACACGAAGTGAGAGAAATCTACCGCCAGGAAGGGAAATTCACTCCTGGAAAAGGTGTCCCCACTGAAGCTTTATCACCAATCCTTGTTTCCACAACAAGCCACATTTTCCAAACTCCAATTATCACAGGGACAAAAACTGAAGTAAAATCTTCTGAACAGAGGCACAGACAGCAAAACAAGCACCATAGGGATATTACCCCTTCCCTATTCTATCCAAAGCTTGCATATACTGTATATATATGTGGAGTTACATTTTCAAAATGTTTCAATTTAAGAACAAAACTACAGAACCTATCTTGCTCATAACTTGGGGACTTCCTGTAGTCTAAACATGGGAACAAGTATCAATATGTGATCTGTTAAGTATGAAGAAAGCAGCATGGAAGCAAATTTTGGGATTTTTTAAAAGCATAATCTTTGCTCACTTTAGTTTGGGTACATGACTGAATGGTTAGATAGGTCCTAACCAAAATCAGAATGACAAATGGAAGAACATTGACATCTTTGTACATCTCAGTCTTATTGATAACTAGACCAATAAGACAGCACATACAATTCGAGGCAGTTATGCTGGTAATGGAGGATGGAAATGGGAACACAGTAACAGTTTTGGGAATATTGGAGCTAAAACTGTCCCATAAGTCCCATAGGTTCAGATGGCCAAGCTGAACCTATAAATAAGAATGCCTTGTCAGTGTTTCTCTTGCAGGTCATTCTTTTCCACTTAGCTGAATCTCTCAGTTCATAATAAGCATACTGCAGCATTTCTATGGTTTTATCTAAGATGTTTCTGTTTCTTTACGGCTCTTGTGATATGGCAACTAAAAACAAAAACAAACCAGTAACAGAACTGTGCAAACATTAAGAACATGACTGGATTACCTGCCATACACCTATATTTGCAGTGGGCTCTGCAAATGGACGTTTGAAGATTCTACACATTTTTAAGGCATCAGAATATATTTCTGTGATGTTGTTTAGCACAGCAAAAACAGCTGCCAAAGGGTATACACATGAAAAAAGGCTCACATAGCCAAATTGTAAGAACAGCTCCAAATAGTCATCAAAAGTTCCCTGCAAGAAAAGACACCATGGTGCTTATAAATACCACATTAGAAGCAGTTTAATCGATCCTGACAAACGCAGTTTCCTACCTAATTAAAAAGATTAAAGTGGAAAGCAAGGTGAAAAGTGAGAAGTGGAAAGCCTAAGACTGAAGTGAGAGGAGCAAAGGCCTTTTCTAATTTCTCTTCATTTGAAGTTCAATTAATCTTTCTGATCTACTCATCTTACGTGGAACATGAAGGCTACTCATTTAATAAAGCAGAAAATGTGGGTGCTATGGCTCCAGACCCAGGATGATTCATGAATTATAATGAAGGCAACACTTTTAAGAATACCTTCTCTTATGTTTCACCCTTCATTTATTTAATTAATTAATGCTTTGAACTCCGGTAGTACAAAAAACTAGGGTGGAAACATTTTGATAGTAAATAAAATATATGAATCTAAAAGTTGAGTTGGCAGCAGGAGGGCTTAGGACTTCGGCTCTTCAGACGTTTTGGATTCTGATTCCCATGGTCCCTTGCTATTAGTTACTCTGGTTGGAACTGCAAGCAATCAGAAGTCCAAACATCTGAAAAACCAGTTTCTTATGCAGTTCTTTCCCCTCTTTACAGATTTCTTTAATGTTGAAAGAGATTAGATAGATAAGGTGGAAAGAAACATCTGTATCAACTCTTAATTTTCCATAATTGAGCAGTGCAACTGTGGGTGACCCCTGGCATGAAAACAGTCTGTGTGAATATAATCTAGGAGTCTTATTAGACCACAAGCTGAACACGAGTCAACAGGGTGATGCCACAGCTAAAAAGCCAATGCAATTCTAGGAGACATCAGTAGGAGTATAGAGTCTAGATCAAGAGGTCATAGTCCCACTCTATTCTATTTTGGTAAGACATCATCTGGAATACTGTGTTCAGGTCTGGGCAACAAAATTCAGGAAGGATATTGACCAGCTGGAAAATGTCCAGAGGAGGACAATGAAATGATAAAAAGTTTGGAAACCAAGTCCTATGAGGAATGACTTAGGGAGTTGGGTATGTTAGGTTTGAAGAAAAGAAGGCTGAGGGGGAATATGATAGCCATATTTAAATATATGAAAGGCTGCCACATTTAGGAAGGGAAAAGCTTTTTTCTGCTGCTATAGAGATGGACATGGAGCAATGGAGACAAATTGTAGGAAAAGAGATTCCACCTAAACATTAGGAAGAACTTCCTGATGACAAGATCTGTTTGGAATATGCTCCCTTGGAGTGTGGTGGGGTCTCCTTCTCTGGAAGTTTTTAAGTAGAGGCTAGACAGCCATCTGTTGGGGGGGGGGTTGCTTTGATTGTATTTTCCTTCATGGAAGGGGGTTGGGTTGGATGACCCTTGTGGCTTCTTCCAAGTCTATGATTATATGATTAAAAACTTCTCCTGAAGGGACACAATGTGTCGCATGAATTACTAGTTCTGTGAAAAGAGTGTGTTCAGCTAGACAGAACTTGGATTTCAACCAACATGTCAGTTCTTATCTTCTATGCATCTGAAGGCATATTTGCAAATCTCATTTAGAATTCAAGAAGTTTCTATGGCATTCAGTTATTAATGATTACATTAGTTATTGCTTTTTAGGAGGAGAGAATGTAAAGCCCCAACACAGTGGAAGATATAGTCCACCAGCTTACCAAATAGGTATCCATTCCTTTTTCCAGGTTAACTTGCTCAAATAGAGATAAGTCTACATCTTTCTCCAATTCTTTCACCTTTTTCTTGACCCTCTGATTTCGTCTCTTTTGGAGCCAATAAGGCAGTACGGCTTCTACACATTGATTAAGGACTTGTGACGTTATCAGTAAAGTTGCCAAGTTCTTTAAGAAAATTAAGCAAAATAAGGCATTTAACATGATGGCTTGTAGCAGTTCCTTTTTAAAAAAAACCTCTGCATTTAGTTAGTTACGTAACAATCGAGACAAGTTTGGCAAAGAGTCATCTTTGTTTAAAAGTAGGAATAGTTTCTTATTTCATTTTCCCTTTAAAAGTAGGAATAAAAGCAAAATAAAAGCACCCTATTACACATCCAGGAATATAATAATACAGTGTCATTTTTAAGATCCAAGTCTTAAAACAACTTTCACCAAGAAGGATGCAGCTGAAAGTAGATAAAGCACCACAATGTGCTGCAAGTAAAACAAAAGCAATATTCACATTCAACATGGGGAAAAAATCTAAGTGAGAGGAAAATGGTCGTATGGTTTTAATTCCAAACACTATAGCAACAAGTCAAGCTGCCTAAACTGATTCTGGAATGGAGTTTCTATTCTGTAAATAGGATGTGGAACAATTTGATATCAGGTAGGAATGGGCCACAAAAGGCCCATAAACTGCAAACAGCTCCCCCATCATTTTTGTATCCCCCTATAGGAAATTCCTCTCATCAAGCAAATACAACTGAAAAAAATAGGATTACATGCTCTTGGAACTCTCTAGGAAGAGTGATTCATTTTCTAGTCACTTTATAACACCCACTTGCATCTTTTAGAATTGAAAAATTTGATTGTTTTGGAAACTGGATCTGAATAGTGACTTCCATTTTTATCAGAAGAGAATGGTGATTTCAGCACTGAATCCTGGTGAGAATAAAGACGGCTCCCAGTCCTCCCAAAGTTGCCCACTCTGATGTAAATTAATGGCAACAAAAGCCTAAAGGGGCTAAAAATCTATTAATATTGTACATGCACAGGAAAGTCCCCCCAGGGAAATAAAGCAAGTTATAAATAAAGTTCCACTTAGTTTGGAAGTATTTATTATTTATTATTATTGTTATTATTATTATCGTTGTCGTTATCAAGTGTTAAACTAGTTCAAAATCACATAGTCTAGCTGAGCTTCTTGTGAATAAATGGTTCCTATTTTTACAAAACTCACCTGTCTCAAAAGCTTCATGTCAAACAAAACAAAGGCAATGTAGAATAAAGAGGCAAAGCAGTTTAAGAAATTGAACTGCAAGAGAAAAACAATATATTGTTAGTATTCTATCATAGGGAGCCCAAGGAAAAATTCATCAACCTAGGTATGCCACTTCCTGATCCTGTATTGCCACCATGTGGCAATTAATTTACACCAGTCATTTGGGATAACACTGAGAAAAGCTGTGACAAGTTGGATGGATTTGGTCCACAGGTTTCATATTGTCAATGTTGACCATTCTAGTTAAAAAGCTACAATCCAGACTACAAAAGAGGTGAGGGAATCATGCAGCCTTGCAAACATCAATAGAATACCACAAATTTAATCCATCAGCTACTGATCCTAGACAAAACTCATCCATTTGGATGACGCTTGCAGATAACACCAATTATGACTTGGAATAGACTGGTGGTTCTCAACCTCAGATGTTTTGGCCTTTAACTTCCAGAAATTCTAGCAGCTGGTAAACTGGCTGGGGTTTCTGGGAGTTGTAGGCCAAAACACCTGGGAACCCCCAGGTTGAGAACCACTGGAGTACACCAAAGGGCTGAGTCACTAGACATCATGCAATGCACTCTACAGTATGTTGCTTCTGAAAGAAATTCAGAATTCATTTCTATATGAAATTACATCTCTCAGAGTTGATGTAAAACCTCCAACCAAGTGAGGTGATGACTCCCCTAAGAAGCATAGGATGAGTCTGTTACTATGACAGATATCCGACACATTTTCCAGAACATTTCTTACTGAAAGAGAATCTGACAAAAATGATACAGTACTTTTGTTTTAAAGTGCATAATGCTGGTGTAGTCATTCAGTCCTGGTTGCACCTACCAATCACATGCAACTTTTGGGGGTGTACAAGGTGTTGCAGCCGAGGAGATAGTTAGAATGGGGTAGATGAAACATGTAACTTTATAAAGTCATTTATGCTAAATAATCTGGTATTCAAGAAAATATTATCTGGAAACCTCACTCATTTAATTGGATCTTGCAGAGATATTCCCAAACATAATCTAGGAATTTTCAACTATACATACCACCAAGACTTTCAGAACTAAATGATTCTGATATGAAGACTCTAATCTGTGGTTTTCTGAAATGAAAAATAAATAAATATGAAGTACATTACACATAATTTATAATAAGTTTGATGTTATTTTGTTGTTGTGTACCCTCAAGTCATTTTCAATTCATAGCAACCCTAAGACAACCTCTATCATAGAGTTTTTCCTGGCAAGATTTATTCAGAGGGGGTTGCTTTTGCCTTCCTCTGAGACTGAGAGTGTGTGACTTGCACAATGTCAACTGGCGGTTCTCATGGCTAAGCAGGGATTGTTTACTTTCCCCTTCATCTCTCAACACTTTTTCTTTCATGCCACGTTTTGGAAAAACTGAAGGTAGAAACTTTTTGTTTATGCCAATGTATTATATAAAATACTTTTGAGAGTTTTCTAATATGAATGAAACAGAGACGAAGTTCTATGTGTATTTTGTTTTTAACACAGAATGGTTTCAGCACTGTGCTAAACATCCCAGACTATGTATCTCTTCCCTTTATTATCGATTTTTGTGAGGCAAACCTAAATCAAAAGTGTTTATCTCATTCCATCATATAGCCATTTCATATTTAAAAAACAATTAAACATCTGTAATCTGAATATGGATATCTAGTAATGAAATGAATCAAACAATAGTTATAACACCATTACTTTTTTACTATAACACAAATAAACTATCTCTAGACGTTCAGCATGCTTTATTGTTGGTAATGCCAAGAATCCCTTTCTAATATCAATGGCTATTTTTAAAAAATCATGAAATAATTGCAATGTACTGTCCCTCTAAATGTAAAGTAACTTAATTTTTTTAAGGAGTTACTGGATATTTTTAGGGAGACATATTTTTCCCACAATATTGTTTGTCCATTTGAAAACATGGAATAAGGCGTATGCCCCATTACAGGAAAACAGAATGGTTTGAAAAATTTAAATCATCCAGATACAGTTTGCTTATTTTGAATAAATATGGGAGCAGGAGGATCTTTTATTTAAGCCTGGTCATACACATAATATCAAACCACAGTTGATGACTCAGTTTAGTCATATCATAAAATGGGGGGCGGGGGGGGATAGGTAATTTTAGATATATGTTGGAAGAAAAGTAAATATTCAAAGTTTTCCTTCCGTCAAATTTGGCACAGGTGACTTGAGATGTGTGCAGGTCAAGATTTTAAGCTCAATTAAAGGTTATGAATCCGAAGAGCTCAAACAGGGCTTTTTTTATTTCAAGTAGGTTCAGTTTATAACTTACATTTTATTCCAACCTCAAAGAAAAGACCTTCAGAATAACTAGATAGATTAGACTATGACAGTAACTTAAATGGAAATTGCTGAATGGAGATTGGAACCTTGGTTTTCTATGTTCAATTTGCAAATCCTGGATGAGGAGCACGTAAGGTGAAAGATAAAATCTATGTGTGTTGTTCCTATCACTGCCACCACATAATTTACAGCACAAGTGTTTTATGCTATGGAAAGTCACTTATGCTATCAGCGTTCTCAGCAGTTTTAAACTACTCTGATTTCCTAATTAAATACACTTTTGGAACTCACTGAAAATGAATCTTCTTCTAACAAAATCCAGTTTTGGACCAGATTATTTATTTATATTTAATCTATATCCCACTTTTTTTTCAGCATGGGATTCAACGTAGCTTACAGAATACAAAATAAGCAGCACAAAATACTGCTTTACAAACCAATCTTTAAATTGCATAAAAGCAATTCCCGTCATTTTCTGAGATGTAGGAACCTTTATTAAATCTAAGCTACTTTAACTGAGTGGGATGTTCAGTTAGTCAGCATGAACGAACAAAAACTACTATAATCTATAAATACCTAGAAGTAAACAAAAGCATTTCACATTATTTTTAGCTTAATACGTTTTGGGACAAGATCAGCTAAAGTAAAAGCTGTTAAAGAGTAAATTTCATTCACATTGATGGATATTCTCATTGAGACAAAAAAAATCTCCTTAAAAGCTTTTAGATATAGCTATGCTTTCATATGATGGTTGAAAGGATTGTATCTTAGAACATGATTCATCTTAAGACCAAAACATAAAATAATCTCATTATAGTGAAAGGAATTATTTTTGAGAGAGAAATCTTACCCCATGAGGTTAAGAATTCTGCAGCATATCTATAGAGACGGTTCAGAGCTTCAATCACAACAGCATAAATTATGCTGGGCACATATAACATCAAACTGCTTAGATCAGATTGGTTTTCTTCATGATATAAATGGGCCTGGATTTCCATGTCAAAGTAAACCATCATGATGTAAAGTGAGAGGTAGAGGCAAAGGCACACGAATGGTAAGGACACTAAATAAATGCGTAGCTGTCTTTTGAAGCTAGAGTATACTGGCTCCTCTCTCCCAGTCACAGGGTTGATACCTAAAACCCCATGAAACCCCGGTCTGGGTTCTTCAAACTGTCGCTTCATCATCAAAGTTCCCCATCGGTAGGCCATAACAGCACAACACCGCTTCCAAAGTTCAAGGATAACAGTAGACCAAACCAGATTGAATCCTGCAAACAGCACGTACTTGTCGTAATCTTCCCAATCAAAGATATAATAAGGAATTCCAATGACGGCCATTGGAATCAAAGCAAACGTGAAATACTCCAAAAATGCAAAATAGAAAGCAATTGTTTCCCCAAAATAGCAACGAATTTCATCTGTAAAAAGAAAACAAAACAAATGTAAGTGTTGTCTTCAGAAAATCTGCTACACAGGTTTGAATTTTCAAGATGAAAGTTTTTTATTTGCAAACTAAAAACCAAATGCTATTGCCTCTCTTTTAATTACATTTTTCCCAGCTAGGTTAGGACCATTGTGATGTGGCCTGATAATCCTACTTTAATAGTCTACAAACGTCTCTCTCTATACCACCTCAGAGCAACACAGAGACTGACACTTAACTTTGTCCCTTTTCTTCCTTCACTTCTTTGCTTGCTTAAAAAATATATTTGCCACAGCAAAAAAGCTTGAGCAAATAATATTATGCTTTATTTGTTGGCCTAATAAATGTATTAATGCAGTATGGATTTCTGTTAGTTACTGGGTAATTTTATAAATACTACTATTATATTCTGCAATATATGTTTATTTCATATTACAGAGGAAAAACCAAATATTTTGGTTTCACACAAATCAGACAGAGAGTAGCTTTAGGTCGTGAAATAAAAATAATAAATCTGTCAGTATTGGACACAAATAGTCTGTCTGTGAAACCACTGTTGCTGAGAACTCTAAAGCTATCAACTGCCATGCTGTATCCTCATAGCAGATATGGGCTGTTTTTCTAGTCCTGGCCTTCTGCAAAACAATACTTTTCTGACATCCCCAACCCCAAAAGGTGAACTACCTCTCTTGAAAGACTCGAGAACTCACAATTTAAATGAGAGGCGATCTCTCACCTCAATACATTGCTGATCACTGAAAAGTACTAGTTTTTCAAACCCAGAAATAGGCTTTGACTCCAGTCTGTTCATTTGGGTAATCCATACAGACCCTAGAAAATCCAAGGAGTAAGAAAACTGCAAAGGATCGTTACCTTGACGCGGTGCTGGGGCTTGCGCACCTCGATGATGCCATGAGCTATACCGTGCAGGGCCACCCGAGACGGGAAGGTCATGGCGGAGAGGTCAGACTAAATACGATTCCTTGGGAAGGCCATGGCAAACCACCCCAGTATTCCTGCCATGAAAACTAAGTGGATCAGTACAACCAGAGAAATGTCGGTATACCATTGGAAGATAAGACTCCCAGGTCGGAAGATGGTCAAAATGCTACTGGGGAGGAGCAGAGGACTAGTCCAAGTAGCCCCAGATGTGATGACGCAGTTAGATCAAAGCCGAAAGGAAGGCTAATGGCCAACGGTGCTGGAGGTGAAGGACGAATCCAATGTTCTAGAGATCAACACACTATAGGAATCTGGAATGTAAGATCTATGAGCCAGGGCAAACTGGATGTGGTTATTGGTGAGATGTCAAGATTAAAGATAGACATTCTGGGAGTCAGTGAACTGAAATGGACTGGAATGGGCCACTTCACAAAAGATGACCACCAGATCTACTACTGCGGACAAGAGGAACACCGAAGAAATGGAGTAGCCTTCATAGTTAATAATAAAGTTGCAAAAAAATGATTGGATACAACCCAAAAAATGATAGAATGATCTCAATTCGAGTTCAAGGCAAGCCGTTTAACATCACACTGATCCAAATATACGCCCCAACCACAGCTGCTGAAGAAGCAGAATTAGATCAGTTCTATGAGGATCTGCAGCACCTACTGGATAACACACCAAAAAGAGACATTATTCTCATTACAGGAGATTGGAATGCTAAGGTGGGCAGTCAAATGATAACCGGGATCACAGGCAAGCATGGTCTGGGACAACAAAATGAAGCAGGACATAGGCTGATAGAATTTTGCCAGGAAAACTCAATGTGCATAACAAACACTCTCTTCCAACAACCTAAAAGATGGCTTTACACATGGACTTCACCAGATGGTCAACACCGAAATCAGATTGATTACATCCTTTGCAGCCAAAAGTGGCGGACATCCATCCAGTCGGTGAAAACAAGACCTGGAGCTGACTGTAGTTCAGACCACGAACTTCTTATTGCAAAATTTAGAATCAGACTAAAGAGAATGGGGAAAATACACAGACCAATTAGATTTGATCTCACAAATATTCATAATGAATACACAGTGGAAGTGAAGAATAGATTTCAGGGACTAGATTTAATAAATAGAGTCCCAGAAGAACTATGGACAGATGTTCACAACATTGTTCAGGAGGCGGCAACAAAGTATGTCCCAAAGAAAAAGAAAAACAAAAAGGCGAGATGGTTGTCTGTTGAGACACTGGAAGTAGCCCAAGAAAGAAAGAAGGGGAAAGGAAACAGCGATAGGGGGAGGAAAGCCCAATTAAATGCTCAATTCCAGAGGTTAGCCAGGAGAGACAAGGAACTATTTTTGAACAAGCAATGCATAGAAGTAGAAGAAGACAATAGGATAGGAAGGACAAGAGATCTCTTCCAGAAAATCGGAAACATCGGAGGCAAATTTCAGGCAAAAATGGGCATGATCAAAAACAAAGATGGTAGGGACCTAACAGAAGCTGAAGAGATCAAGAATAGGTGGCGAGAATATACAGAAGATCTGTATAGGAAGGATAATAATATAGAGGATAGCTTTGACGGTGTGGTGAGGGAATTAGAACCAGACATCCTGAGTAGTGAGGTTGAATGGGCCTTAAGAAGCATTGCTAACAACAAGGCAGCAGGAGACGACAGGATCCCAGCTGAGCTGTTTAAAATCTTGGAAGGTGATGCTGTCAAGGTGATGCATGCCATATGCCAGCAAATATGGAAAACACAAGATTGGCCATCAGACTGGAAAAAATCAATTTATATCCCCATACCAAAAAAGGGAAATGCTAAAGAATGTTCAAACTTCCATACAGTGGCACTTATTTTCCATGCCAGTAAGGTAATGCTCAAGATCCTGCAAGGCAGACTCCAGCAATACATGGAGCGAGAGTTGCCAGATGTCCAAGCTGGGTTCAGAAAAGGCAAAGGAACAAGAGACCAAATTGCCAATATCCACTGGATAATGGAGGAAGCCAGGGAGTTTCAGAAAAACATCTACTTCTGCTTTATTGACTATTCTAAAGCCTTCGACTGTGTGGATCATAATAAACTATGGCATGTTCTTGGTGGTATGGGGATACCAAGTCACCTTGTCTGTCTCCTGAGAAATCTGTATAAAGACCAAGTAGCCACAGTCAGAACAGATCACGGAACAACAGACTGGTTCAAGATTGGGAAAGGAGTACGGCAGGGCTGTATACTATCGCCCTACCTATTCAACTTGTACGCAGAACACATCATGCGATGTGCGGGGCTTGACGAATCCAAGGCTGGAGTTAAAATTTCTGGAAGAAACATTAACAACCTCAGGTATGCAGATGATACCACTCTGATGGCTGAAAGTGAGGAAGAGCTGAGGAGCCTTATCACCAAGGTGAAAGAAGAAAGTGCAAAAGTCGGGTTGCAGTTAAACATCAAGAAAACCAAGATCATGGCAACCAGACCGATTGACAACTGGCAAATAGAAGGAGAAAACGTGGAGGCAGTGACAGACTTTATATTTCTAGGTGCGAAGATCACTGCAGATACAGACTGTAGCCAGGAAATCAGAAGATGTTTACTTCTTGGGAGGAGAGCAATGGCCAACCTTGACAAAATAGTGAAGAGCAGAGACATCACACTGGCCATGAAGGTCCGCATAGTCAAAGCAATGGTATTCCCCATAGTAACCTATGGATGCGAGAGCTGGACCATAAGGAAGGTTGAGCGAAGGAAGATAGACGCTTTTGAACTCTGGTGCTGGAGGAAAATCCTGAGAGTGCCTTGGACCGCGAGAAGATCCAACCAGTCCATCCTCCAGAAAATAATGCCCGACTGCTCACTGGAGGGAAGGATATTAGAGGCAAAGCTGAAGTATTTTGGCCACATCATGAGGAGACAGGAAAACTTGGAAAAGATCACGATGCTGGGGAAAATGGAAGGAAAAAGGAAGAGAGGCCGACCAAGGGCAAGATGGATGGACAGTATCCTTGAAGAGACTGGCTTGACCTTGAAGGAACTGGGGGCGGTGACGGCCGACAGGGAGCTCTGGTGTGGACTGGTCCATGAGGTCACGAAGAGTCAAAAACGACTGAACGAGTGAGATGACGACGAACATAAAGTGAATTTTTATTTTGTTATGCTCAGGATAAAATTATTTCTGACATGCTCTTTCATACTTTTAAAAATCACAATAAATTAGATTAACCTTTGGGATCAAAAAGGAATTTCCACCCCAGTAATATTAGCTGGTGTTCTCTGATATTTCTTCTAACTTGAGCCTGGATTATCATTCCTAGTCCTCTGGAGCTAACTACTGGGAAACCAATATAATTGCTCTCAGTTTCTGATATATTATATTCTTTGAAGAACTCTGAAAACTTACTTTTTGATTATGACTCCCACAATGACCCAGCTAGCAACAGGCATTGATCGTACTGGCTGAGGGATTCTGGGAGCTGAAATTAGAAGGGGGAGCTCTGATCCTGAGGCTATTATTGTATATCAAAGACTGATTCGGAAAGCTACACAATTCAGAACAGTATCAGTCAAGAATGGACTCCCATGTTCTTTTCTAGTGAAGCCAACTCACCTAAAGGCTGATAACGAAATTTCATTTGCCTATACCATATGTGACCAAGTTTCTTTAATGCTTCTGCGTCATGAAGTGGAAAAATTTGAATTAGAATACCATTAGTCATTAGCCTTCGCACTGAAAGAAAAACAAAAGAAAAGTGTTATTTTGGAAGCATTTTATTCTTAAAATACACAGACTAAATGACTAATTGAATAGCATTTTAAAATTCCTATTAAAAATAGTACAGTGCAACTCTCATATCCACAGAGTATATGTTCAAGGACTTTGTGTGGATACAAGAAACTATGGATAACAACAAATCTCTCCATCCCTTTTTCACTATCAGCTATGCTGGTGAGAACTGCAGCATAATTCCCAACTGATCTGTATGCAATTCAAGCATGATCTGAGAAGGCCCACCAACATTCTAAGGTCCACATCCAAAATGTGATGCATAACAGAAATGCCAATGCCTGTATCTTCATGAAAAAAGCCTTTCATCTTCCCGTGCCACAAAGTTTGGTTTTGAAAATCTATGTTAATATGAACTGGCTCACAAGTGAACTCTGCTGTTCTCTGAAATTTTTTATAACAGTTTACATTTCTTGTAGAATGCAAATCTATTCAAGAAGGGCAAGCAAGCATTGCATTCCTGCTTATTCAGGTGATGGGCTGAAAAGTTAAATCTCATTTTATAAAAAAAAATGGAGGGGAAAACGCATGCCAACATTTCCAGGGAGAGGGGAAAGTGATAGGATTTTTGTTTGCAATGCTTAAAACATGTCTGATTCTTCAAATATCAAATGGTTTCAAATTAGTATTGGTAAAAAAAATCAAATGAGCATAACTAGAGAGTAGGTAGAATGTGCTTATATTAACAAAAATTGAATCACACATCATAGAACAGTGGTCCCCAAACTTTGGTGGAACCCTGAGATTCTACAAAAACATCATAGGGGTTCGGCGAAAATCTAAAATCAGTTTTGGTGGACTTTAAAATAAAACCACAAAAGACAACCATTCAATTGTTTTGCAAAGGAAGGGGCAGCACAAGCTTTCTCCAAACATCTACTCCCCAATGGAAGTCATTTTATCACAGCCCAGCATCCCAGAGCCACATGATCTCCCCAGGGAAAGTGAATGGAAATTCAGAGAAAATTATCTGCATACACTGGAGAGTTCTTGTCTTTTTTAGCAATATCCAGAAAGTTTGTCTTCTAAATGCTAGAATACCACTACTCTTTTCATTCAGTTCAGTTCAGAGCAATCTCACATTTGCTTCTTCCTTTTCAATTAGGATTCAACGAACAGAGTTGATGAAATGAAAAACAGCAATGAACAGTTACTTACTTATTGACTTCCCTGGATAAAGCTTTGCTTGTGGATAACCAGGGATCATTGTTTCATCTTTGGCTCTCAAGTTTTCAAGTTCGTGTTTAATGATGTATTGACATTCTGCCATTGTGAGAAAATCATGATTGTCCTCTGAAACAGAAACAATATATAGGTGAATATATCATTTTTCATGTTTAAAATTTCTGACTGCAGATTTCAGAGGCAAAACCCAACACCATAGCAAGTGCTTACTATAGACATATGTAAAAATGCTTGGCAACTTTGTAATCCTGTGTCTACTCAGAAGCAAGGCCTCTAATTTAAACATAATGTACCCTGAAATAAATGTGCTGCCTATGACAAAAACCAGACTATGAATCTCCAGCCTATTAAAATGTCTAATAACCAGTGAAAATCCATTTATTAAAAAGCACAGATATATTTTAAAATAACAATTTAATATTCAATATCTAATACTAAATAATTTCTAGAATCACAGAAAACTGAAAATATACTCTGAAAGCCTCCGCAAATCCTTCACCACCACCTCATCACAACATGGAGGATACTACTGAGTTTCTGAAGGTTATCTCAGAGCATCATAAACTGATAAGGTTACAAATATAGCCACAAAAGTAGACTTTGTATCTGCTTTGCAAAGAACATAAATAAGTTTGTCAACAGAAGGAGAGCCACTGGATCTCAAGCTGCCAATAGCACATTCTGAGAATAGTTGGGTTCTTTGAGTCTCCTTGTGGAGAGAAAAAGCAGGATATAAATAAACATAATAATTGTCATTGTTATTATTGCTGCTGCTGCTGTTGTTATTACTATGAATTTGTGGAGGGTTCAACTGTATCAGTGAAATCCCAGATTTTCAAGAATTTCAAAGTGAGGCAAAAAGATGTATCATTAAAGCCAAACCACACACTAAAGCTCTAAATTGTACATCTTGACAGAAATTTAGTTCAGTTTTATGTAATTGCCCCCGCCCCCCCCATCTCAGAAAGGCTTTAGCCACCTTACCAATAGAAAAATGAAAACTGTGTCACAAAAACAAACAAAAGAATAACTGGAGAACAAATGGATTTACCTGCAAAATTTCTGAAAGTTTTTCTAGTGGTATAGGTAAAGGTTCTCATTGAATTATCATTACATTCTTTGACTAATCCCACTGTTTCTGCTCCCAGAAGTAGCCTTAGGTTAGATGCTCCAATAATAAATATGTTCTTGCTTCCTTCTATTTCTTTTCCATCTTGAATCAAAGGTTTAACCAAAAGCTGGGCCCCTTCAGAATAAAGCAAGGAATCAGAATAAGCACATTGAACATATGCTTTTAAGCTCTTAATGATAGGACTCATGCATTATGTACCTTCAGTTTAAGATGAACTGTATTTAAAGAGCTACAAGAGTAATTCAATTTCCATAGAATAAATCTTTGTTATCAGGTTATGGCAACAGAAGAAAAAGCTACTGATTTCAGTGGAAGGAAAGTACTGTATATTCTTAAGTTTCTACCCTTGAAATTATTGAGATTATACGGAAGATTGGCTGGATGGTGGCCAAGCTTTTAAAAGGTAAACAATACAAAGATTTCCTTGTTAGAAACAACTGAGGAGCTTATATGTGTTAGGAGCATATATACATATTAAAATTCCAATGTAGGATTTCTCAAAAAGACTGCATTTCTACAGAAAGAGGAAACTGAAAGCAGAGAAGCAACAAGAGAAGGGGCACTTTTGTAGATGGAGAGCAGATGGTCAAAGTGCAGGCCACAGGCAGAAAATTTTGTTTTGCTCCAAAATATTCCCAAATACACCAAAATACTCCCAGATGCACCATACCAGCTGTGATTTCCATCACACTGAGAGGTCCCTGGTAGTCATAAACAATTCTTAGAAAAGAACACTCTGAAAACTCCAAAAATGTTCTCTAGAGCACATGGGATGTATTTTCCACATTTTGAATCCACCAGGTAAATCAAGACCTGTAGAGACCCTTTTATAAAACAGGGAGTAAACAGGAAATGACTGTTATTCATATCCTTTAAAAAAGCCCTTTTAAATAAGACGCAGCTCTTCTCCTGGGGGACAAATGCAGCTCTGTGTGATATACATACCTTCAAGTTGCCTGGTGAATTATGGTGACATGCATTTCATAAGTTTCAAAGCAAGGAATAACCAGAGGTGGGTTTGCTATATTTCAGAGTTCCTTTTTCTGAAATGTAGCTTGCAGCCACCTAGACTTCCACAATTGCCCACTTTGATTGAAGTGAATAGGGTTAAATACCTTTTCTTTCCTTCATTTCCTTATAGCCAAACAGACCACTCAAAGATAACATTATTTTTGGCTAAAACAAGATAGCAACAGGCATCAAATGCATATTTTTATATAACACAAGCACAGCTCCTAAAAGAGAGCCAACATAATGTACTGGTTTGAACATTGGATTACAGCCATGACAACTCACTGAGTGACCTGTGCAAGTCACATTCTCTCAGCCTCAAAAGCAGACCAAGGCAATCTCCTCTGAACAAATCTTGTCAAAAATCATGCGACAGGTTCACATTAGAGCCATTATGAGTCAGAAAAAAATTAAAGAAAAACAACAACAGCAACTCCTAAGGGTCAAAAAGAACAAAGCCCTCTATTTTCTTCTGCATTATGTAAGAATCATCACACATTGTATACTTTGCTGCATGATAAGAAGCATCAGATTAGGGGCAATTGGTTTCTAGGTGAAGAAAGACCACAGGAAATGTATGGTGTCTCTACAGGGTTTTTTATTGTTTAGAAAGTAAGTGGCATATCTTGAGACATCACATCCGTAAAGATAATGTACTTGCAACTGTGTTTTTCCTTCTTCTTCCCAATATTTACATATATCATAGTTAGAAACTACCAATTTACATGTTTAAAATGAACCACCTCGTTTTCAGGTCTTCTCTGACAATTTAAAAAAATACTATCCCTTTGCTACAAAATTCACACATTTATTCTAATTTACTCACTGACATTTAAAGTTTTTATTTGTATAAACTGATGCTTGGATGCAAATGGTAGCTACTTTTAAAAACTGAGGATATTATAAAATTGAAGAGGACTCACCTCCATTTTTCTTCTTGTCCACAATCTTTTGGGTCAACCATTCTTTAGTTTCATCTTTGGTGTCCTTTGCAAGCTCAACTACCACCAACGGTCTGAAATTAGCTTCATATGTGTCATATGAAGACCAGCTTACCTTCATCTTTTGGAAAACTATCTGTCTAAATGGAAGATGGAAGAGTAAGATGTTTTTGCATACTACAGAATAGGAAAAACATTCAAGCATATTCAGTTTGCCACAAACGTTGCCACATGTTTATGCTAAAGAAGAATTTCACCTTCAACCTCAAAACAACATTATCTAGTTCTTCCACATAGCTTCAATTAGATTACACATAAAGTATACAGCAGAATTCTGCTCAAGGTTCAATGGTTAAAAAACTGTATTTCCAAACATGAGCTCTTTCATCATATTTTTGGACTGCTGCTTAACCAAATTAAGTGAAAATGTTCAACAGAAAAATTACTCATTTTTAACTTATTTTTGTTAAGATTATGATTTACTCTAGGAAAGTTGAAAAGTATAGAACCAAGCTGTCTTAAGTATGTATTATAAGATAAATGTCACACAATTCAAAAAGTTACCCCCTGTACGAGTTTTGAAATCAGATTTCTTCCCAGGAACAATGTCAGGAGCTATCCATGCTATCCCATTATGTGTTTTTCCATCTAAAGAGACATGATATTCTATGCCTCTCTCTTCATGTGCAGCTGCTCCAGATCCCTGTCCAAGTCATGTTCTGGCTTTATCATTCACTTATTCTCCCAGTTCCAATAAATCAAGACAACATGAAGACAAAAGGACTCGAACAGTATTTTGAGAAGCAGCTCCTTCAGGTGCTTTCTGAATCATATGCTGGCTTTGCTTGGCATTTGCTGTACTAATAAAACTAGAGAAGGCAAAACTCACACACTATCTATCTGTCTTTCTATATAGCTATCCACCCACTTTCTCACCTTTCTACCTTCTGCCAGGACAGGTCTTCAATAAAATACTTTAAGGCCCCATGGATAGTGATGAAGAACTGAATTCATCCACATGCAACTGGTGATTTCCAAGTACCAGTACGTAAATCAGAGAATCCACTGCAGACTTCAAGCAGCTATCTCAGGTGCTGAACACAATCCCACAAAGTATGTTCAGAAATTTGGACAATTCCTTCTAAATTTGGACCAGAAACAGATCCAGCACCATGCTGATATGGAAACCATAGGTTGCCACTGAATTTAGCTCATGGGACATGTATACTGCATAGGCTTAGAGCAGTACAACTCAGCATGTTTATTTGTTACTGAGTCCTCACTGTGTTCAATACCGCAACCAGGTATATGTATATAAAGTTGCAGATGAAAACTGCATACATAGGATGAAATCAAATTACTGCCAAATGAAAACAATCTTTCTTGCTGTCTTGGTTTTTAGGCCTGTTCCTGGGGATATTTGAGGCATTAACTGGCCACCTTTCGGTTGGTAGATCTTATTACTGCTGATGATTTACCAGCTGTGCTACAGCCCATTTTGAGATACCAAAATGTGTACTGGTCAGTGTTATGGTATTAGTTCCAACTGGAAAGCACCCCTTGGAACCACTGAAACTTGCTTTAAAATTCATTTACCACATTTCTATTGACTCAATCAGTATATTTGAGTTAGATCAGGCTACAGATTTATTTCATTTTAAAATTGTATATTGTTGTAATGGGAGAAGGAAACTAAATATGTTTTATATACAAAAGTATTTTTATATATAAAACTGTGATGTTGTAGCAGTGGATAATTTCCATAGACAAAATGTATGGAAAGTGAATCACTTGTGCTCCATCCCTAAGCATAATGGACTTATAGGTACTCTCTAAATTGAATTCATATGCTGCAATTAATTAATAGTAAGTGCTGCTTTTTTGGCCCCTGTATACATGCCATACAATAATTCACATTCATATATCATAATTCAAACAGCATTTAAAGTACACATAGGATGACCATAAAACATTGTCTTCTCGAGAAAGAAGCACTTATTCCCACCACGTTTCCCCCGGAATATCAAAGAAGGGTGACACTGACCACCTTCTCTCATGATGCAGCAATATGTATGTATGTACGTGCTTTCAAGTCACTTGTTGACTTATGGCAGCCCCATGATTTTCATTAGGTTTTCTTGGGCAAGGGATATTCAGAGTTAGTTTGCCAGTTCTAATATATGGGTGGTGCTTTAAAAAACAAAACAAAACATCACCTGTTTGGGAGAGAAGGAGGCATTAAACCAAAGACTCTAGACATAATTCCAGACTAAGTCTGAAAATCCTATGGAGCTTAATGGCACTAAATCCCATTAAATTCAGTCAGGCTTACTTTTAAGTAGGTTTTCATATGATTGTATCATACATAATTCTGGAAACTAAAGAAATACATAACTCCCATATCACTACTGTATAGGAGTTTTTGTTATTGATGTTATTAAAGCATCCCAAACCTACAGATATAATAGCTGTTGACTATCTAGATCTATAGTCTTTTGAACCTTTCCCTGAAATTCCCTGGGTTCAATTCTTTCTGAAGAAACATAGGACTGAACTGTAGAGCTGAATAATTGAATGTAAGCCCCACTAAAATAAATACACATTGATTTAATAATGGTGAGATTTGGACAAAGATTTCCCTTACAGTACTTTGATTCTAATTAGCTCTGAGAACTAGACCTTTGAACTACCCAACCTATCAAGACAAACTAGTTGCACCTTTTTTGTCACAAAGCAAATAAATTACAATACCAAAGAAATTATGAAGGCTATCTTCATACAATGTAGAGATGAACTGCCAATAGTTAAATTCTGATTCTCTGCTAAAGATTTGTTCCCCTGCCAAACAGTATCTGTCCACTCCTTCATTCCTGAAATGTTCTCATTGGATTTACTAGTTTATACAAAGCTAGCTCCTTCACAAGTTACTATAGTTCTCAGAAGGTGGCATGCAGAAACATTTCTCACATGAACAGTTTTGAAAGATGTATCAAACAAGTTTATCACAAAGTTATTTGATATGGTATAATGTAATAATGACTTATATAAATGCTTGGCTATATTAACATCAAGTCATTACTCTGCAGCTTTCCACAAAAACTCCTTTTGGCTCACTTTTGTGCATCTACTCCTGAGTAAGCATTAATGCTTAATGAGTTGTCAACATTTAAAATAGAATAGAGACCTCTCTCTTCTGACAAGCCTACCTATTCAATTTTAAACTACAAATTTAAATGACTGGCAACATGTTGTTGGTATGAATGATTTTAATGTGTTTTAATTTTAGGTTTATGCCTTTTAATATACAGTATGTGTTTTAATCGTCTTATGTTTCTATATTTGTGTATTAATTGTCTTGTATCCCGCCTTGAGGAGAGGCAGGTAACAAATACAATAGATTCTACATTAACCAGACCTCAAGCAACCAGCAAATAAATAGAAGAAATAATACTACATTCACAAAACTGTTTTTAAAACAGCTTTGTGTTTTAAAATTGTGTTACATTAACTTACTGTAAAACCATGTTACATTAAGTTTGTCTTTGTCTTAATTCACTTTTAATTATTGTATTTCAACATTTATTTTAACCTTTTTTTGGCAAAATGACACCATTTGCGCATTACAAATACTTATTTTTGGTTTCAGGATTTTAAAAATTAAGGTGTGCATTAGATTTGATGGAGCATTAGACTTGAGCAAATAAGGATATGTTGTGTCCCCATACATTTTGTTATCACAATTTATGTATATGGCCATATCTCTTATAAAGGGTTAGTTTAAATTCTGGTTTACTGCATGGCAAAATTATGGTGGTGATAATAATAATAATAATAATTATTATTATTATTATTATTATTATTTTATTCCTTCCCCACCTCTCCTTGTGGCTCGAGGAGGTTATCACATACCTAAAAAACCAATAACAACAACAACAACAACAACAAGAACAACAACAACTTTATTTTTATATCCCGCCTCTATCTCCCGGAAGGGACTTGGGGCAGCGCACATGGCAACAAGCCTGATCAAACATGGGTTAAAAACACAATCAACAATTTAAACATCATATCAATACAGAATCACATAAAACAACATCAGCAGCAGTTTAGAACCTGAGTAATAATAATTACTGGACATTCAGAGGGTTAGAGTTGTTCATAGAACTCTGGGTAGGGCTAATCGATGGTGTCAGACAGTCGTAAGTAAGATGGAGAGCCATGTCAATAATAACATTAAAAATCTATGGGACAGGGACTGTGATAAACTGCAGTGGCTGAAGGTGAGGTATTGTTGGGCTGACCATCTTGTGAGACTACTTACTCAAAGGCACACCGGAACACAGAGCCGGCCCCATCATGGAGGCCACCTCGGGCGCAGGTCCCCGGGGGGCGCCACCAGGCTTCTCCCGCCCCAGCGGGGACCATGGGCTCGCTCGCCGGTGAACAGGAAGGCCTGTTCGGCGACGAGCGAGCTCCACATGGCCGCTGCCAGCTGGGCAAGGCCAGCCAGGCCAGGACACACTGGGCGGGAGGTGGGGCACCGTCAGGGCGGTGCCCTGCCTCCCGCCCAGCGTGCCCTGGCCCCGCCTCCCACGCTGCGTGGGAGGCGGGGCCAGGGCACGCTGGGCGGGAGGCGGGCACTGCCCTGACGGTGCCCCGCCTCCCACCCAGTGCGCCCTGGCCTGGCTGGCCTTGTGGCCTGGCTGGCCTTGCCCGGCCGGCAGCCGGCCAGGCAAGCCTTGTGGGAGGCGGGGTCAGGGCGGGTAGCGCGGGAGGGCCCCGCCTCCTGCGCTACTCACCCTCGCCCGTCTGGCCTTTTCCAGCTGGCCAGACTGCAGCGGAGGTCCCTCCAGGCCGCAATCGCTGTGTGAGAGGCGGGGTCAGGGCGAGCAGCGTCGGAAGTGGGGCCAGGGCACGGGAGGCGGGGTCCGCCTGCGCCGCGGGAGGCATGGCCATGTGCCTCCCGTGGCACATGGCCACGCCTCCCGCGGCGCCGGCGGGGGGGCGCTTTTCCCCACCCCCGCTTAATAATTATCTCCGGCCGGCTCTGCCGGAACATCCACGTTTTTAGGTCCTTCTGAAAGGTGGACAAGGTGGGTGCCAGTCTCATCTCCCTGGGAAGGGAGTTCCAGAGCCGAGGGGCCACCACCGAGAAGGTCTTCTCCCTCATCCCCACCAACCGCGCTTGAGATAGAGGTGGGAGTGAGATGAGTGCCTCCCCAAATCTTAAAGCCCACGTAGGTTCATAGGGGAGAATGCAATCGTGGAGATAAGCAGGTCCCAAACCGTTTAAGGGCTTTATAGGTGATGACCTCTGCATCTTGAATTGGGACCAGAAACTTATTGGTAGCCAATGGAGCTGTTTAAACAAGTGGGTTGACTGCTCCCTGTGACTTGCTCTAATCATCATGAACATTATATAAAATACATATATTAAAATCTATTTCTACAAAATACATATATTAAAATACACAAAACAAAGATTAAAATATAGTGAACACAAGACGCGAGTTTAAAATTCATGATTAAAAGTGATTGGGTAGGCATGCCAGAAGAGATAGGTCTTCAGATGTGTTTTAAATTCGACAGTACATTTAGGTGTCGGATCTCTTCCGGCAGGTCATTCCACAATCTAAATACATATTTACAAAGTATGTCACTCTACTTTTTAATTTGGAAAGTTCTACATATAGAGTTTATTGTATGGGATAGTATGGGATATAGTATTAATTGTGCCTATTTTTAATAGTAACTCCCAAGCAATCAGTAACTGCATTCATGCAGCACCTACTGAATCCCCATGGATGCCAGTTATTGGAGTCTACTGTACATTATTTGATTTTGACCCTTAAAGCCCTACATGATTTGGGTCCAGGCGACCTACGCGATCGCCTTATCCCATACAATCAGCCCCTGAGCTCCGACTGCTAAATTAGAGACAATTGAAGAAACAACTGAAGCCTTATGTCTTCCAGCAAGCCTACTCAGTCAATTTTAACTTGTGAATTATAACATGCATTTATCAGTGCATTTTAAGCCGTATTTTACCTTTGTTGCACCCTACCTCAAGCGGGAAGGAGAGGCAGCAAATAAACTATTGTTGTAGTTGTTATAAATAATAACTCATAGATTATTTAGAATGGGTAATAAATATATTTAAATGTATATTTATCGTGTCAGAAGTAAATTGGGAATACAGTTATAATGTATAAGAAACTACAAACAAAGTTAAAGACTTGACATTATGCTAAATTTCTTTTGACTAAAAGCTGGCCAATCCGAGTGCCTCTGGTGTTACCTAAGGAGGTCTTCCATTGTGCATGTGACAGGGCTCAGACCACATTGTAGTAAGTGGTCTGTGGTTTGCTCTTCTCCACTCTCACATGTCGTGAACTCTACTTTGTAGCTGCATTTCTTAAGGTTAGCTCTGCATCTCGTGGTACCAGAGCACAGCCTGTTCAGCACCTTCCATGTCACCCAGTGTCCTGTGTGCCCAGGGGAGAGTTTCTTATCTGGTATCAGCCACTGATTGAGGTTCCGAGTTTTAGCCTGCCACTTCTGGACTCTCATTTGCTGAGGTGTTCTGCGAATATCTCTGTAGATCTTAGGAAGCTGTTTCTTGATTTAAGACGTTGGCATGCTGGCGGATATCAGTACAGAGGATGGGAAGGAGATGTCAATGCCTTGGTCCTTTCATTGCTGGCTGCTAATTCCTGGCAGATATCAGGTGGTTCAATACTTATTATATTTGTTAATTATTATTATTATTATTATTACATTATCAGCAGGAGCACCTAAAGTGCTGTTGATGGGTTTTGAAGGCTACAATCCCAGGAATAGGCACACTTCAGCCATCCAGGTGTTTTGGACTTCAACTCCAACAATTCCTAACAGTTTACCGGCTGGGTTGCTATAGATCTTCCGGGCTGTATGGCCATGTTCCAGAACCATACTCCTGACATTTCGCCTGCATCTATGGCAGCCATCCACAGAGGTTGTGAGTTCTGTTGGAAACTATGCAAGTGGGGTTTATATATCTGTGAAATGTCCAGGGTGGGAGAAAGAATTATTGTCTGTTTGACAATAATGTTGCAATTGGCCAGCTTGATTAGAATTTAACAGCCTTGCAGGTTCACAGCGTGGCTACTTCCTGCCTGGGAGGGATCCTTTGTTGGGAGGTGTTAGCTGGGCCTGATTGTTTCCTGTCTGGAATTCCTGCTTTCGGAGTGTTGTTCTTTATTTACTGTACTGACTTTAGAGTTTTTTAATACTAGTAGCCAGATTTTGTTCATTTTCATTGTTTCTTCCTTTCTGTTGAAATTGTCCACATGCTTGTGGATTTCAATGGCATCTCTGTGTAGTCTTGGCATGGTGGTAGTTAGAGTGGTCCAGCATTTCTGTGTTCTCAAATTATATGCTCCAGGTTGATTCATTAAGGGCTCTGCTATGGCTGACTTCTCTGGTTGAGTTTGTCTGCAGTGTCTTTCATGTTCCTTGATTAGTGTTTGGGCAATGCTGCGTCTGGTGGTCCCTATGTATACTTGTCCACAGCTGCATGGTATACGGTAGACTCCTGCAGAGGTGAGAGCATCCCTCTTGTACTTTGCTGAACGTAGCATTTATTGGAATTTCTTAGTGGGTCTGTAGATAAGTTTGTAGGTTGTGTTTCTTCATCACCTTCCCTATGCAGATAATTGTTTCTTTGATGTATGGTAAGTAAAGGTAAAGGTTTTCCCTCGATGTTAAGTCTAGTTGGGTCCGACTCTGGGGGTTGGTGCTCATCTCCATTTCTAAGCCGAAGAGCTGGTGTTGCCTGTAGACACTTCCAAGGCCATGTGGCGGGCATGACTACATGGAGCGCCATTATCTTCCCGCCGGAGCGGTACCTATTGACCCACTCATATTGATATGTTTTCAAACTGCTAGGTTGGCAGAAGCTGGAGCTGACAGCGGGCGCTCACTCCGCTCCCTGGATTCGAACCGCCGGCCTTTCGGTCTGCAAACTCAGCATCTCAGCCGTTTAACCCACTGCGCCACTGGGGGCTCCTGATGTATGGTAAGCACATTTTTCTTCTGGGTGGATCTTTTGTCTGTCCTCTCCTGACTTGTTCTTGGCCTTGCAGCAATTCTAATGTCTGTGGTGGAGTATCCATTGGCCTGTAGAGTCTGCAGGAGTCTACCATAGACCATGCAGCTATGGACAAGTCTACCAGCTGTTAGGACTTGTGGGAGTTGAAGTCTAAGACACCTGGAAGGCCAAGGTTTGCCCATGCCAACATATCTGGGAATAAGTTTCTCTGAACTGAGGCCCACCAGAATCCCTTCCCTTTAAAGAGCCTCCAAAAGGGCTTCCCTTCTCTCCCCTTCCCAAGGAAGCTTCTCCCCGAGGGAGGGAGGGAGGAGAAACAACCCGCACACAAACTTTGCCAGCGCCTCAAACTCAGCCTCGAGGATGGGGACAACGCCCTGCAGAGGCAGCACGCGACTCAGAGGCCTAAGGTGACTCATTCGCGCGCGCAGGTAAGCGGGTAAGAAACCGTTAACGGCAGTGCCATTCATTAAGCGCCAGCTCCCCCTCTATCGTGCCCCCAATTTCTTCCTCACCCCCCAAAACTCCTCAGGCGCCTTCCTCTACTCTTCTCAAGGGGGAAAGATAGAAACGGACAGGACGACGCCGCCAACGCCTCCCTCTGCGTGCGCCTCAAAGGGCGGCAGGAGGAAGCGCTCCCTCTCGGCCCCCTCTCCCTCACACACACTCACTTTCCCTCTCGGCCCACTCACCGACCGCCGCCTTCGCTCTTCTCCACGTCGGAGGGCGGGCTGAGCAGGAGCCAGGCGGGCCCTGATGGCCGCGGCCAATGGGCGGAGTTGCTCGGGGTAAGGGGGCGGGGACTCTATTCGCCCCGCCCTTTCGCCGCGAGGGACAGTCTGTGACGTCACCGCTGTCAAACTCAGGCGTGAGAACCGGGCCATATAAAGCCTTCTTTTTAAAATGTTGGGATAGTATGGAAAGCGAGTTTCGCTATGGATGCGGCTCTTTAGAAATCCGTACAATAACCAAGAAAGTAAGTTGCGTTGCTGTGAGTTTTCTGGGCTGTTCCAGAAGCATTCTCTCCTGACATTTTATTTATTTATTTATTTACTACATTTATATGCCGCTCTTCTCACCCCGAAGGGGACTCAGAGCGGCTTACAAATCAAATGTACATACAATATATTATTAGCATAGCACAATATAAGCAATTAAATTACTATATTGTACTATATAATTTTATGGTAATATTATTAGTAATACTACATTTAATATATATATTATTTAATATATAATATATATAACATTTCACCCACATCTTTGGCAGGCATCTTCACAGGTTGTGAGGTATTGGAAACGAGGCAGTTTATATATCTGTGGAATGCCCAGGGTGGGAAAAAGAACTCATGTCTGCTTGAGGCAAGTGTGAATGTTGCAATTGGCCGCCTTGATTAGCATTGAATAGCTTTGCAATTTCATGACCTGGCTGTTTCCTGCCTGGGGGAATCCTTTGTTGGGAGGCGTTAACTGGCAATGATTGTTTCTTGTCTGAAATTCCCCTGTCTTTATGATGGTCCTTATGTAGACTTGTCCACAGCTCCATGGTATACAGTAGACTCCTTGGTAAACCAACCTGGACACAGCATATTGTTTGAGAACACAGAAATTCTGGACCACTGTAACAACCACCATGTCAGACTAAACAGAGAAGCCATTGAAATCCACAAGCATGTGGAAAATTTCAACAGAAAGGAAGAAATCATGAAAATGAACAAAATCTGCCTACCAGTATTTTTAAAAAATCTAAAATCAAGACAGTAAATAAAGAACACCCCTCAGAAAACAGGGGAATTCCAGGCAAGAAACAATCAGGGCCAGCTAACACCTCCCAACAAAAGATACCCCAGGTAGGAAGCAGCTAGGCGTTGAAGCTGCAAGGTACCCCAGGTAGGAAGCAGCTAGGCGTTGAAACTGCAACATTCACACCTGCCTCAAACAGACAAGAGTTCTTTCTCCCACCCTGGACATTTTACAGTTACAGTAGTCTCTCACTTATCCAACATTCGATTATCCAATGCAATCTGCCTCCCTCTTGGATCCACAGCTGTTTCTCTAGGCAGCAAGAACCGAACTTTTTACAGATTTAATTTCCAACAATGTCGTTACTATATGTTCATTTTGTGCAATTCTATTTTTATTTGAAGTCAATTTGTTTGTCACCAATGTTTTTGTAGTCAATGTTTTCAATACATTGCAATGTTTTGGTGCTAAATTTGTAAATACAGTAATGTTACTGTGTATTGAACGGCCTTTTCTATTGATTTGTTGTAAAACATAATGTTTTGGTGCTTAATTTGTAAAATCATAACCTAATTTGATGTTTAATAGGCTTTTCCTTAATCCCTCCTTATTATCCAACATTTTTGCTTATCCAACGTTCTGCCGGCCCATTTATGTTGGATAAGTGAGACTCTACTGAATATAAAACCCACTTGCCTAGTTTCCAAAAGACCTCACAACCTCTGAGGATGCCTGCCATAGATGTCGGTGGAACGTCATAAGAGAAAGCATCTGGAATATGGCCATACCACCCAGAAAACTCACAGTGATTCCAGCTATGGAAGCCTTCAAAAATACATAGAGCTATCATAATTAATCAAGAATTGTTTTTTTAAATATCTGGGAAAGAGTGGGTTGTTTGGGACATTCCAGCTTTAGTTCCTGAGCCTGAGAAAAGGCAGACAAACTAAGGCCATATAAACACATTGGAAGGCCTAGGAGACACTCTCTCAAGAAATCTCTAGGTCCTGATTCTATGTCGGGGGTAGCTGACCATGCCTTTGAGTTTCCTAGGCTCTCGTGTTGGGAGGAAGATGGGATAAATAAAACAGAGAACCCCTAGCAACAGCATTCTTGGCACTATCAGCATAACATTTTTTTCTTGGGTACAGATAAACTTACACAATCCAAGAAAATAATGCCAGAGTTCATATATCTGGCAGGGTAAACGTTTATGCGTGCCTTTCTGTTTTCTTTCAGTAGATGTCACTGTTCTTCTGGGGTGGATCCGTGTTTGTTTTTTTCTGGAATGAACTGCTTAATCATTAGAGCAGATCATATCATCTACTTAGATTCTATATACTAATAGCATTCATAGCACTAGAGTGTGAATGTTTCTGTTGCCAAAATGACAACAGGAAGATAGCTGGAGATTAGATCACTTTGCAGATACTCTAAATTAGTGTGTGAAGAGTGGCTAATAGACTTCAGCACAATGTAACCACAGACCATTTAAATGACACAGTAGTCAAGCATTGTCTGAAGCTGTGCTCTATTTCACTGCTATTCAAAGTGACAGTTCATGGACTATTGGCTGCTGGTCCACAGTGATTTTCCAGAAAAGAATGGGGACAAATATGGTGCCAGTCCCTGGGAAATGGCCATAGGCTGCCAGCCCAAAACATCAGGTGCCTTAAGAAGCACAACTCTATTTGAAGTTTGGTTTAACTCTGGTTTAAAGAACCACAAAAATGGACAGGCAGGGACTTTCAAATTACACATCAACCTGATGCACACAGATAACTTGATTCCAGTATTCTCCACCATGCAGAGAAGGTTTCTATTAAAATTATAGTTATTTCTGCATTTTCAGCTATAGATATTAATCATCATATGCAAACTGTGACCTCTTTTGTCTTTTTTAAGTGATGCATTAATTGACCAATGCAATAATAATAATAATAATAATAATAATAATAATAATAATAATAATAACAACAACTTTATTTTTGTACCCTGCCTCCATCTTCCCGAGTGGACTCGGGATGGCTTACATGGGGCCAAGCCCAGGAAATTACAATAAACAGAATAAACACATCAAAATAAAAGTACAAAATTATACACATTAACATAGTTAAAATTAAAATGGTTACCATAGTATAGTTAAACATAGTTTAGACATAGTTTATGCCTCTTATGCAACTGTACACACACCACTCCAGCTTCCTATTAGATTGTGGCTCCATTATTGGTCATCTTCTTTAAGAACATGCTATCACAATGAAGAAAGGTCAGGACATAGAGTCATCACTATCATCACATACGCACAGAGAGAGAGAGTCTAAAGGTGGTGTTGTATATATAAACTTCTTTAGGATGCTTTGATTGTGTGTTCCTGAGAGACAGGGGTTTGTCCTGGATGGCCTTTGTGGTTTCTTCGAACTCTGTGATTCTATTATTCTGTTTATTAGGAAACAGCCACTTTGTTTTTCCTTTAAAAAAATGATTACCTAAAGCACCTGAAGGTAAAGGTAAAGGTTTTCCCCTGACGTTAAGTCCAGTTGTGACCGACTCTGGGGGTTGGTGCTCATCTCCGTTTCTAAGCCGAAAGTGTCCGTAGACACCTCCAAGACATTTACAACAAGTCACAGCAGCAACAAAAACACAAATATAAATATCAATGCCTCCTACTGAGGAGAAAATTATAAAATTACCATAGAGTACTGCTTCAGTGAATAAATATCAGGAGACTACTAAGCGTCCAAGCACAGGAGGCATAAGCAGCCATCTAGTAATCTACATTTTCTGGATTATGTACAAATTAAAACCATAAAATATAACACAGCAGCAAAGGAATAATTAAATAGGAGAAAGGGGAGAAGATAAAAAGACCAGTACGTAACACAACCACAAGTCAAGCTAGCAGCAATGATCTAAACTCACTTTTAAATAAGATCCTAAAATTCCAAGAAAAGTGCAGATTATTCAGACTGATAAAACACTCAAATGTGATAAAATTACTCAATTTATAATTACAATCATACTTATTAAATGAGTGCCTAATCTATAGATGCTTTCTGTTGTAGCTACCACCCTTTCTGCGTTGTGATCTTAATAGCTGCTCTTCTCTTTCCACAGGCAACCACCAGACAGTCATCTAACATGCATAGAAATAGGGATGCATCTGAGCCCATTTAAGCAGGATCCATGGTGATAACAATAGAGATTGATAGGAAGGCATGTAACTCTGTTTTTCTGTGTGACTGCTAGTCATTAGCCTATCACACAGCTTTCAATGGTACAAACAAGAAATGGAACATTCGTCTCTGGGGCTTTCAGAATTCACTTCTCAAGCTAAAATTCCTTATCCATAAGCCTTATGGATGTTTCATCCATATCTCTCTTCTAAAAACAATAAATTGCTTAGATTTCCATTACTACTCACAGGTGCCTTCATTGTAAAGACCCACACTTCATCATCACAACATACCTGTGAAGTAAACATTGCACTATGAAGGTTAATGACTTTGCAGTTGTGGGCAGAGCGAGCGGGCTTATTAACAAAAGACCCTCCGCATAAATGTATAGCAGAATAACTTATCAGCAACAGCGTGACCCAGCACAAGTAGCCAAAAAGTGATAAAAAGAACAAAAACACACAGACCAATGTTATCTCTTTCTTTGGAGGCTTTTCTTTGTGGTAAAATAATATGGTTGCACTATTTACAAACACAAGGTTTCTATAATACATCTAAAGTTCTTTATACTTCCTTCTTTGCTTCCACACTGGCTTCTTTCTCATGAAGATAAACAGCTTCACTCTCACACTCTCACAGAGCCTCCTTTCACAATGAACTTACACAGGAGTTTCACACAGTAGTCTTTTACACACAACAGCCTTCACACTGGAGCTTCACACTCAAGGCCTTCTCTCACAGAGGCCTACCTCACACAGAGGCTTTCTCTCACTGGGTCTTCTCTCACTGAGGCAAACGTTTTTATCATGTCAGAAGCGACTTGAGAACATGCTGCAAGTTGCTTCTGATGTGAGAGAATTGGCCGTCTACAGAGACTTTGCCCAGGGGACACCCAGATGTGTTACTGGGAGGCTTCGCTCATGTTGCCGCAAGCTAGAGCTGACAGACCGGAACCTCGCCCCGTCTTATGGATTCAAACCGGCAACCTTCAGGTCAGCACTTCACAAGGGTTTAACCCATTGTGCCACCATGGCCTACTAAGCTACAGGCACACCTGTTTATATTGAACTGCAACTTTTGCTGAGTCAATGCATCCATTTAACTCTTTCAGTGCTTGACTCACATTTTTGTAATTAAAAATAAGGTAAAGGTAAAGGTTTTACCCTGACGTTAAGTCCAGTTGTGACCGACTCTGGGGGTTGGTGCTCATCTCCATTTCTAAGCCGAAGAGCCAGCGTTGTCCGTAGACACCTCCAAGGTCATGTGGCCAGCATGACTGCATGGAGCACCGTTACCTTCCCACCGGAGCGGTACCTATTGATCTACTCACATTTGCATGTTTTCGAACTGCTAGGTTGGCAGGAGCTGGGGCTAACAGCGGGCGCTCATTCCGCTCCCGGGATTTGAACCTGGCACTTTTTGGTCTGCAAGTTCAGCAGCTCAGTGCTTTAACACACTGTGCCACCAGGGGTCCTAATTAAAAATACCTAGTTAATTTTTAATATTTCTGACAATCCTTACATTGGATGTTGCTCCTCCCACACTCCCCCTAGACAGGGCTTCATTTAATGTTGGTAATACTATACTAAGTGGGGGAACCAGCCCACCTCTCTAGTGATGGAATAACAAAACTCCAGCAAGACAAGAAAAATATACATACCAGCTAAATGTAAAATGGTAAGCACTACCAACCAGAGTGGAAAGGATTGGCTCCCCAGAATTGCAGAAAAGAAACCTTTATTTTAAGTTTCAATGTTCCATTTTCCTGTGGTTTGAGGAAGCAATCCTTATGTTGAGTCCTACATAAGTGGAGTCCCCCCTCCCCATCATGTATGTATGCCTTTCTGCCTTTCCTTTCTGAGCTGCGGGCAGCTGCCGGCAAATCAAACTTCGTTCCTTTGAACTGTGGATACTGAGAACCATTAGGTCCTGATATCCGAGCATCAACAGATTGGCACCATTTTGGCATCATACTTTCCTAGGCTAATTCTAAGACTAACTGCTGTCTCACTTTCTGTACTTTGGACTTCTATGCTCCAGGAAATAACCTTTGTTCCAAGGAATCAAATTTAATGGGAAAGAACAGCTGATTGTCATCCGTGACTCTCCGCCGCTGTGCTGCCTTTCACCATCTGTTTCTCGCAGCCTAAGGAATTTGGACACCATAATGAATTTGATGGGGTCATCCAGATGTCTCCTTATGCCCCAGGCGATGGTCAGAGCCTTCATCAACCCCCTTCCGGACTCTGACCAGCTTTGCCCTATTATTTGGAAACTTACGGGAACCATTTCTCCCGCGGACTCCAATGTTTTCCCAAATTATATATGAACTTTTCCTTGATTTTTTGGTGGGTGTGATGGGCTGATATGATTTCTTCTTTCATGAATGTATCCCTTATATGTCTCCCTTTTCCCATATCCCCTTTATGAACTGTAAGTACCACCTTTGTGCGACCCCAGCACTCCTGCCCACAGGGAAACCTTCTCATTTCCGAGGGTGAATAATCCCTTGACAAAAGGACTCAACCAAAAGACTCTTTGCATGAACAAGAACAATAGGCATCCTCTCCAGGCTTCAGAGCAAAGCCACCTGGAGAAGGGTGCCACTTGGTAATCCTATTATATTCCAATGAGGGACGATCCACCTTTGGAAAGCTGTGATTGTCCCAAACCGCCTCTCCCTTTGTCTCCACTCCCTGGCCGAAACTACTGTCAAGATCTCGCCTATTTGTTTCCGTATCCAGTCCCCAGAAAATCCGGATCCTGACAGCCACGTCAGACTCAGATGTTTATTCACACTACTATAAATAATACTTGGCTGGCTGGAGGACCCCTGTGGGTAATCGCCAGCTGCTGGACACCCATTGAGTCATTTAATCCACTCAAAAATCCACTCCTGGTCCTTTGTTTCCTGCTCCGTCCGCCTCCTCCCTCCCGATTGGCCGAGAGGCCGAAGCAGCGCCAGCTCACTGACTGGCTGAGGCGTTCACGCCCCCTCTCCAGCTGATGACAACAACCAATCAGCGCGAAGCCGGCAGAGGGGGGCAGGAGAGGGAGATTCAAACCTGACCACCCTGTTTTTCTGCTATAAAGTATACTGTAACGCTTTGTGTGGTATGTCTGCTTGACAAATGATCGCGGTTTGACATCCTTTCCAGCTGGATTGCAATAAAACAACTCGGTGGCATTTTCTTCAGCTCTCGTGACATTCATTTGGGAAATTCAGGGGAAATTCGGATCCTAAAGGCTCTCTTTTCTTGCCAGGGTATCGGACCCTTTTCTTTTGGTGGGTCTACGGGCTCTCACCCTTTAGGGGAGACCCTCCAAATTCTAGCTCATCTTCATGTATACCTGGTGTATATGCCTGAATCCCAATGAAAAGTGCACAATTGTTTGTGTACCAAGAGAACTCTTAGCTTAGAGACTATAACTTTGAAAACTATGAGCATCTTTTTCAACCAAATATATATTGTCATGATTTTCTCTGCCCCCTTTATCCTTATCTTCTGCAACACTGTGGATAGCAGTCCCAGCTCCCTTCCATACAGCCCTATATCCTAGCATATCAAGGCAGAAAGTCCCACAATATCTGCTTTAAACTGGGGTATCTGAGTCCACAGTGCCATATATCCCAGTTCAAAGCAGAAAAATTGGGATTTTTTTCCAGCTGCGTAGAAGGGGCCCCACTGAAAGAAAAGCATAACACAACAGCCCTGGCCAAATGATTGTCATAGCATCCAAGGTTAATTCTCCCTCCATCCAAAACCACTGGGTTTTTGCTCAAGGAGCCATAAGAAACAGAAGAGGGGATCTCTGCTTACACAAGGGCCCATAAAAGCAGATGTTCCAGACACTTCTCCAGCTGTCTTCACAGTTTCAACCTTTTTAGCAAAATGTCAGGAAGGGAAGGAGCCCCCCCCCCCCCCCCCGCCATGAATCTTTTTTATTCTCTCTGGGCTGTATGCAAGTGGTGGCCAATGGAGTTGCTCCACATTCACCCTGTGATCATTACCAGGGGACCTAAAACACCACTAGTCAGAGGGAAGGGGAGTCCAGAAGCAGCTGGGATGTCTGTTTGTTATAGGGGCCCTATAGCGCCCTTCCCCTCTTCTCTTTCCCTATCAGGGCTCCTTGAGGAAAACCTTTGCAAGTACTGGACACACAATTAGTTCCACTCCGTATTTCAATGGAGCTTCCTTTCATGTCAACATGTTGAAAAATTAACAAGATAAGGAAAACCAAAAGCCAAAAAAGCAAAAGAAAAATTGGGAAGGCAAAATAAAAGTTCTCATCAAACCATTTCTTCCTGATCACTGAATCAGTTTCACACAGAGTGGGTAAGATTAGTTTCACCCCGGACCTAATGATTACTGCTGTCTTCTATGTGTGACGAAATGTGTTCCAGACATGGCTAGTATGGGAGTGGCATCAGTAAACAATCTTGTGGTTGCTTTGTGGTAAAGTGATGCAGGGAGACTAGTAGCGACTCCTTTTCTCTTTACTGTTATTGTGCTCTTGATTTTGTTGCTGAGGGAAGGCAAGATTGCAATTACTTTATCCTGCTGTTAGCCCTTTCATAGCAGTGACCAGGATAGTGAAACCACTCATTTAGCTCATACAACAAGTGCCTGTCTAGAAGAATGAGACTTAAAACAATTCTGACTCTTATGACATATAATGGAAGTAACTTCACTTTTGAGTAGTCACTATTGTTTAGTTACATTTATAGTCACAAGGTGTAGATAGTATTTATTTATTTATTTATTTATTACATGCATTTATACCCCGCCCTTCTCCCCGAGGGGACTCAGAGCGGCTTACATTCTGCCACGAGGGCCAGCAACAAATATACTATAAAAACAAAACAATTAAAACATGATAAAAACATGATAAAAACATGATAAAAACATGATAAAAAGTGTACAAAAATTAAAACGCTGCAAGGCAGCGATATTGCACCATCCTCAGTCATTCACTACTGCTACAATTACAGATTTGCGACCCGATTACAACAGCCAATGAGCTTATTCGCTGAATGCCTGGGCGCAGAGCCAAGTTTTTAGTTTTCTTCTAAATCCCAGGAGGGATGGGGTTTGCCGGATATCGCTGGGGAGGGAGTTCCACAGCCAAGGAGCCACCACCGAGAAGGCCCTGTCCCTCGTCGCCACCAGCCGCGCCTGCGAGGCAGGTGGGATCGAGAGCAGGGCCTCCCCGGAAGATCTTAAGGTTCTAACGGGCTCATAGGAGGAGATACGTTTGGATAGATAGGCAGGACCAGAACCGTTTAGGGCTTTGTAGGTCAAAACCAGCACTTTGAATTGGGCTCGGTAGCATATCGGCAGCCAGTGGAGCTGGCTTAGCAGGGGGGTTGTACGCTCCCTGTAAGCTGCTCCCGTTATTAACCTGGCTGCCGCCCGCTGCACCAGCTGGAGCTTCCGGGCCGTCTTCAAAGGCAGCCCCACGTAGAGTGCGTTGCAGTAATCCAGCTGGGATGTGACCAGAGCATGGACCACCGTAGCCAAGTCAGACCTCCCAAGGAACGGGCGCAGCTGGCGCACGAGGCAGAGTTGTGCGAAGGCTCTCCCGGCCACTGCTGAAACCTGAGGCTCCAGGCTCAGCGATGAGTCCAGGATCACCCCCAGACTGCGAACCTGCATCTTTAGGGGGAGTGCGACCCCATCCAACACAGGCTGTAACCCTATTCCCTGTTCAGCCTTGTGACTAACCAGGAGGACCTCCGTCTTGTCTGGATTCAATTTCAATTTATTGGCCCTCATCCAGTCCGACACAGCGGCCAGACACCGGTTCAGGACCTGGACAGCCTCCTTAGTGACAGGTGGAAAGGAGTGACAGAGCTGGACATCATCTGCGTACAGATGACATCTTACTCCGAAACTCCGGATGATCTCTCCCAGCGGCTTCATGTAGATGTTAAACAACATGGGGGACAATATCGACCCCTGCGGGACCCCACAGGACAATGGCTGTGGAGCCGAGCAGGTGTCCCCCAGTGACACCATCTGGGATCGTCCCTCCAGGAAGGACCGGAGCCACTGCAAAACAGTGCCTCCAATGCCCAACTCGGCGAGTCGTCCCAGAAGGATACCGTGGTCAACGGTATCGAAGGCCGCTGAGAGGTCCAGCAGAACCAGCAAGGACACACTCCCCTTGTCCAGTTCCCGGCGAAGATCATCGACTAAGGCGACCAAGGCTGTCTCGGTACCATGCCAGACTGTGCCGGATCTAGAATATCAGCATCTACCAAGAATGCCTGGAGTTGCGCTGCCACCACCCGTTCCACGACCTTGCCCAAAAAGGGGAGATTGGAAATCGGCTGATAGTTATCCAATTGAGTGGGGTCCAGTGATGGTATCACTACTTAGATGTGTTTTGCTCACCAAACCAGTGGTTTATAACATTCCAATGGTTAAGAAATGAAAATGACTCTGTTAATTTCTTCCCCAAATAACAGAAGGGGCCTCTTTCTGAAAAGAGCAGTCATATGAGCAACGGTCTACCTTGTTGGGGCTTGGATCTTGAATATATTCAGTTACATTTTTAAAAAAGAGCTTTTCAAACTCTCCACTAGATATTACTGGCAATCAATAGAATTATTGTGGGATTTTAAGAAAGAATACCATGCACAGTTCCCATTCTTTTCGATAGTGTGTGTACTTCCTGTGGAGTTTGCCCTTTGATAATAGAAATGGTCACATCTTAATTTAGCTAAAGATTCTCTCAAGCCCACGCATGCATTGCAGCTGATAGTGTTGTGCAACTGTATATTTCAGACGGAAGTAGGCAATAGTTCCATGTCAGAAGCAAAACACATTGCTAAAAACTTCATTTGTATCCAACAGTTGATACGAAATTTAAAAGACAGTTGACAAAAGACCTTTATCTCAGTGTTCTTATTAACAAAACTGTAATTAGCACACATTGCTGATTTTGGATATGTTTGAATGGTGTTAAACTGAGAATTTTGAAAAGATTTATATTTAATCCTGTTTTAATGTTTGCATATTTCTATATTTTAAATTGTATGCTTATACTTTTATGTTAAGCCACTTTGAGTCTCCTTCAGGAGAATTCAAGCAGGGTATTAATAAATACAATAATAATAATAGTTTTTTAAAATATGTTCATACATGTAACCAGATATTACAGTCCCAGAATCACTTTTATATCTGTGTAACACATCGTTATTACACCCTTACCCTAAAATGATAAAAAAAATGAATTCTAGATAACTCAGGATTATGCAAAAGTGTAACAGAATGATGCTAAAAGGCATCTCACACTGCTAAAAGGAGCAAATGGGCAATTTCATCCTTATGTCCTGTTTTAACTTTTCATGCAGTCACAGAATGCAGCTAAAACAATTCCTTATACAGTAGTCTCACTTATCCAACTTCCCCTTATCCAACGTTCTGTATTATCCAATGCAGTCTGCCTTTTAGTAGCCAATGTTTTTGTAGTCAATGTTTTCAATACATTGCAATGTTTTGGTGCTAAAGTCGTAAATACAGTAATTACTACATAACGTTACCGTGTATTGAATTGCTTTTTCTACTAATTCGTTGTAAAACATGACGTTTTGGTTCTTAATTTGTAAAATCATAATGTAATTTGATATTTAATAGGCTTTTCCTTAATCCAATATCCAATTATCCAGTATTTTCTCTTATCCAACGTTCTGCCGGTCTGTTTATGTTGGATAAGTGAGACTCTACTGTAATTGTTAATTATTTCTAAATATGCTTTGCACATGCTATATGGGAAAGAGTGCCACTTTGGAGGCTTTATATTCCACACTAATATGGAATATTAGTGTGGAATATAAAGCCGCGGTGGAGGGGTCAGGGACACCATGGGAGGTGGGATCAGGGCGCGTGGTGTGGGAGGCGGGGCCAGGTCTGCCCGCGCCTCCCGCATAGCATGCCCTGGCCCATCCAGGCTGCAGCGGAAGTCCCTCCAGGTCGTGGCGAATACCTGGCTGGGCAATACGCACAATACGCAGCTGGAAAGGCCTGGGCTCCAACCTGGGCCCAAGTTGGAGCACTATCATTCCTCAACCAAGTTTCAGTGAAGCAAGCCAAGTCAGCTCCCTCATCTTTGAGGAGATCATAGATGATATGTGTCTTATTTTTCACTGACTTAGCATTACTTAAGAGCAAGGTGAGGTTTTGTGGGTGGCTTGGCTCACTCTCCAAGTTCCCCAGACTGGCAGGGTGACTGGAAGGTCAGATAGATATTAAACACCTTTCTCTCCTTCCTCTATGACAGCATATGACCCTGCCATCCAGGTTTCCATTTACATTCTATTTTAAAAAAGAAAACACACAAATACAAGCCAATTTGTTGGCTAGTCCAGCAGCCAGTAAGATGTTGTTGGTGGCATTTCTGGCTGATGATTCCCTCCCTCGCAATGGCCACCTGGATGGCAGTTGGTGTTGGGGAGGGGCCTCCACAGCCACTGCAGGGACATGGTGTTTCTCTCTCCTTGATTATTGGCAATTATAATGCCAATTCAGATAATACTCTGGTATTTGTGAACATAACATACTGATTACTGTATACATACTATATGTTCATTTGATTTGTAAGCCGCTCTGAGTCCCCTTTGGGGTGAGAAGAGCGGGATATAAATGTAGTAAATAAATAAATTATTCCATCCTGTTCAGTTGTCTACAAAGTGTTTGAGAACTGTGGAATCAAGTTACAAAGAAACTCATAATGTTTTAAGTAAATTTATGATTTCGTGTTGGGCTGCAGGTTGGACAAGCCAGTTGTTGCCTATGAAAGTGTTGTGAAGACTTAATTAATAAATGCCTATAGCAAATATGAACTGAGAGCATGTAACATATATGCAGCTCTATTTGTCTAGCATCTAGAAGTTTCCAAAGGCATCATCCATCTTCTTTGTCTAAGACATATCTTGGTCTATCCTAAATGTCTAGAGATCTTCAAGCAGATACATGCAAAGCGATATTTTTAAACCAGGAAAAAGTATTTGGCAAAGCAAGAATGACCTCAAAGTCACATGTAAATGACTAGTAATTATAAGCAGTCTTTTGACGTGATTTGATATGACTCAAGCAACCCTGAAATGTTACTAACAGTTCTGCTCTTCAGGTAATAATTACAGCTATTAGACAGGATAGGTCAGCTTAAATAAAGAGAAGTGGTACAATTTTAAAATGGCTTGAATCTATGTCCTTGTTCAGACAGGAGTCTGTAAATGAGGCTGCACATGTTAAGCCATCAGATGATTACAGTAGCTCAGGATTGCAACAGCCGTGCAAGTCACCTGCACCACATCCTTTTGACCAGGGTTGGGAAATGTGTTTTCCTTGAGATGCTGCTGGGATACAATTGCCATCAATCACACCCAACGTAGCTAAAAACGATAGTTTTAGTCTAACATTTGGAAAACTGTATCTTCTCCACCCCTGCACCTCTCCTGTCAAGAAAGCCATCTTTGCTTTTTAAGTAAATATAGGAAAGTTGTGGGAGTTTTATGATTAAGGACACTATGCTTTAAAATATTGTCACAAGCCAATATAGGAAACATACCTAAGTTGGAGAAGGAACCATGGAAAAAGTTTATGTATTTAATCCCATTTTCCCCAAGGCACAATATGCATATTTCCACTAATTTTCCCTTACTTTATCCTCCAGCCTCTGTAAAACAAATTAGATGGGCAGAAGCTGACCTGTTCAGGGAGAGATTTGTACCCAGATCTGTTTCTTATGACAAGGGCCAATATCCACGAGGCTGCTTCAAATTACACGTGTACTTCCTCAGAAGAAATAATAGTAATACATAGTGCGTTGAACATTCATCCTGTATTATTTCTACATTGATTGTAAGCCAGAACAAACCTGCTTTCCTCACCGTCATCGATCATCAAAAGCAGACTTGAGTAACATCCTTTTATGGATCACCAAAATACAATTTCAAACAGGGGTGAGGAGAATCCAATCCAGTGACTATTTGTGCAGGTCCCACAACAATTTTGAGATGTCTACAGGTTCTGAGAGGTATGCTTTCTCCCCCGAAATGTCTTTTTGTGCAGTACAAAGTCAACCGCAAGCCAAAGGGCAGGAGAGATGGGGTTGAGAGCTGTTTAGGGTTATATAGGTATGCATTTTGAGATAAACACAAGAGGCACCGTTTTCCACATTACCCAACCCACTACTACAGCCTTCCAACTGCCCTTGACCTTCCGGTCTTTAATAATAATTCATCATTAGGCTGTTTATAGACTATGTGTTGTTTATAGACTATGTGTTGCTTTCATGGCCGGAATCACTGGGTTGCTGTGAGTTTTCCGGGCTGTAAGGCCATGTTCCAGAAGTATTCTCTCCTGACGTTTCACCCACATCTACAGCAGGCATCCTCAAACTAAGCAAGGGAAGTTTATATATCTGTGGAAGGTACAGGGTGGGAGAAAAAAACTCTTGTCTGCTCAAGGCAAGTGTGAATGGTGTAATTGGCCACCTTGGTTAATATTGAATGGCCTTACATCTTCCAAGCATGGCTTCTTCCTGCCTAGGGGAATCCTTTCTAGGGAGGTGTTAGCTGGCCGTGATTATTTCATGTCTGGAATTCCTCTGTTTTCTGAGAGTTGTTCTTTATTTACTGTCCTCATTTTAAGAGTATTTAATACTGATAGCCAGATTTTGTTCATTTTCATGTTTTCCTCCTTTCTGTTGAAATTGCCCACATGCTTGTGGATTTCAGTGGCTTCTCTGTGTAGACTGACATGGTGGTTGTTAAGAGTGGTCCAGCATTTCTGTGTCCTCAAATAATATGCTGTGTCCAGGCTGGTTCATCAAGTGCTCTGCTATGGCTGACTTAGAATCATAGAGTTGGAAGAGACTTCATGGGCCATCCAGTCCAACTCCCTGCCAAGAAGTAGGAAAATAGCATTCAAAACACCCCTGACAGATGGTCATCAGCCTCTGCTTAAAAGCCTCCAAAGGAGCCTCCACCGCACTCTGAGGCAGAGAGTTCTGCTGCTGAACAGCTCTCACAGTGAGGAAGTTCTTCCTAATGTTCAAGTGGAATCTCCTTTTCTGTAGTTTAAAGCCATTGTTCCACATCCTAGTCTCCAGGGCAGCAGAAAATAAGCCTGCTCCCACCTCCCTATGACTTCCCCTCACATATTTATACATGGCCATCATGTCTCCTCTCAGCCTTTTCTTCTGTCGGCTAAACATGCCCAGTTCTTTAAGCCACTCCTCATAGGACTTATACGTATGAGAAATAAATAATCAAGGTGGCCAATTAAACTGGTAGCATATAAACAGGGCCTCATCACACTTGAGCATTTATCACAGGCATGGGCAAACTTTGGTTCTCCAGGTGTTTTGGGCTTCAACTCCCACAATTCCTAACAGCCTAGCGGTTGTTAGGAATTGTGGGAGTTGAAGTCCAAAACACCTGGAGGGCCAAAGTTTGCCCATGCCTGGTTTATCCACTTTAAATGGATGAAGGAATAAAATTTTGTATTTCTTTTAGTTGGTATCGTTACTACTATTTGTATTATATTAAAATGTATATACATAATCATTATTCTATATTACTATTCTATATCACTATTAGTAGTATTATTTTAAAATGTATATATATAATCATTAATATTCTATATTTATAATAATAATAATAATTGGAACTCCCTCTCCATTGAGACTAAAACTGACCCTTCCCTGCTATCTTTCAAGAAAGAGTTTAAGACTTACCTGTTCAAGCAAGCTTTTGACAAATGAATTCAATTGCTAATGACGGCAAGGTCGATTTGAACTGAGTTTAGCGAAATATGCTATTTAATGGATGAGTTCTCACAATCATTGTGATTGGTTTAAAATTGTTTTCATGCCTAATACAGTAGAGTCTCACTTATCCAACATAAACGGGCCAGAAGAATGTTGGATAAGTGAATATGTTGGATAATAAGGAGGGATTAAGGAAAAGCCTATTAAACATCAAATTAGGTTATGATTTTACAAATTAAGCACCAAAACATCATGTTATACAACAAATTTGACAGAAAAAGTAGTTCAATACGCAGTAATGTTATGTAGTAATTACTGTATTTATAAATTTAGCACCAAAATATCACGATATATTGAAAACATTGACTACAAAAATGCGTTGGATAATCCAGAATGTTGGATAAGTGAGACTCTACTGTATTTATTTATATCTTATTTCTGGATGTTATGCTTGGTGTGAGTTTTGTCTTGTATTTTACGTTAAATGTGCTTTTAATTTGTATTGTGTTGTGAGCCGCTTTGGGTTCTGTTAGGGAGAAAAGTGGGATATAAATATTGATTATTATTATTATTAAATCCGGTTTCTGCCTCCTGAAGAATTTTGGGATTTGTAGTTTGGTGAGGCCCAGGACCTGTCTGGAAGAGCTATTTAAAGGCGCCTCCCTAAAGTGGATCCAAACTCTAGTGCAGGCATCCTCAAACTGTGGCCCTCTAGCTGTTTTGGCCTCCAACTCCCAGAAGCCCTTGTCAGCTTGTTCAATGGCCAGGAATTCTGGAAGTTGGAGGCCCAAATAGCTGGAGGGCCGCAGTTTGAGGATGCCTGCTCTAGTGTCATGAAGTAGATAGTGTTGCATATACAGTAGAGTCTCACTTATCCAACACTCACTTATTCAACGTTCTGGATTATCCAACGCATTTTTGTAGTCAATGTTTTCAATGCATTGTGATATTTTGGTGCTAAATTCATAAATACAGTAATTACTACATAGCATTAATGTGTAATGAACTACTTTTTCTGTCAAATTTGTTGTATAACAGGATGTTTTGGTGCTTAATTTGTAAAATCATAACCTATTTTGTTGTTTAATAGGCTTTTTCTTAATCTCTCCTTATTATCCAACATATTCGCTTATCCAACATTCTGCCGGCCCGTTTATGTTGGATAAGTGAGACTCTACTGTAGTGTTCTCTTTTTTAAAATGGACCGGGCCCGTGTTCCCGTTTGTGAAACTCCTGAAGGAGTCGCACCTCGCGCCTTGAGGGCTCTTCACAGCAGGCAAGCCGAGGCCCTGTCAACTCAGGTGAACCTCCCCGCCGTCCAGGGACCCCTCCTGGCCATCAACTTCGTGAGGTAAACACGGTGCAGGAACGAGCCGTGCTGGGAAGGCACTGACACAGAGGCTGTCTTTTTCGCAGCCCTGCAACGCCAAAGTCCCCTCCTCGGGAGGAAGCGGGGCTTGAAGAGGGAAGCCCCGCCCCTCCCTGCTCGTGCCACGGGTCGGGCCAATCAGCAAAGAGCGCGCCTCGCGGGGCGGGACCTCCCCCTCCAGCCCCCTCTAGCCGCCGCGCGCTCTATGGCGCTGGGGGCGGGGCCGCGGCGCTCTCTCCCGGGCGGGTCCCGTGATGGCTGCTGCGGTCGCGATCTCTCTCTCTCTCGCCGCGCTCCCGGCTGCCGTCGCCGCTTCCTCCTCTTCCTCAGGACCCGCGGGCACCAGCAGTAGCATCCGCATCCGCCGGGCCGCCATGGCTGAGGAGGAGAGCGCGGAGGAGTCCCCCGGAGAAGGGTGAGTGGAGGCGGCGAGGGAGGGAAAGAGGGAGGGAGACTCGCTCCCTCACACACACACACATACACACACACACACCTCGCCCGCACGTCCTGCCGCCTTGGCATTGGACCCACGGGCGCCTTCAGGGCCTCTCTCGCCGGCTGTTGACAGTTTCCCGCCCTTTGACTTCTATCCTGAGGGATAGATTGGGCCTTTCCTCTTGAGGGATAGATTGGGCCTTTCCTCCTTTTCTCCCTGTACAACAAAGTATGTATCTTGGTTGGTTACTTGACTGCTTTGATCCACAAAGGCTCCCCTGTGGCTTGATAGACTGCTGGCACACATACGTCCCCTTCCTGTGCCTGAGCCGAGCTTCCTTGTATAACAGTTGCTGCTCCCAGTGATTCTGTTTCGTTTCCCTCTTGTCTTGCAGGTTATTTGCAAGCATTTTTGAGAAATAATAATAACTCACAGCAACCCAATAATTACAAACTTTGTGTTGTCAAAGGCTTTCGTGGCTGGAATCAGTGGGTTGCTGTGAGTTTTCTGGGCCGTATGAACCAACCTGGACACAGCATATTATTTGACAACACAGAAATGCTGGACCACTAACCTACAGTAGAGTCTCACTTATCCAAGCTAAACGAGCAAACAGAAGCTTGGATAAGCGAATATCTTGGATAATAAGGAGGAATTAAGGAAAGGCCTATTAAACATCAAATTAGGTTATGATTTTACAAATTAAGCACCAAAACAGCATGTTATACAAATTTGACAGAAAAAGTAGTTCAATACGCAGTAATGTTATGTTGCAATTACTGTATTTACGAATTTAGCACCAAAATATCATGATATATTGAAAACATTGATTACAAAAATGGCTTGGATAATCCAGAACGTTGATAAGTGAGTGTTGGATAAGTGAAACTCTACTGTAATTACAAACTTTGTGTTGTGTTGGATAAGTGAGACTCTACTCTAATTACAAACTTTGTGTTGTGTTGGATAAGTGAGACTCTACTCTAATTACAAACTCTGGCTTTTATGGCCAGAATCACTGGGTTGCTGTGAGTTTTCTGGGCTGTATGAACCAACCTGGACACAGCATATTATTTGACAACACAGAAATGCTGGACCACTCTAACAACTACCATGTCAGACTACACAGCGAAGCCATTAACATCCACAAGCATGTGGACAATGTCAACAGAAAGGAGGAAACAATGAAAATGAGCAATATCTGGCTACCAGTATTATAAAAACTCTAAAATCAGGAAAGTAAATAGAGAACAACACTCAGAAAACAAAGGAATGCCAGACAGGAAACAATCAGGGCCAGCTAACACCTCCCCACAAAGGATTCCCCCAGGCAAGAAGCAGCCAGGCTTTGAAGCTGCAAGGCATTTCAATGCTCCTCAAAGCAATTAATTGCAACATTCACACTTGCCTCCACAGACAACAGTTCATTCTCCCACTCAGGACCTTCCACAGATATATAAATCTCACTTGCCTAGTTTCCAACAGACTTCACAACCTCTGAGGATGCCTGCCATTGATGTGGGTGAAATGTCAGGACAGAATGCTTTTAGAACATGGCCATACAGCTATTATTGAGTTCACAGCAACTCAATAATACACTTTATTTATAACCTGCCTTACCTCCCCAGGCAGGATATAAATAAATCAGGACAGCCAACAACATTTAACGCCAGAATCCGATGCCCTATATATAATACAACAAACTGCAAAACATACCATAAATTGAAAAATAACGTATTAAACATTGACATCAAATAATAATAACACATTACCACTAAGTTAGACAACACACTAAAATTACATTTTAACTCAACCCAGTGGCAAAGTGCGTTAAAGCACTGAGCTGCAGACCGAAAGGTCCCAGGTTCAAGCCCCGGGAGCGGCATGAGCAGCCGCTGTTAGCTCCAGCTCCTGCCAACCTAGCAGTTTGAAAACATGCCAATGTGAGTAGATCAAAAGGTACCGCTCCGGCGGGAAGGTAACGGCACTCCATGCAGTCATGCTGGCCACATGACCTTGGAGGTGTCTACGGACAACGCCAGCTCTTCAGCTTAGAAATGGAAATGAGCACCACAACCCAGAGTCGGACATGACTGGACTTAACGTCAGGGGAAACCTTTACCTTTACCTTATTTTACCAAGGCATAAACGTTTTTGAAATTTGTAATATATTTAACATGTTAAAAAGCTTTAAAGGGTATAAAACCCAAGCAGCAGCCATTTCCATGTTCCAAGCCAATTTGTTATGCCGAATATTTCATCAGAAATAAAAGGAAGGAGATTTCAGGCAGTTCAGGAGACAGGGCTCATCCTTTATTTATTTGCTCAATTTTTAGTATCCCACCTTTCTCCCAATATAGGCTAACAGAAAACCTGACACAATGCAATTAAAACAGCAAATACATTAAATCTATAGCCACAGAGGAGCTTTTGTGGATCAAATCAGCAAACAAACATTCTTTGATTTTCATATACTCTGTGTGTGTGTATATATATATATATATATACACACACACACACACATGGAGCCTCTAGTGGCACAGTGAGTTAAACCGCTGAGCTGCTAAACTTGCTGACCGAAAAGTTGGTGGTTCGAATTCAGGGAATGGGGTGAGCTCCCGCTGTTAGCTCCAGCTTCTGCCAACCTAGCAGTTGGGAAGCATGCAAATGTGAGTAGATCAATAGGTACCGCTCCGGTGGGAAGATAATGGCACTCCATGCAGTCATGCCGGCCACATGACCACGTGTCCAGAGTCGGACACGACTAGTCTTAATGTCAAAGGGAAACCTTTACATAATATATAGTATATGTGTGTGTGTATTTCATATATATCTGTAGATATATATGAAGTACATGCATATGCATACATATAGATAGATATGAATGAAAAATCAAAGTATGTTTGTTGGTTTGACCCACAAAGGCTCCTCCATGGCGTGATAGATCTACTCTAGACCAAACTTCACACACATACCTTTTCATTACTCAGCTTAAAACCATTGTAGGGTTTCAGCTAAAAATGTAATATATAGTTAGAAAAGAATTAATGTAGCTACTGGAAAAAAAGAGGGCTGTGTGTGAAGGAAACAGAAGAAGGAGCCACAAAAAAAATGTATACCCAGACAACGCCAAGTATATTCACTGGTTATCAATAAAGGGACCCATGTGTGATCCCTCTTTTGGACATCCTGGGTTTTTGATGCTTCTGAATAATGAATGCTATTTTGATTATATATTTTTATAATATATTGTTATATATTGGAAGTATTTTGGATATGACAAAGGAACTATTTTTCCACCTGTGCTTTTTACAACTGATACTCCCAGCTGTTTTATCCCTTCTTGTGTAAAGTTTAGGGGTTATTTCCAGGCTGGGCCAGATAAATACTTGGAGGAAGGGAATTTCATGCAGTAGAGGGGAGAGGGTTCATCATTCGTTTATTTACTTACTTTATTTTTGTCCCAGTTTTTTTCCCAATATAGGGACATGCTTGCAGTTAACAGCAAACATGACGCAAAACAAAGCAAATGCATTAAAATATGGATACAAAAATATAAATATTTTGAGTCATGGAGCATAAACATATTAAAATGCAATTAAAACTACATTTAAAAACTACACAGTCCACTCGCACCATCCCCAGTATCCTGTGTGCCCATTATATGCTCTCAGTTCCTCTCTTCCTGGTGTGGTTTATGTGTTTTGCCCATCTGCATGTATGTATCCCTCCAGTTCACATATTCTGCATCCATGTTGATTAAAAGCAAAATATCCAAAAGGCAAACCTTGATTTTGCTATTGTATGTAAGGGGCATCGTTTTGCTACACCACTGTATGTAATGAGACTCGAGCATCCACAGATTTTGGTATCTACTGGGGTCCTGTAACCAAATCCCAGAAGATGCAAAAGGCCCATTGAACTCATAGAGTATGACATCAGCCAGATTCTGTTGATAGTTGCATGTTCTTTGGACCCAAGTCTCTCTTCCACGTATTCATTTATTCTTATTCTCACTTTCATACCTGTAGCTGTTGTACCTGTTATCTCAGTCGTCACATGGGTTTTTACTCCCTCTCTAGAACTGCCTGAATCTACAGTAGTCTCACTTATCCAACATAAACAGGCCAGCAGAACGTTGGATAAGCGAATATGTTGGATAATAAAGAGAGATTAAGAAAAAGCCTATCAAATATCAAAATAGGTTATGATTTTACAAATTAAGCACCAAAACATCATGTTAGACAACAAATTTGACAGAAAAGTAGTTAATTGCACATTAATGCTATGTACTTACGGATTTAGCACCAAAATATCACAATGCATTGAAAACATTGACTACAAAAATGTGTTGGATAATCCAGAATGTTGGATAAGTGAGACTCTACTGTACTTTGTAACCTCCTGATACTAAAGACATTTCAATGTCAATTAAAACTTCTTGTTGCACAAACAACTGCATACATGTCATACAGTCATTTGGTTTTTCTAAACGATTCTGTTAGGCATCGAGCTTACTGTATAGTTGTACTGTATTTTTTCTCCATTTGTTCAGAGGAAGCCATAGCAGTCAATTTCCTTTTTTCTCACATGTTTGGCATATTTTGTTTTTGAACTTCGTATTTGATTTTCACACATGAAAGATAAGTTGAGGCCAACCCTTGCTGAGTTCTGGCTCATTCATCTGTCAGCTGTAGTAGTCACACTAGCTCATATTTTTATAACATTACATCTTCTACTACACCAGCATAGGATGGTTTGCATTTGACAGTTCACTTGACTACACACAAATTAATACATTTGCTCTGTTCTGCTTTTTACTTCTTCGTACAACTCTTTTCCCCAAGGCTTTTTAAAGTCATTATTGGGAATGTCTTTGCTATTCTGGATAATTTTGGGCTGAAGTTCCAATAAACTCTAGTCATCATAGTTAGTGGCTAGAGATTATGGTTGTTGCAGTCCAGAAATGTTTGGAGGGCCACACTCTTCAATCTGTTGTAAAGGATTTTTGGTACAGTAATGATAACAATGCTTTTTCAACTGCACAACAACAGATTTAGAAATGTCTCTATTTCAGCATGTTCTTTTGTCTGTATGTGCTGCATTGTGTTCTCCAGCCCTGTTCTTCAGCACTTTTTGCCATTTGAACTTTGTCTGTACCTAGCTATTATCTTTGTCCCGTATAAGCTGTCCTCTTGGTACCTCTGTTACATATATTTGAAGGCATGCAACTTAACCTCGTGTCTCTTCTCAAAAACACCTTTGGTACATACACTAATTTGGCCACACTTGCAAAGGGCATTGTATATGGTGGACACATTTTCAGACCTAATTGGATTGCTTTTTAGTTTCACATATTATTCAGTGTAGCCTAATATTGTTTACTCAGTCTCTTGACAGTGTGAGGTTGATGTTTTTCACATCCTTGACTGTCTGGTCCTTTTAATTCAGTGGTTCTCAACCTGTGGGTCCCCAGATGTTTTGGCTTTCAACTCCTATGTACTTTTCCTAACAGCTGGTAAACTGGCTGGGATTTGGGAGTTGTAGGCCAAAATACCTGGGGACCCACAGGTTGAGAACACCTATTTAACTGGAGATATGTTGGGTTGAACCCAGGACCTTCTAAGTGTCCAGAATATGCTTTACTATTTAGTCTCCGTTTCATTGTTTTATTCTTCCTTGCCAGTATGTAAATCGCCTCAATGTTTTTCTTTTCTTAGAACTCAATGTATTCTTTGAAAATACAGTACTTGTTCATCTTAGCTTCCCACTATATACCCTCCATCATATTTATCTGTCTGTGTATTGCAATTCCTTGTCAATGCATAGCTCATACTATTTTCTACATTTTTTCTCACATGTCATAACCAAAGTGTCTATTTACATATTTTTGTTCTCTGTGCAGTTGCATTTCTCTGATCAACCCATAATGTGTTCATTTTTAAGTGCATGCTGACCTGTATTCCTTTTTTTAGTTTTTTCATGAGTGTGTCCTTTCTCTAGGATAAATGTCCTGTCTTGTGACAAAATGATATCTACAGCCAAACTAGTTTCCCAAGTGTGCATTTGAACTGCACGAGGCCAAAATAATACTCAGCATTTATAATACTCAATGTACAAACTGCTCCGTGTAAATTATCTCAGTAATCCCTACAATAATCCTGTAAGGCAGGCAGGTACCCCTACATTGCAGAAAGGGTTCAGACTTGGAGATAGCACTGTGCTAACGAGTTCAAAGCTATATCTAGATTTGAACACTGGCTCTTTTGATCTTCTGGCTCATGCTGCTTAGCCATGGTACAGCATTAGATCCAAGCAACAGCCTTGGTTGAACTCTGCCCTTTTGGCCATGGCCCTGCCCATTAAGAAAATCATGCCTCTTGATTTTGTTCTGGGGAATGGAATTTTCAAAATACCTGTGCAGAACTGGCATTTATTATCATGGGACCTATTTGCCTTGTGTCAATCTGTAGCCCTCTGATCCTTAGTCACATTCACATGATCATTTCCCAGCTATAGTCATTCAGTCGGCCTGTGGCAATGTTCCACAAGGTAAGCTTAGTGTGTAGCCTTTGCTGTAATGAGCCAAACTTCAATAATAACAACAATAATACTTCTGTAATAAAACTTCAACACATTGCAGTAGCAGAAACTCTTGTATTTTCATTATGCACAGCATGGAGGATCCCAGAACAAAGAACCTCAAGCTGTATATAATAACATAGGACCATGATAACTTTGCATATCTTCTCCTTTTATTTGACAAGAGATAATTAGGACCAAGCTGCCTGTGATATTAGTCAAGCGTTTAAACAAGGAAGTTTGACACAGCCACTCATTTGGGGGCAGAAAAAAGTCGCTGGGTAAATTGTGTGGTTTTGTTCAGGACATTTTGGCTAGTGGTTTTATATCAGTTTTTCTCCTGAAAAAATGTCTATTTTAATTTTTTTTTCCTCATCAAATTCTGCTTAATCCTTTGAATTGTTTGATTTTTCTTCTAGGAGTTTCAGACAGGCCTCTGTTACCCCAGTTAACATATGGATTTTATGCCATTCATAAAACAACGTATACCCATTCTGCTTTTATTGTAAAAACAGTCATATCTGTGGGAAAAATGGCAGAGGGCTTACATCTATTGTAAAAAGTGCCACTTCAGGGGGTGTGAAGATGAATTAGACCTTTATAGGGTCTGTGTGTCTGTGCATTCAAGTCACCTGTCAGTTTCTGGTAACCCATTAATTTAATTTTAAAAGGAAGGAATACTCAAAAGTGGTTTTGTCAGTTCCTTCCTCTAAAATATAGCAGGTAACACCTAGTATTCATTGGTGATCTTTCATCCAAGTACTAACCAGAGATGAGACTGCTTAGCTTCCAGAGTTAGTCAGGACTGGGTACCTTTAAAGTATTTAGATATTCAGGCTCTGTCTGCATTTAAAAGAGGCATTTCTTAATCTCTGTCACTTTCATTTCAGAAGTTCTCTTTGAAAGCTAAAAGGATATTCTTAGTACCTCTTGTGAAAGGGTTTAAACATGTTATGTGGTTACAGTAATGAAATAATCTAAACCAGGGCTTTGGAAACCTTTTCCACCCGTGACTTCTTTGCACCTGAGAAAAATTTATGTTACCCAGATACTAAAATCAAAAATTCACTATAATAAATCAGCATTTGTGAGGATTGATAAACAGGCTTTTCCTTTTTGTGAAGTACAGGTGAAGCATTTTCTGCAGAATCCACTCTAACCACTGCACATTATGCCAAACAAATTTGGGAAAATGGGTGGTGTTTAGAAACCTTTTACTGTTGCCAGTTTTTTGGGGATCCCAAATTGAGCTAAAGGAACCCCATTTGGGGTTGGGACATACAGTTTAAGCAGCAGTGGTCTAGAGCATTATATAGTACCAAACAAACCACCAATACAAATACAACAACACAATATCCCTTTTCCTGAAACCCAAAACCCGAAATGCTCCAAAATTGTCCACATATGTAACTGACATACCAATACCTTCCGATGGCTCAGTATACACAAACTTTGTTTCACGCACAGAAGTATTGACTTTTTTGTATGTTATTTTCAGGATGTGTGTATAAGGTGTTAATATAAGAGAAGTTCATGCTTAGATGTGAGTCCCATCTCCAAAATATTATCTAATACAAATATTCCAAAAATTATAAGAAACACCTTTGGTCTCAAGCATTTCAGAGAAAGGATACTTAACTTGTAAAAACAATTTTTTAAAAATCCTGATTTTAGAGCAGTACTTTAGAGCTGATTTTAGAGCAGAACCAGCCATTCACCTTAACATTGTCAAGGTTATTTGAAGAAATAAATTTGAGTGGAATTAGTGGTATCTTAACTGGAAAATGATCATTAAAAAGACTGTATTCCCCAAATTCTTGTTGGCATTGAATACCTTCTAGCTGTTTCCGATTTATGGCAACCTTTTCACAGGACTTTCTGGCAAGATTTATTTAGAGGGGCTTTGCCTTTGAGGCTGAGAGAGAGTGACCTGCCTAGTGTCACCCAGTGGGTTTCCATAGCCTAGCATCAATTCTAGCCCTGGTCTCCAAAGGCCCATTAACCCAACACCTAAATCACTATACCATTTCTGCTCAAGTGTTTGTGTGTGTGTGTGTGTGTGTGTGTATAACTTTCTAAACAAAAAAACGTATTCATGTTGAAACATTTGATGGAATTTAGTACCTCAGCATTGACTATGGGTGTGTATGTCATTTCAGGTTGTTGTTGATGTAGGGCAACCCCATTGATTTCATAGGGTTTTCTTAGGCAAGGAATACTTAGGGGCGGTTTTGGCAGTTTGTTCCTCTTTATTTGCTTTATTCAGTGTGAGAGCCTTCCTTTCCTTAAAAGAAATGAGGTTTCTTTGGTTTTAAATGTTTTGAACAGAGATGTGTTACATTTGCAAAGGCACTTTCAAACAGAAATCTGTCTCATTAAAGTAAGATGAGAGGGTTAGTACTGATATGTCTTTCATATTGGAATTGGTACTGATTATTTCATTTACTACACAAGAGTATTGTTTTAATGCAGTGAAACAGTAGGGCATGGATAAAGAAGTTATAGTTAATCCATTCTGGTTCTGCAGGTTTAAAGTCTTGGCAATCAATAGTATATTTAGACTATGAACTGGTTTTAGTATTTGGAGTATGAGATGGAAAAACTGGTTTGTAAAAAGAAAATATCACAGATATATTTTGGGTTCGATCCAAAGAACAGGAAATAGAAAAGTAGCTCCTCACTTAGTTTCGTTAAGTACTTGTTTAAGAGCTTATGCCGTGATATAATTGTTTCAGTAGCAATTTTCTTCTGCAAGCAAAAATCACTTCTTTTGTGATCAGTAGATATTTATATTGAGATTTCCACCACAGTATATGGCTTTGTTAAGATAACCATAAGATATTAATGAAAAATATCATTCAAGGAGATGCAAGCACATAAATGCAGGGCAAAAAAAGTGTAGAGTGGGAGGCCTCAATGTCAGTTGTTCAACACAGGTTTATATGTGGAATGTTTCAAGTTCAATTTTGGCATTTTCAAGGTATGCTGGGAGAGGTTTCCCTTTGGAATTTGGCACAGGTTGTGTCACTCTCTGAAGTGTCTACAATGTGGACAATACTGGATTAGATGGCTCAATAGTCTGAACTGGTATACAGTGTACTCTCGCTACTTCACAGTTCGCTTTTCATGCCCTCACTGTTTTGTATTTTTAATAAACACTAAAATAATATTATAAATAATAAAAAATTATGATTTACAGTGGTGATAGTCTCAGGCGGGTGTGGGTGGCGGGGTGGAGAAGGAGCCCAAACAGCAGTGGGAGGAAAAGGAGGCAGTGCCATGTTCTCCTGCCTCTTTCTTCCCTTCTTCCCTCCCTCCCTTGTTCTACTTCTTTCCTAAGGAGAAACCTAGCATCCCTATTTCACAGATTTTCATGCGGGTGGTCCTGGAACGTAACCCCCGCAATAAGTGAGGGAACACTGTAAAGCAAATGTCTATATATCTGTGGCTGTTTTATTTCAGTTAGATTATGGTGAATTCACAGTATACTATCAGTACATTTATTCATGACTGTATATTGTTCTAATATCACAAGTCTTGGCTCGTTTACTTGAAACTAAAGAAAATTTATGAAGACTATCTTATTTATGATCTTGTATAAGTATTTAGCAAGTCAAAGGCCAATACACTTCTCCGATTGTATGCTTATGAGACCCAGGGTGTCAGAAATCTCTCTATATATTTTAATTTTGATTGTTACGTGCCATCTTCTCTCAATACAAAGTTCAAGAGGCAATAGATAGACAAGGAAATAGTTGTTTTTACCTCTGACCTAATGTAGCAACATACTGCAATCATCTGCCAAGGACCTCTTGGAACAGCTGGCGTACAGTGCAATTCCTAGAAATATTGTGTAGTAGCTCCCTCCCTTTCCCTGGGTATTCCTCTTCAGTTAGGGAACTATAACCCACTGCTTTGTTTTAAAGATAAACTAACAAGAGAGGATTACATGTACTCACATTAAAGAATAAAGCCTGTTCTGACTGATATTCTACCTTGCAGCACCAAGCTGATAAACAGCAGTTATTATGCTTTTTGAGGTATGGCAGCATGTGTGACTTTCTCTGTAAGCTGATTTACACAGCGAACATGAAACGTAATTATCAATGATTTTTTAAAGTTAGCATTTGTCCTCCTTATTCTTGAGTAAGGACCTGTCACCTTCCTGAGTGTCATAATGTTTTCATGGTTATGTCACTGTTGTCTCTTGTAATTCATCTCTTATTACAAACTCATTGTATTCTTTCTCCTGCTATGTTCTAAACAGAGAGGGAATGAATGTTGTGTATTCCATATTCCTCTGCCAAAGGTGAAACATAGCATCAGTCAGACCACTTAGAACATTACTTGTAATAATTTTAATACATCTTAGTATTTCAAATTGTGCCTCGTGATATGCTTAAATTTGATTATGGAGATGTACTGTCTTCACTATAGGATTGTAGCCTGAAACTAACAGTTGAATCTTGAGGTTTATCCCAGTGGAACACAATCTCTGGCAGATTTTGTCCAGCTGACAATTCTTGTAGTGTGGCCCCAGAGGGAAACTGGGTAACTACTATCCAAGGCCTAACCTACCTGAATACACAGGGGCACACCATTATAGGCTGTCCTGTGATGACCTGGTCACTATGTCCATAGAATATAAAAGCTGTGATGTGCCTGAGTGAATAGGAAACATGGACCAATGACATCCCGAGATTTTACAAGATATTCCAAGCAGAGGAGTCAGAGCTGAAGTCAAATTGAAATTTAAATTATTCTCTTTGATATATCTACCATTTATTCACCATCTCTTCACTAAATATTACCTGCAGTTACATTTCTCATAACCTACTATAAAATATGAGGCTATGTGAATCTATGCTAATAGTATTTACAATATGTTTAAGTTGCTGTCTACACTGTCACCTGTCAAATCCTGCCTCAGCTTGATTTTTGCTCAGTAGCATTGCATGATCCCATGATTCTAGCTGGTGATTGCTGTCCTAGCTGCAGTATTGCTGGGACAATACTAGAAACCATGATGGTGTAATATCGGTTCCATTTCACTCAAAATTCTTTCTTATCTACTTATTTGTAACACTTTTTGGTGAGTCTCTGGTGATGCAAGCTTTCTCTTACAAAATTTGGCTTCCTGCTTGTATATATCTTTTCATTCTTTTACCTTCTGAGTGGGAACTTGATATTATTTTTCCTCTTTCATATAATCCAGAATGTGAAATGAGTCAATATGTCAAATAAGCAAGTTCCTAATGTGCTGTACTCAGAAGGTTTGTGTTGTGAGGCTATACTTTTATGCAGGTTAGCCTGCAAAATAGTTTGAGTTTAAAACCTGCTGCTTCACAATGCAGCATTATATGGCTCTTCCAGGTTTAACTTTGATTCTTCTGCCTTTATTGCTCTGCAAACATGAAGACAGCTGCAGCTCTGTCTTCAGGCTCTGCCTCTGGAAACTGCTATCTCAATTCACAAATAATATTTGGCTAGCAAAGTATGTTGGATTCTGTCACTTCCTTTCTATGATAAGCCAGTCATTGGACCACTGTGTGGCAATCTGGAGACAAGAGTGCTTATTGTTTAAAATTGCAAAATGAAGTATAACAGTAAAACTGGATTAACCTATTTGTATAAAAACTCCAGTGCCCTTGGCATCAGCTTGAAAAAAAAAAGATGTAATCAAAAACTAAGCCCGAAATTATTCTATAATACTTACCCTAAAGTTTCACTTAAAAAGAAAGAAGAGGGCTCTGGGAACAGGAAATGGATGGGGTCTAGCTAGAGCTCACAGCCTGTATTTTCTTCATCCTGTTTTTTTAAGGACTGGGACACAAAACCTTTGCAACCTCTAATTCTCTAGTCCCTTTTCTAGTAGGACCAACCAGGATGGGCAAACAAATAACAAATAAGTCACTGGCCTCACTGCTTTAAGCAACATGGCCAGATAAAGGAACTGAAACTCTCCAGCAAAACTGGACAAGTGCTTGTCTCTTACTTTCCTGGAATATAGAATCCCAATGTAGAATCCTAAGATAAAACACATGTGGATGGAAACATGCAAATTCCTTGCAAATGTTGTTGCAAATAATAACAGCCATGATTGTAAAAATATAAGTATTATAGAATTGTAACTTTTGCTAAACAACTAATCTTTATAATGGTGATATGAGAAGCATTGTAATTTTTATGTATTAGTGACAGATGATTGTTGTATCGTTGCATTTCTGAGTCTTGTACACTGAAGCATCTTGCTATTTCCAAATATTTGTTTTTGTGGGAAGTAGAAATTGATGACTCATGAGCAATAGACTTTGTTATTTCATTTCTAGCACGATCCAGGCATTTCTGAGCAATGCCTATGTGTGTATTGCTAAATTTTTTGCTTATTGTTACTTAATTATCTTAATATGTGGCTTTCTGAGTCTATATGGTAAAATATTGGACATCTTGTGGGATATGAGAGTGCTTCTTCTGTTTTAAAAATTTATATTCTCTGTGCCTGAAGGAATCACCAAGGTGACTTAATTTTATTATATTTAATTCAGTTGTCAAAATGATTCATCAAGTTTGTTGAAAGGAACAGAGTTTATTTAGTAGTAGGATGACTAAGAAGTTGGAACTTAGAAGGTTGTTCTCCAGATGTTCACAAACAATTCCTTTCCATTCAAATTTTGGATGCTATATGCGGGATCCAAATTTTTGGATGGGTTCTTGTATTTTATTTAGATTTTAGATGTAGTTGAACAGGAATGAGTGTTTTATTTTTGTCAGTCCACTACAAAAATGGAGCCTTAACTTTCATTTTCCAAGGTAGCCCCAGATCTATAGTCCTGTGTCATAGGGATACACACTATATGTTTTCCCTTGTTTGCTTAGCAGAGCCTAAAGCCCCTACATTTTCATTGTTCTAAAAGTGGAATTATTTTTTTCTAACCAACATGCTTAAAATAAGAGGGGGAGAGTGCATATGTGCTTGCAGTATAATAATTTTTCAGTTGCAGAATCATTAGTGATTACCTTGGTCTTTTTTTCCTGACATGCCTATTAAATGTCTGCTATCATAAAACTTTGCTCCTGTTCAAGATACTATTTACATTCACTATACACATTTTTTTAAAAAAAAAATAAGACTGAAGTCCTCCTCCTTATCTATCTGTATGATTACCCAGGAAATAGTTATGCTTCTCCTGCTACCCTCACTTCACCTTTCCTTGCCCCTCCTATCCTTGCTTTCTGTATATATTGAAGTCCTGAGTAGTTAAATGTAAAGAGAACCAAGACGAAAAACACATACCCCTCTGTAGTGTATTTGTAGTTCATCAGGGGTTTTCTGGAATGAATGACATACATATAATATTAAAGAGAATGTATGTGTGTATTCTTGCCTCTCCCACATACATTATTTTCAAATTGATTTCAGTATAACTTTTTAAAGTTATGCAGTTTTATCACATCTATAAACACTAAATTGAAAAAGACATAATTTGCATTTCTAACATCTACATTATTCTGAACATTACTGGTGTTATGATGTGCAGTCCATAGCAACCACTACTTTTGAGTTCCATTGGTTTTTAATAATAATAATAATAATAATAATAATAATAATAATAATAATAATGGATGGCATTTATATATTTCTGTATCACACAGTGGGCTAGTGGTGGCCATCAAATAAAAGACCAAATGAATTTCTATCTTTGTCTTCCACACAAAAGCCAGGGACCCTAATATCAAATTCATATCATAGTAAGTATTGTATATGTTTTTATTATAGTGTTTTTTTTATTCTCATTGCTCTAGGTCAGGATGGTTATCCAGTTGGCTGCCTGCATGGTGTCCTACGTCACTGGTACATCTTAAAGATGCTGAGGAGAAAATATTGAAATGTAAGCACTTTGTGGTAAGATATCTCCAGTTAACATGATTCGCTTATATCTTTTCCTAACCTAGAGGTAGTGGGGGAGAAAGAGAAAAGAACTACTATATACACTTACGTATAAGTTAATCTCATGTATAAATCGAGGGAAGGATTGGGGGTCAAAATTATGGCTTTTGATATGACACGTGGATAAATCCAGTCATTCCGCAGAGGGGCAAAAGTACTATTTGTCACCCGCATGGTCTCACCCATGTATTCAAAAAGGCCAGAAACTGGCATGATGGAGAGAGTTGAGGTGATCAGTGCTTTTTTTCAGTTCCTCCAGGATGCACTAAGTTCTTGCTTTTTGCCCCTCAAAGAAGAGGCGTATATACAGCAGAGATCTCCAAACTAAGGTCCATGGGTTGGATGTGGCCCTCCAAGGTCAGTCTTCTGGCCCCCCGCCCTAAACTTTAGACTCAGGATCGCCCTAAGTCTGAAATGACTTGAAATATAAGTTTATGTTGATGCCTTCCAAATCATTTCTGATTTACTAGCTGTGCCCGGCCACGCGTTGCTGTGGCGAAGTCTGGTGGTATGGGAAATAAAGTATTGAGGAATTGGTGGTAGTTAAGGTAAAGGGTCCCCTGGGCTGAGTGAGTTGCTAGGGGACCAAGTGAACAGAGCTTAGCCTTCTAACTGGCAGCAATTGGATAAAAACAATTATTCCTCTCCCTCTAATTAGGACTTTATTTTTCTTTTCTTTTTGTTGTATCAACCTAGAGGCATGGATGAGGGATTGTGCTGTCAATTTTCGAGGTTGTGGGGTGTTTACTTTTGTTGTTTTGTCCGCTGCCGTGATGCCATCACTCTTTTATATATATAGATGACAATTATCACAGGGTTTGTTCTGAGAGGATTTCCCTTTGCCTTCTTCTGAGGCTAAGAGAATGTGACTTGTGCAATATGTTTCCATGGTTAAGCAGGGATTTCAATCCTAGTTTCCCATTCTCCTATTCCTACACTCAAACCACTACGTTGGCTCTCAACCCATAACATACTGTGTTTATATAAAAGTGCCGTAGCTTGTCTTGGTTGTTAACTTTTGTCTATTGTTGAGGCGGAAAGGTGGACAGAGCTCACAGCAGGCTGATCAGTTTTTCCTCCCTGCTAAAAAAAGTGAACAGGATAAAATTTACCAAGGCATACACCTAAGGTAGTTGTATATCCAAATTAGAAGTACTTGTGAGATATGTTGTTGGCAAGTATTTAATTATTATTTCTATTAGTTTTTGTATTTTAATCTTTGTATTATACATTTCATGGTATTGTATTTTATCTGGTTATTTTAACTGTGTTGTACTTTACCTCAAAGCGTGAGGGGAGGCAGGTAACAAATGCAATTTGTTGTAGATGTTGTTGTTATTGTAAATAAGTAGTATTTATTTGAGGTTAGGCAGACTACATGGCCAGTACAGCTATTACTATTTAATATATACTGCTTTTATTAACATTAATAATTTAATGAAGAAGTCCAAGGTTTTATGTGGTTGGTTTTGCAAGAAATACCAAACGCAACTTACCTGGCCGAATGCATCTCCCTCTATGAGCCTATAAGAGCTTTAAGAATGACTGGGGAGGCCCTGTTCTCTGTCCCAAACTCTTCACAAGCACAACCGGTTGGGACAAGAGACAGGGCCTTCTCAGTAGTGGCCCCTTGGCTGTGGAACTCCTTCCCTGGTGACATCAGGCAGGCCCCATCCCTCCTGGTTTTTAGAAAAAAATTAAAACCTGGCTCTTCTCACAGGCATTTGATGAATAGGAAACTACAGAATGAGACTAACAGCTTAAATAACAGACTAAAGATTTTGGAAAACGATTTGGTTATGAGATAATGACTCGGCATTTTATTTGGTTTTAATGTATTTAATTGATTGATAATAATAATAATGATGATAATAATAATCACAAAAACTCTATACCCCGCCACCATCACCCCATGGGGACTTGGGGCGGCTTACATGGGGCAAAGGCCCGAACAACATTGACGAAATAAACAATAATATAAATACAATTCACAGTATAAAAGATAAAAACAGTAATACAATGTAAAACAAGAATAAAACAGTTGATAGTATCAGTCAACTACCAAGCGCAGTTCTATCATCTACTTAGGTGGAGAAACTGGAGCAGCAATGCAAAAAAAAGAATGATAAGTTAAGTGCATAGACAGTAAAGACCTAATAAAATACAGGATAGAATAATACCATCTGGGGCTAATTATCTAATGACTGTCTAACCAAAGGCCAACCGAAACATCAAGGTCTTTAACTGTTTCGTGAAGGAAGGTAGCGAGGGTGCTAACCTAAATTGCTCATGTTTTAGATTGTTGATTTTGTTGAGATGTATTTTAATGTTTGTAAGCCGCTTCGAGTCCCCTTTGGGGTGGAGAAAAGCGGGATAGAAATGAAGTAAGTAAATATGTAATAAATGTCCTAAAGGCACCTGATCCAATCTGATTTTTGAAACTTAGATAGGATCTGCTCTGGTTAGTTCTTGGATGGCAGGCCGCTAGTGAATACCAAGTGCTACAGGCTATATCAGAGGGAGGAACTAGCAAAACCACCTCTGGGTATTTCTTGCCTAAGTATTCCTACATGGAGTCACCATAAGTTGGCAGGCAACTTGAAGGCACAAAACATACATGCACTTTCAAGAGCTTCATGCAGAACTTTTTCATTTTAAATAACTAATTTAGTAGTTCCTTTTCTGCTTAATTTAGGGACATAAAACGGTACTTAGCAGTCTTGAAATAGAATTCAGTCCATATAAGAAAGAACACTGTAAGTACAAACTCTTGTGTCCTTTGAGGCTGGTGCTACTCCCTTTTGGGCAATCAGGTGCCATAGCAAAAGTGAGGGTATTTACCCAGTGGATTTGTATTCCTGAGGCCTTTCTCTGTTTTTCGTAATCTTGTTTCATTACTGTTGTTTGAATAATAAGGTTTGTGTGTTTCTTTCTTCAGGTATCACAAGTACGTACAGTAAACAGTATGTCTTCATATCCAATGGAAATAAAATATGGACGCTAATGTTCTCTCAGAACCTTTCACAGAAAACTCCACTTGTTCTTCTCCATGGGTTTGGAGGTGGTGTTGGACTCTGGGCTCTGAACTTTGAAGATCTTTGTGAAAATAGGACTGTGTATGCATTTGATCTTTTGGGATTTGGACGCAGTAGTAGGCCACAGTTTGATGCTGATGCTGAAGTAGCAGAAAATCAATTTGTAGAATCTATTGAAGAATGGCGGAGGAAGATGGGATTGGACAGAATGATTTTACTTGGACATAACCTGGGCGGATTCCTGGCAGCAGCTTACTCACTGAAATACCCTTCAAGGTATCTGGAACTAATAAGCAAACTGAAGCACTGTTTTTTGTAGTTTGTTTAAGTTTCATTAGAGACATTTCCAATTGTATTATATAGTATGTTTTTTTCTAGTGGTCTTTAAATGCAACAATGTGCATTATGTTTCCAATTTGCCTCTACATCTTTGATTTGTTGCTCTCTCATGATATACTTGTCTGGCTATATGGCCAGTCTGCTTCCACCACTGCTCTTAAACATGAACATTTCAGGGCAGAGTTTTTTAAATATTTCTGGGAAAGAGGTATGTTGCAAATGCTCAATAAGATAACATAATGGGCTTTTGAAGCATTCATACTTTTTCGTTTTGTATATTTAGATAGTGAGTTGGGTTATAGTATAATTAATAGAGTGGAATTTTTGTTATAATGATAAAACTATGCAGCTAACTAGTTACTATAGAAAACTGCAAAACTAAATCAAAAACACACCAACAAAACACATGCTTAGATAGACCCACACTCACAAACCACACTGACAAATGAAGAGACAGACACAGAAACAATCCTACAAACCTCACACTCACTCTCTGATGGGTTTTATCCCTTATTATCCTACTTCCATAATACTATATAACACACATCTGCTTTTGGTAACACTCTTCTAATTCATAAATCCTACAGTTGATGTTTGCCACTTGTTAAAAAGTGATAAACAAGTCCCAGTCTTTCTTGAAGTTGATCAAAGATTTCTCCTTAACCCACAGTCAGTTTATCCACCTCAGCTAATTCGTAGGTCTTTGTCAGCCATTATTCTTGCTGTAGTTATCATATATTGTAGTAATATTTCAAATTGCTTTCTAGATGATCATCCAGCATTCCCAACAAATAAACCTCTGGTTTTATCATGAATTTAACCTTAACCTGTATTTTAGTCCAGTATTTTTGAGCCTGTCTGTAAGACCACCACATATGATAAAATGTCTCAACCTAATGCTCACATTATCAATATTTGCTAGAGCTGCCTTTATACATCTTTCGGAGCCTCTCTAGTGTCAAATACCAGCTGTACATTGTCTTATAAGAGTTTTCCTTCAGATAATTACTCCAAGTAAACTTTAAAACTCTTTGTCCACACTTTCTCTCATTGTTCAAATTGGATTTGGGTACCTATATTTTAAACCCATTTGACCATACAATTTTTTCACTTCTTGCTCCTACATTTCATATTTTAACAATACTTTATACATTTTTGCAATCAAATAATCATCTACTGAACACAATGGATTTTTGAATTCTTGTTTAATTGTTACAAATCCAAATACTTTTTGTCCATCTTAAATTGCTTGCTTCAGCAACACATATACTAAAATCGAAACTATACACAGAAGATTAGCATGCAATCCCAAGAATTTCATAGAGTATTCTCAGACAAGGAATATTCAGAGGTGGTTTGGCCCCTTCCTTCCTCTGAAATACAGCCTATTTCACTGGGTATGTCTTGGTAGTTTCCCGTCAAAGTACTAACAAGGGGTGATCTTGCTTAGCTTTCAGATTTAAATGGGATTTGGTGCCTTTAAGGTTTTTAGGCCACAAACCTACAGCTAAATCCATGCAAGACCACTGAAATGAGCAGGACTTGTTTGTCATTACTAATATTAGTCTAGATAAATTTAGTGAGTCATACTTAAGATAGACCAATATTGGGTTTAGCTCTTTCTCTTTAAAGAGGACAGTTTTATCATTGTTCTTATATGTGTAGAGCAACTGGATGGACTGCATTCATTCAGACACCATTAAAGTCACCAATCCATGTTTTGGCATGTCAGGAATAAACGTCAGTGAGTCCCAGGCTCTTGCATTCTTCCTTTACTTCTTATATGGGCATAATAAGAGTTAGGAAGTTTTTGCTTCAAGACAGTTTGTGGTATTCTTACAAACAAACTGTGGTGAATATTAACTTTTAAGTTGTTTTCTTATAGCTAAACTATGGATAATATTAATCACAGTGAAAATGTAGCAAAAGTGGACAGGTACCAGAGGATGAATGGAGGAGGGGCATATATAAACCTGCTGTCTACTGTGGCTAATTCACATAACACAAACTACCGTACCTGCTAGTGGCATGAAGAATTTGGGTGAAAATATTTCCTATAAACTGCCTTTTTCCAAACTGGGAAAGTATCTTTGGTTCTTATTCCTAAAAAGCTGTTTTTTTCTTGAACCCAGCTCTCTACGAGCATATATACTGGATATTATCAGGTTGTGGCTGGACATCTTCATTAAAAACATAGGAAGCTTTGTTTTATCAAAGAAGACAATTGGTTCATCTATTCTTGATATTGGCAGTATTTTCTCTAAGGTTTAGTCAGGGGTCTTTCCCAGTTTCCCAGTGGGGATCAAGCTGAGAATTTCTGCATGCAAAACATGTGTTTACTATTGAGTTACAGAAAGGGTTGTTAGATTAATCCATCATGTTATCTTATGTCAGAATGCATTTCTTGGGAGTTCAAATAGAACATTGTAATTGTTTTATTTCTGGGATGATTTTCTAAGAAAACAAACAAATCCAGTTAAAAAGATTTCTCAAAATTGGTATGGTAATCATGTGACCTTGTTATGCTGGACTGCAACACACCGTTTTCTTGTGCTGGCTAGTAAGTTGCAGGCCAACCATTGATCTTTCAACAAACAGTGAGGAATGTTGTTTCAATCCAAACAGTTGAAGGGTGCCATAATGTCCACCTCAATCTAAGAACTAGTAGGCTGCTAAATTGAGAGAGACTAGAGTATGAAAGACGAATCATTGTAAAATGAGTAATCAAAGAGGCATATACCCAAGAATCAATGCATGTTAGTTGATTTTATTGGCCAATCAACCATTTGCTACCACTAGGATTCCCTGTCCTCCAGGGGCCTTATCCCTGATGTCTTTGTATGTTTGCATGGAGAAAAATCCTCTTTCTTTACAGCTGAAAGCATACATTCGGGATCAAAAAGAGAAACCTCTTCCTGTTCCTGACTACCACAGAAGTGGAATTGAGCAGAGGATTGTTTGTCCCTCATCTCTGAATGAGTGCTTCAATCTTGAGATATCCATCTTGCCAATAGGATGTCATATCTTTCGACCTCAGAATTGGAATACAGAGTCAGAACAGTGTTGTCTTTCTCTTCCCCACTTCATAACTGATGCTGTGAATGTCCACTGAACATAGAGGCATGTCAACTGGCTTTTATTTTTTGGCAGCAACTTGAAGTTAGAAGGGACATCAGATGAGCACTCCCAAGTCCAGGGTGTCCTTGAAACACAGATGGCAGTTCATACACCTCTTCGAGACAGGAGGCTGATGTTTGTTACAGCACTGCATTTGTGTACAGCAAAAGTTAATCCCAAGTTTGTGCAAAGTAGAGGGCTATGGTTCATTTCCTTCTCTTTGTCTATAGGTTCTGATGAAGCTTGGGGATTATGTGGCTCACCCAAATCTGACCTCTTTCTCTGTTGTCATAAAAAGGGGTGGAGAGCAGAGTTACTGATCTTTGTACATTCTGTTCATTTTTCTGCAGAATGAATAAGGTTAAGAGATGAATAAATTGAGGAGTAAGATTGATCTTGTTCTTACATGCAACAGAGCACATATCTCAGTTATTTGAGATTCCACATATGAAAGTATCTGGAATGCAGTGTTCTTATGCTTATCAAAATATATTTCTGACAGATTTTTAATAGAATAGATGCGAATTATGATCTGTGATATGAATTCAGGTGTTCTTCTTACACAAAAAACTTTCAAACGCTTGAGTTGTTTTTAGAAAAAGAGCATGTGAGTCATCTTTATTGCCTGTAATACTGCTGTGTTAGCATGAAATATGCCCCCCATAATTACATTAATCACATTTGGACATAATGTTAAAACATAGTTTCACATGGTAAATGAACCAGATTGAACTTCATGGTTGAAAGGAGAAGGCAATCTTTTCTTTGAAGTCATCATTGCTTTACCTGAATTAGGAACTGCAATTAACATTAACGGTTGTTAGTTTGAAACCAAACCTATGTTAAATATTGCGAGTTACTCTAATCCTTTGTGCTAATCCGTTTTATGATTCATTGGTGCTCCATGAACTGGAGCGTAAGATGGATATAAGCTCTTGTGAATGCTGTAGGTTACACAGTGCAGTGAGTGCCTTTGCAATAAACACAGTTTAATTAACCATCTAGAATCTTTCTTTTACTAACTAAAATTTGATCATGCTATAGATATAGCTGTAACTAAATAGAATTAACACAGCATCAAGTAACCAGGCTTTTCTCTGTTTGGAGTAGGAGTAATAAAACCATTTGCTCTAAAGACTGAAGGAAAAACATAATGTAGCAAAAGTTAGTTCTTAAAGATGACCTTTTGTATTTTAAATATTTTTCTTTTGACCGATTTTCTAACTTTTATACCCACAGAGCAAAGCATCTAATATTAGTAGAACCATGGGGATTTCCAGAAAGACCTTCTAGTGCTGAACATGAAAGGTCTATTCCAATCTGGATCAAAGCACTAGGAGCAGTTTTGAGTCCATTTAATCCATTGGCTGGTCTCAGGATAGCAGGACCCTTTGGTGAGTGCTGGCTAATTTATTGTTTTGTAGCCTCGTCACCTTGTTAATAAGTTCTGGAAATGTTATTGTTCATCCTTGTATGCAAGCTGTAGTACAGTAACCATAGGCTCATTAAAGAATGTGTGGGATTCTATGCAAGCATGTGAGCAGATAATGTACTGTATTCTTCCTCAGTGCCAACCTAAAAATGCCACAGTCCTTTGTAGGAGAAATCAGAACTCTTCATCCCTTTTTTGCCACTCTTTAGCAAGTTTGTAACTTTTAAAGACTTGTTTACATGTCTGCATTAAGTGTCTTGTTAGGTAGTTGTAACAAATATTACCCTTTCTTTTCTCCATATTCTTTTCTTCCTCTTCCTTTTTTCAGGATACAACAGCATGAACGATTAGAAGTTAAAATTGGCTTATTGGCCACTATACAACAGAAATGGTGTATTGAATCAGATTTGAACTGCTTTTCATTCTATCCATGACAACCAAAATATAAATTGTTGAATAATGAGATATTGTATTTAAAATCCAATTTAATCAAAACTGTCTTTCTAAATATTTTATTTTGGAAATTGTTCTTTTTCTTTTCTTGTTTGTTGTTTTTCATACTGCTGCCAACCAAAGATTATTCATATAATTGCACATAATTGTAAGACCTCATGTCTTAAATGAGCATGAAACATCTTGTACTTTAGTGGATTTCAAAACTTCAACAATATTTCCTTTGACAGTGGCAAAATAGATTCTTAACCAGTTCTTTGTAGGTTAGAAAAGGAACTTTCTTCTGTGTTCTGTTTAAGTGGTTGTCGGGAGCTTTGGCTTGACGCTTTGGACTTCAGCTTCTGGAATTTGTCATTATTGACTATATTGACAGAGACTTCTGGGAACTGAAGTATAAAACAGAGTTGAGAAACTGCTCCTGGTACTGGCTCACTGTGACCAGTCACATCTTTTATTTTGTCTGTTATCAAATGTTGTAAAGCATGGATGTAGAATGATGAATGTCCATTGTTTTGCTTCTACTGTTTTTACTGACTTTGGAATTTTGTAGCACATAGTCATAATGAGCATTTTTAGTCCGAACTATCATAGGTCTATTGAATGAACTGATGAAGAGTGAATGAACACACACACACATATATCTGCATGCCATTAAATGTTTAGGTTTATTCTAGTTGTCAGACATTTCTTATGTTTTTGTGCCATTTTCCTACATTTCCTAAGGTTTCTTAAATTTAAAACCCACAAAAACAAATAGTAAATAGAATAAGTTATTAATCTGAGATTGCAATGAGTAATGGCAATTGATTAATTTTTAAACACTATAATTAGTCATGTGAACAAATTATTTGAATGTTGCATAGCATGTCTCGTGTCTCTACAGTCATAATGTTGCAGAAAGAGACATCTAAGCTGCTGGGTGAAAATCTTCATTGTCCATTTTTGACAGCATTGCTCACCACTTACTAATATGAGGTTAAAATGCCTGATAATGCCTTATAGGATAAGGTGATTTGCTTCAACTCTGTGGGCCCTGAAACAAATTATATACTACCATTACTGCATATTTTGAAAACTCTCATTTAGAGCACAATTAGCAATTGTATTTCTATTTTTTTGTCATTTGACAGGATTGAGTCTTGTACAGCGTATTAGGCCAGACTTCAAAAGAAAGTATTCTTCCATGTTTGATGATGATACAGTTACTGAGTATATTTACCACTGTAATGTGCAGTCACCAAGGTAAGCTTAAGTAAGCAAAATCCTGTAAACTAACAGTGAGCTGCATTTCTGGTTACGGGTTCTTATATAGCATGCATTCATAGAAGGAAAGTGTGAATAAACGTGGAGGAATCCTTAGATTTGCAAAAATATAAAATTCAGTAAGGATCGAGTCAGTTTACTGGGCAAAAATGCTGGCAGAGGGGGAAAGAACGGAATAGGGTGTTCTGGAAAAGCTAAGGTATGCCTGACCTGAACCTGTAAAGGATCATTATGCAGTGGAATATTTTGTTGCAGGGCCATCTTGTTTGGTTGATATTTGGATTATCAATAAATCTTCTCTATGTTATTTTAGACCAGTGGTTCTCAACCTGTGGGTCCCCAGGTGTTTTGGCCTACAACTCCGAGAAATCCCAGCCAATTTACCAACTGTTAGGATTTCTGGGAGTTGAAGGCCAAAACATCTAGGGACCCACAGGATGAGAACCACTGCTTCAGACCAATAGTTCCCAAAACTTTGGTTTTTGGACTTCAACTTCTAGAATTCCTGTCTGTTGGCCAAGCTAGCTGGGCTTCTGGGAGTTGAAGTAGGTGAGGAAGGTGTGGATCTCTAGATCAGTGGTTCCCCCAGTTTTTGGCTTTCAACTCCCATAAATCCTAACAGCTGGTAAACTGGCTGGGATTTCTGGGAGTTGTAGGCCAAAAATATCTGGGGACCCCAGGTTGAGGACCACTGCTCTAGATGTTGACCTGCAGGTGCCACCAGCACTAAGCAGCTTATCAAATAGGGAAGGTTTATGGAAGATGCTGTAGAGGAGCTTTTCGAGTGCCACATTTTGCTCATCTCTGCTATAGGAATCGGTGGTAAGCTAGGCATGAAGAACACAAAGCAACAGTCTCACACAATTTGCAAAGTCAATTGAAATCAGAGCTGTTGTGACAAGAAACGGTGGCCTTTGCAAATGGTTTTGTCCATTCTGGTAATTGTCCTGCAATTTCCAGACAAACTGCTGACTGCTATTGATTACTGATTCATAAAACATTAAATGGTTTGGAGTCTTTACACATCAGCAGCATCTTCATTTCATCAGCTTTGTCATGAAAGTGCTGCCTTGACTGTGTCAGCTGTGAAAAGCAGGGGTGAATGCTCTAATATGCAAATCTTTATTTAATACTTCTCCTGAAATGATATGGAAAGTGCTTTCTTTAGCATGCCATCAAAATCTAAATCTGAATGCATTTCAGATACAGCAGATTTTCTGTTTAATGGCCATTAACAGAGGAAAAAATCTTTGTCCTACCAAATGTTATAAAATCTTTGTCCTACCAAATGGATTGCACAATCAGTCTGATTCTCTAATGCAGCTCCATGTCCCAATTTCAGTCCCTCATGTATCCCAATGTTCTGCAAGACCATCATAATAAAGCTGTACTTTGGAGATACACAGCAAATTGTTTGTATAAGTGAAATTAAATGTGCGTTGTCACAACTAGTAGAATCACGTGTCTCACCCAATTCACTGATCTGAAATGAAAACTCACTAATGCGTATAATTACATATGCATCGATACATCTGTCATTGTATTATGCATTGTTTTTTCAGTGGCCTTCATACATATTTCCTGTTAGGTAGTTCTTTATGTAATTTAAAATGTATAAAGCCCAGAATGTATAAAGCCAGGTGTCCTGTGTACACTAACCAACATTTCTATTTTCATATCTTTTAGTGGCGAAACAGCTTTCAAGAACATGACAGTTCCATATGGATGGGCAAAAAGGCCAATGCTGCAGCGAATTGCCCATATGCACAAAGACATTCCTATCACTGTGATTTATGGAGCACGGTCATGTATAGATGGCAATTCAGGGACCACGATCCAGTCTCTGCGACCAAATTCTTATGTCAAAACAATAGTAAGTGGGACATTCTACCCATTTTGTGGATGGCTGCTATACATTTCTTCCTTTCCCTATGTCTTTGAATGTCAGCTTTAAGAGTTCAAGAAAATAAAGGCAACATCTTCAAGAATGTAACTGATAGTGACAGTTACGTTTTTCAGCTCTGACTCAGATCTACAGAGTTATAAAAGCAGAGGTACCCGAAAGGCCATCTAGTGTAAACCCTTGTCACTACAACAACCCACTGCTGTTTAGTAGTCTCCCTCCACCCCAATCTGAACTGGCCTATTCCACTGTCAACAGGGTATTATCCTCAGGAAATAATCATTAAATCAACCCTTTATTACCTTTTAAATATTTTCGGACACTGTACAATTGCTTCTGCATGTGTCTGGCATAAGCATGAAAGGTAATGCTTGTTAACACAGATTTAGATTTATTCAGAATTGTATTTGTCCTGCCCAAATATCTTTTAAACAAATAGTACTAGTAAATACACCTCCCTTCTCCTGGCTGAATGTACGAGAGAGACCAGCGTTTATGCAGTGGGCCTTAACTCTTAGAAATCTATAACAATACACTGCCAGCAACATCAGCTGAGTCCAGACAATGTGCCACTTTAGTGGCACAAATGTTTGACCACTTGACTTGGAAAAGAATTTACAGCTATTATGGCATACAAAAATTTGTGTATGGCTATTGTGTGGCAGTGTAGACTTGGATGACAAAGGAGCATGAAAAGCAACAGGTCCAGCTCTGTCACTCCTTTCCACCTGTCACTAAGGAGGCTGTTCAGGTCCTGAACCAGTGTCTGGCTGCTGTGTCGGACTGGATGAGGGCTAACAAATTGAAATTGAATCCAGACAAGACAGAGGTCCTCCTGGTCAGTCGTAGGGCCGAACAGGGAATAGGGTTACAGCCTGTGTTGGACGGGGTCGCACTCCCCCTGAAGACACAGGTTCGCAGTGTGGGGGGTTCTCCTGGACTCATCGCTGAGCCTGAATCCCCAGGTCTCAGCGGTGGCCAGGGGAGCCTCCGCACAACTAAGACTTGTGCGCCAGCTGCGCCCGTTCCTTGGGAGGTCTGACTTGGCCATGGTGGTCCACGCTCTGGTTACATCCCGTTTGGACTACTGCAACACTCTCTACGTGGGGTTGCCTCTGAAGACAGCCCGGAAGCTCCAACTAGTACAACGGGCGGCAGCCAGATTAATAACTGGGGTGGCATACAGGGAGCACACAACCCCTCTGCTAAGCCAGCTCCACTGGCTGCCGACATGCTACCGAGCCCAATTCAAAGTGCTGGTTTTGACCTATAAAGCCCTAAACGGTTCTGGCTCAATCTACTTGTCTGAACGTATCTCCTCCTATGAACCAGTAAGATCACTAAGATCATCTGGAGAGGCCCTGCTCTCGGTCCCACCTGCCTCACAGGCGCAGCTGGTGGGAACGAGGGACAGGGCCTTCTCGGTGGTGGCTCCCCGACTGTGGAACGCCCTCCCTGGAGATATCCGACAGGCTCCTACCCTGCTGGGATTCAGAAGGGCCGTGAAAACATGGTTATGTGCCCAAGCTTTTGATGAGTAAATGACAAAGTTGACATGGCCTGATTTAAGGATGAAGCATGAGGATCTCGGATGAATGGAATTAATTATATATACGTTTTAAAGGTTTTTATAATGTGTTTTAACAATGTTATTAACAGATCTGTTTATATGGTTTTGTTTTTATGATTGAAATTTGGGGATTAAATTTTGCCAATTTTTGTAAGCCGCCCTGAGTCCCCTCGGGTGAGAAGGGCAGGGTATAAATGTTGCAAATAAATAAATAAATAAATAAATTTACTTAAGTCTGAATCAAAAAAATGATCCTACCTAGAGAAGAGTCATTGAAGTGAAAGGCATCTTTTGTCACAACTGATATAAGTTCGATTAATTTCAGTGGGCCTACTCTGTGGAGTGCTATAACATTAGATTTAGCCTTTGAGTGAGGATAATGTGGTCCTCTAGATGTTGGGATGTAAGTCAAAGCAGTCTTAGCCAGTACAGCAATTGATGAGGAATATTGCTAATTCCAACAGCATCTAGCAGACGATATGATTCTTGACCCAACTAAGCCTATGGCATCATGAAAACATTCCAACTGTACCATGTTTGCACTGGTATTATAAGTCTAAACTAAATTGTATTTGATAGAATATTTTATCATAGATTTGCAAACAAAAATAACATTTCAGAACTACTTTATTTGCCAACTGTTCTGTGTTATCCTATATAGTTTACATCTGTTTGCATAGCTAGTTTCTCTATCTTTGTAATGGGTACCTTAAATTTTATTGGATCTGTTCTATTATTTATTTATTTATTTATTTATTTACAGCATTTATATTCCACCCTTCTCACCCCGAAGGGGACTCAGGACGGATCATATTGCACACATAAAGGCAAACATTCAATGCCATGACATAGAACAGAGACAGAGACAAGACACTGGCCTCGAACTCATGACCTCTTGGTCAGAGTGATTTGTTGATTTGTTGCAGCTGGCTTGCTTTCCAGCCTGCGCCACAGCCCGGTCTAACAGAATGAATGTGGGAGGACTGGACTTTTTCAAATCCGTTTTAGTCACTTTATTGCTTATGTAAAAGAACATAGTTTTCTTGCAAGCCTTAAATGGATGCTTTGTTTTTCCTCCCTTCCCCTTGCACAGGCTATCCTTGGTGCAGGTCATTATGTTTATGCTGATCAGCCAGAGGACTTCAACCAGAAAGTAAAAGAGATATGCAATTCTGTGGACTAATAGGATTTTGTTGCTGTAAATGAGAGCCACAATTATAATTCAAAGCAACACTTTGGAAGTATAATATGAACATTAAGACTTACTGAATTTTTTTTAAAAAAAAATAGATTTTGTTTGCACCATTTCTTTCAAATGTTTGCACACTTTAACCCATGCAGTGCCTTTTGCTGGAATTAGGGAGATATTAAAAAAAGCATTGTACATTTTAGTTTGATGCTGTTCTTTATATATTTAGATAAAAGATTTGTAACTAAGTATGTTAAACACTACATTTTAAAACTGGATTCTTAACAATTGATTCTGAAAAAATTAGAGCATTAAAATTCCTTTAATATATATTCTTACAAAATTGTGAATGAAATTTCAGTTTGTTTTCTTCTGCTTCCATATATTGCAAACTCTTTGAACTCTTTTAAAAATTTAAAAATACGTCACATTTGTTTTTCTTTTATATCAGAATATCTTTACATTTTGTTGTACCTTACAAAGTGGTCCTTGCCAAAATAATCAACACTGGTAAACACCCAGGAAAAAGCAAACGTAGCAAGAATTAGAAAAAGACTGAGTAATTCTGATTTTTTTTTTGCCCCATCTTGGAATGTTTGTTGTTCATTCCAGTAACTATTGTTGTATGTTCAATTGTCTTGGAGATTTAATTGTGTAAGATGTTAACATTGGTGATACAGCCTTCTTAAGCATATACAAGTCCTGTGGATTTGAAGATTAAATACCTTGTTAGTTTTATAATCTATTCATTTGGTGATAAAGTTATTGCAAGATCTGTTGCAAACTCAGGATTTTGCATGTTGTCAATCCATATTTAATACTGGGACAACATAGTCTCTGTGATATTTGTAATCCTTGGATGAATATTTGTTTTGTTTTAAAAAAAAATTAAAAATGAGCCAGTCTGACTAGAAGAAAAGCTTACTCTGTCAAACCCCAGGTATTCTAAAAGTTGGCATCTTAGATTAAGTAATAATCAAAGAATGAATCAAGAAACATAAGATGTTTTTGATTTAAAATGTGTGATTTTATCCTTTTTTAAAAAAAAAATAGAGCTTTTTTAGGCTTTTGTTTTTAACATAAGCGAATTTGTTATCAACCTAAAGGTAAACTGAGTGGTTTATAAACAAAATAATTTATTGGTTATATATAGTAATTTACTGGTCAGCCTTTGAATGCCGAAAATAACTACTGAATCTTTGCTATTTCTTACTAACTATTGAAAATGAATTATTTTGCTATGTCTTGAAAATGCAGTCTCAGACAGCATTTCAAAAAATGGGAAGTGTTTCCTCTGCAAGTAAGATATACTATTTTGGTGCTGTTGTAATTTAAACAGTCACTGTAACTCTCTTGGCTATAGTGTAAAATGTATGCTGAATATTGGCACTATTGTGCAATTCAGTACTGCATAGTAAAGACCTATGTTTGGAATTAAAATACAGAACTGTGTATTTCTTTAGTATGTGAATCTGTTAAGAAATTGCATAGTTAAAGACAACATTCTCATTCTCTCACCAAAACATTTTAATATTACTATTTATGGATGTGTCCCTATCTCTTATAAGAAGTTGGTTTAACCTCTGGTTTGCTAGTAAAAACCACTGGGCGACAAAATAATGTATGTCTAAAAAGTATGTCACCAACTTGAACTGTTTGGAAAGCTCTTCTCTAGATATTGTTTGACTATATCTCCCATTTGCTCAAGCTAGAATAGCTAATAATGAGGAATAATGTGAGTTGCAGATACACAACATCTGAAAAGGCCCATCCTGAACTACAAATACCAGATATAGACATGTTTTTATTTTACTCTTCTGAGTAAATTTTCTGATAAACAGCTGCTTGTATGTTTTGCACAGTTTTAAAAATCCTGTTATATAATTGGTGGGTTTAATGAGTAATGAGTTTCTGGTTTGCATGGACTTCATGAGTAGCATAGATCTGAATGAGGCTTGTCTACCACATTAGCATTTCCAGGGTCTTTCAATGACTTTTACAAAGGTACTTTTTGGGAACACAGTTATTTGTTTTTATTCCTTACTAGAAGTAACACGAGAGATCTGTGATCAGTATTTTATGCTTCCAGAAGTCCAAAGGTAACAATCTGCCATGGGGTAAGTGGGTGAGGAAGTAGATTATGAACATAATTCTGGCAGGAGGTGTCTAATTTTTCCCCTAACGTTTTCCCCACACACATCTTCTGTATATATAAAATGATAAAGTTGTTTGCGCAGTGACTATAACAACAAAACTAAACATCCCAGAAATACGAAATTTGGCAACACAATGCAAAAGGCTTGCCTCCAGGTTACAACAACACAACCACACCACAAAACCACAATCCAGACCCACAAAACTCACAACAACGCATCATGCGATAACAACACAACTTAACGCCCCAGAAATACAAAACTTGGCAACACAATGCAAAAGCCTTGCCTCCCAGTTGTAACAACACAACCACACCACAAAACCACACAGGACCCACAAAACTCACAACAACGCATTGTGACTATAACAACACAACTAAACGCCCCGTAAATACGAAACTTGGCAACACAACGCAAAAGCCTTCCCTCCAGGTTGTAACAACACAACCACACCACAAAACCACAATCCGGACCCATAACACTCACAACAACGCATCATGACTATAACAACACAACTAAACGCCCCAGAAATACGAAACTTGGCACACAACTAAACGCCCCAGAAATATAAAACTTAACAACACAACCCAAAAGCCTTGCCTCCCAGTTGTAAGAACACAACCACAACACAAAACCACAATCCGGACCCACAAAACTCACAACAACGCATCATGACTATAACAACACAACTAAACGCCCCAGAAATACAAAACTTGGCAAAAGAATGCAAAAGCCTTGCCTCCGGGTTACAACAACACAACCACACCACAAAACAACAATCCAGACCCACAAAACTCACAACAACGCATCAGGACTATAACAACACAACTAAATGCCCCAGAAATACGAAACTTGGCAACACAACACAAAAGCATTCCCTCCCGATTGTAACAACACAACCACACCACAAAACCACAATCCGGACCCACAAAAATCACAACAATGCATCGTGACTATAACAACACAACTAAACGCCCCAGAAATACAAAACTTGGCACACAACTAAACGACCCAGAAATACAAAACTTCGCAACACAACACAAAAGCCTTGCCTCTCAGTTGTAACAACACAACCACACCACAAAACCACAATCCAGACCCACAAAACTCACAACAACGCATTGTGACTATAACAAATACAACATTTGACAACACAACTCATCCACCTCCCCAATCCCTACATTCACATTTGGCCTCAAAAAAAACAATTACAATAATAACAATGACAACAATATCAATAAGAATCAACACCATCACAGGCAAGAAGCAGCCAGGCACTGAGGCTGAGAGGCCAGTCAGTGCTACACTGGGCCTCCAAAAAACAATACAGTAGCATCTAACTTATCCAACCTTCATAATCACTACAACAACAATAATAATAAACACCTACACAGGCAAAACAAAAAAAATACTATTGTACCACAATAAAAATATAAACCGCCCTCAGCAGAATCAGACATTACAATTAACAACAAACCAAAGACAACAGGGATCTCAACCAATTATCAATCAACACAAAAATTGAAGAAGGTAACAGACTTCAAATACTACTACTAATGTGAGTATAAAGAAGAGTGGAGGTCACAGCATAAATACAACCTAATGTAGACTGACCAACATCACCAGACTAAGCCACAGCAACGCGTGGCCGGGCACAGCTAGTATATAAATAAACCTGTACTTTTCCCCTGCAAGGGAAAAAGAACCCATGAGATGAAAATGAAAGACATGAAAATGGAGAAGATTAAATGTTCTTTCTAGTTCAACCCCTTTAATCC